>NC_138585.1:19986756-20394152 GCF_964289735.1 Phaethon aethereus | reverse complement strand
AACTAAACACACACACACCACCCCCTCCTCCCCCAGCAAACAAAAAACTCCAGATCACAGAATCATACAGAATCACAGAATCATTAAGGTTGGAAAGGACCTTTAAGATCATCAAGTCCAACCACCAGATAGATATCTAGAAGCTGGTAAGTATATACTGAGTGAGGAATCACCGCATTTTTGCCTTGTTCTGGTACCCAGTTCCTGGGCTCTGTTGGTCCGTGCCAGAGCCTCCACTCTAGGCTAGAGTGGCTGTCATAAAACTTGTCTGTAGACAGATGTCCTCTTCCAGATCAGTTACCATAGCAGTATCAGCCAGTGCAGCAAGTTGTGTGAGCTCTGTTTTGAGTTAAGTCAGGGCTAACTTAGACCATCAGTTAAAAGTGTCTTGAAGTACTCAAATGAACAGCTCTGTCGGCAGATCTGTGAGGATGGTAATTGCTGGTGAGAAGAGGGTCAGTGTCACTGACTGATATGTGTCAATATCCATGACACACAGCTGGTCTCAGAAAGGAAGAGAAAACTTCCACTTAGTCTGGGAGAACGTGTAAACTTGCTGAGCTTTTCCTGGATGGCACCTGCCTGCCTACGGCAGTGAATGCACTTATGGCTGCCATTTCCACGTGTAAGGAGCTTTCATAAGAGTGGCTGTACTGCATTTGACCACAGCTCCACTTAGCTTTCCTCGATCTCATAGCAGCCAGTAGCAGAACCCTGTTTTCAGTAAAGACGTTTTTGGTAAGTTTCTGAAGAGGACTTTTACTGAATGGTTTAAGCTTATATTTATGTAAGTAAGCACATATACAGTATATATATATGAATGGAGAGTTGTGATTTAGGAGGATTTGGGTGTCTCCTGACGGTATTTTTAGATTTTAGGCCAATAAAGTTGTGCATAGTCCCCAGCAGTAGCAGTGGAACTCATTAGAGCATGAGTGAACCTGTTGCTTTCTGTCTTTGCGATCTAAGCTTGAGTTGACTATGGAACAGTGAGCAAATATCTTACACTAATAGAGTCTTAATAGTTTTCTGGTTTAGGTTGAACTGTGGAAGTTAGGCTAGATTAACAAAGGCTAATGCTGCTAGCAAAATAGTTAAGAATTTGAATTTTGGTGGTTTAGCTTTGCTTTTTTAACATATGACTGTGCCGAAAATCCAAGGGGTGAGGTCTACCTAGAAATAAGAACAGCACACTAATGCTTTGGAGATGTAGCAAGCAATTTGAATGTCATTTTACAAGTAATGAATGATCTAAATGATCCTAGTAGAAAGTTTTGCTTTTCCTTTTGCCACAAAGGATAACGTTATGACTGTAAAGGTTTTTGTTTTGCTTTGTTTTTCTAATTTCTACCTTTTTTATGGTTCATCTTATAAAGTCAGTGTTTCAGATGTGCCTGAAGACAAATGAACTGAATAGCTTATAGTTTGCGAAGAGTTGCTGCTGCAATTCACCATTATTTAGAGGCTTCAGGAAGAAATCATTTGATTTAAAACTCAGTCCTGCACTTCCAAGTTAATACAAATTTATCCATTTCTTTCAGTGAGAGCAGGATTAAGCCCACATTTGTAAGATGTTTTTCCAGGCTTTCAAAATTAGTAGTAGGCTCACTAGTCAACATCCTCATTCAATTTCCATGTTTGTATTCCCTTTCATACACACACAGACACATCCGTATGCACAGGAAATCCTGTTTGGGGGTCCTGCCTGGAGTCTTCTTATGCCACTATTGTTAGTGCCATCAGTTGGTAACTTGTCTAAATCTGATCTGGGCACATCCACTCCTTCTATTCCCCTCCGGTGGGTTGGTTTACAGTACTCTCTCTTCCACTCCCAGCTGTTTCAGTCAGTTCAGTAGCAAAGCATTTCTCACTGTCAGTAAAGAGATGCCTGTGAGCTGGAGTAAATTTACTCTACTGACCGCTTGCTCACAACGTCAGTCAAGCCTCTGTTTTAACATGTCTGTTATTTTGCTTTGCCTGTTGTCCTGGCCTCCCAACACAACACTTATGACCTATGGACACTTTGTCTTAGTGACCATAGTGTTTAATTGGCACTCTGAGGGGGCACCATAAAGCTCTTAGTCTCTTAGTCTGCTAGAAGGGCAATAATGTCATATGGGCATTCACCATCAAGCTTTCAGCTCTTTAAAAAGATTACAGACTGGTTAGTTGTCTTGTGGCTTGGTCTTAGAACTGAGTAAACCCTTTTCTTCCCAGAGATTCTTCTACTGAGTAGAAGTACATCCTGGAAGAACATCCTTGTCCAAGAAATAGCTTTGTATGAAGTATAGTGCTTGAAAGTTCATATTTTTCAGTGCCTTTAGTGTTATATTAATTTTTAATCAAATATGCTCCATTTGCAAGTAGATTTCCCCCTGCTTCTCTTTGCTGTAGTTACTCTTATTCCTCTCTCAAATTCTGCACTAGTTTTAACATCCAAGTTTGAAACTGCCTGCAGACTGCATGTGATGCCCAGTGGCTACGGGGTCAACCTCTGCCCTCATTTAGTGTGGGCTCCATTGCCTTCTAAAGTAATAGTCCTCTGTTTTTATTATACCTACACGCATGCTTTCTTAGCTGTGTTGGTGCTTGCACAGGCACAGAAAATATAATGCAGGTAGAACTTCTTACCGAACTTAGCAGCTATGGCTCTCGGCACATACAAGCCAAGATTTAAAAACATGAGTAGTGATTTGGGGGTTTTCAACTGGACATCGTTAACGGGCCTGTCTGACAGTCAACAAAAGAGGATTAGTTTATATGGTCATCTGCTGTATCAAGGGATTTCAGTCAGTGACCTTAGAAGTCCTTTCCACTCTTATGTACTGGATCTGAACCCTGAGAAACTGTCTTCAGAGTGATAATTGCCAAAAAAGCACTGGTGGTCCTTTTAATTCCTATTCAGAGGGAGTAGGTGTGTGGAGTGAAGTGTATCAGCTTTACATGGTCACCTTCAAAAGTGGAATTGCTAGGAAAATCCTCATGGTTTTTTCCTGGAACTGTTTTGAAGCTGTGTGTATCTTTCTTTAAAATAAGAATTGTGATGCTGCCTTATCGGTGTGTCAGACATCCAGAATGTCATGCTGACCGGACATCATTTTCTGCTTTGCTGGTAACATGAATGGTATGAAGCCTGAGAAGGAAAAAAGGAACTCTCCATCCCTACCCATTGCACACAGAAGGCTGATGCTCCTGTGTGTGAGGTCCTTAGATGACAGCGGATGGTTGCTAATAGGATACTCAGTCTTTCATCCCTGGATCACTAGTTCAAATGCAGGTCAGATCAGTAGCTAGTCAAGTACTACCTGGCTGTTATTGTCTGGCTTGTAAGATGAGCTGAAGTGTGTGTCTTAACTTTGAACCCAGGCAACCATATAATTTCTATTTCTGCATAGCAGATTGTAAATGCTATAAACTTAATGTCAGTATCATAAGTAAATGAAAATACCAGCAGGTCTTACACGTCTACAGGTAACAGCAGCTGATGTGAGCTGTCCTCTGGTGGCTGAGTTAAGTGTGTGACTGCAGGCCTTGGAAAAGGCGTTTGCTGCCTTTAAACGTGTCTGAACATAAACTAAAGAGTTTTTATCTTCTCTGAGGAACCTCTGTCACATTTAGGAGATGGTCAGTGCTTTTGGTTTTGCTATGCCTGCCACCATCAAATTTCTAGTCATTAAGTGAAAATTCTCTGTGATGCATTGCCGTATGTATTATCAGCTTGGAGGTACTCAGTTTCTTTGCTTCATAGAGCAAAAGAGCTTACTGTGGCAGACACTTTCTGTTGAGATTCACTCCTTTATCAGAACACAGGATTGTAATACAAGCTGAGAAGGAAGCCCAGAGTAAAGTGAGGTCTCTGGTTCTCTCTTATGCTGCAGTAAGGGAAGGGATCGTTATAAAAATTGTGTGATTTGCGGAATTAGTAATTAATATTTTCTTTATAAATGTCATGTTTTCAGTATAAGAAAAGGTTCTTGCATTTGTGTCTATATTCAGCTCATGAGAAGGGTCTTTTGGTTGCTGCTGAGAGAGAGGTCATGCTGCTGGAAGTCACTGACAGTGGGTGTTGTCACCCCTCAGGACTGGCAGGTGCAGCAGGTGAGCCAAGAATTGAATGGAAACTGGGTTATGTTCCTCTCAACAGGTGGTCTTTCCAGGTCAAGTTAAAATATCTTTTGATACTTGTTTTATCACTTAGGACGTTCAGGCTGTTACTGCTCACTGGGTAAATAGAGATAATTTTCTGAATCTGGCCTCTGTCATCCTCCCCTCTCTCCCAAATATGCATTTGAGACTTCAGGCATTCCCAGGGTGCAGTGGTTGCTGCCAGTGCTCATTTAGTATTAGGTGACTCATTAAGCATATGCATGTACTTGCAGTGAAACTAAGAGCCAGCTTTTAGCTATTGCTAATGCATCATCTTTCTTGGTTGAATCTTATGCTGTCAGTGACTTTCTGGTACATTGGAATACCGTAGATCCAGCATCTCCAGATGGGGGAAGGATCCAGGAGATCCCATCCTTACCCAGGCTATTCTTGCAACTGAATCTTGTGAAATGTCTGACACAACATGCACGTCTGTTCTTACCTTTTTCAGTTGTCCTGGAAAGAACTGAGTAAGATTTTAACTGATTCTTGTCACTATGGGATAATTATGTTTTTAATGAAGCAAGAGATAAAAACATTAGCCATTTAGTTACTTACATACCCTCCTAGCTTTTCTCTGGGTTCAGTTATTTCTGGGCAAGCATTTTAGCTGATGTTGCTTGATCAAGGCTCATATTTAAGCAAAAAAAGTCATCCTTACACTGGAATAAGAGTGTACACAAATACTATGGAAAGCTTGATCTTCAAAGGAAAGCTTTATGAGTTAATAACTGCTTTTTAAACAGATAGTTACACTGGTTACAGAGTGGAGTTAGCAAGAGAGGGATAATGCTGGTGTAACAGTACTTGCTGTAGGTGTTTGAGACTATGGATGAGATGTGGGAATACTTCCAGCCATGGACAGCTTCATGGGAGGAAAGGCCACAGGTTCAAGATGGATGGGAGCCATAGCACGTTTCAGCCAGGTCTGTGATCTGGAAAAATATGGAGGGCTGAAACATTTGGGCATGGATAGTGTGACCTGGTCTCCATATTGTACAGCATTTCAAGATCCTGGGTAAAAGGACAGCAGTATTACATTCTGATTTTGTCCAAAATGAGCAGATTTTTGGTAGCTGCTTCCCAGAATGTGATGTCTGCAACAGTGCACTACTTGGAGAGGGGCCAAATTGACTGTGACTGGGGATGAGATTAAGATGGAAATTTTTGTCCTCACAACATCTTCTTGAAGGATGGTCAGATTTCAGTTTAGATCAGGATTTCACAAACCTTTCCAGCCAGACGAAACTACTGTTGGTGTCAGCTTGCAGGCTGATGCCAGGCAAGCAATGCTTCATAGTGGTACCCCTGCCACAATTCAGGAACCTTGATCTTGGGACAATCTCCTAACATTCCCCATCTTGTTTTCCAGATCTAGAGACAAACAGTGATCTCAACAGTGATGACTTTGAATATGAAGATGAAGCAAAACTCATTATATTTCCTGATCACTATGAAATATCATTACCCAATATAGAAGAGTTACCAGCACTGGTCAGTGAGTGTGCACAAGTGGTGATAGGAGTTGTCTCCTGCTTCAGTTTTTATCAAGATGGTGCTTTGTTTTTCTTACATGTGGTGCTTGTTTTTACACAAAGATCTTTCTTAACCAGCTATAATAGAGAGTCAGTAATTTTTAAAAGTCTGCTTTGTCTTTGTTTCTTCTGATTTCCTTTTACCTCCTGTACTCTTTCCTTTATGATGCCTGCTTGTCCCAGGGAAGTTCACATAGTACATGTTGTGCTTACTTTCCTGCTAAAATAATAACTGCCATCTAGAAGATTACTTGTATATTTAAATATATAAATAGTCTTCCTGATACTCAGTTCTGTATGTGGTTAGAATGGGCTAAATGCCAAGTTCTGTGCAGTCACTGAATCATGTTAGGTTTTGATTGACATATGTTTGTCTTCCAGGTGACAATAGCTTGTGATGCACTTGTCAGTGCAAAATCACCCTACAGGAAGCAGGACCCTGACTCCTGGGAAGACGAGCTACAGGCATCTAAACATGCCAAAACACTTGTACAGTTAGACAATGGTGTTAGAATTCCCCCCAGGTGAGGGAAAATAAGGTTTGTTCATTGTAGGCTCTCTAATACAGTCCAGAGTAACAGAACTAAAGCCAGCAACTCGGCCAGCAGTTCTCTTGCATGCCTCTGGGCTGGATGTGTATGTTTGGTTTGACCTACCATAATTGGAAATACAGGACTAGTTCCTGCCTTACTTATTTCTGCCATTTCTTCCTGTTTTCTCTTGCAGTGGTTGGAAATGCTCAAAATGTGACCTGCGGGAGAATCTATGGCTAAACCTGACGGATGGTTCTGTGCTATGTGGAAAGTGGTTCTTTGATGGCAGTGGGGGAAACGGGCATGCAATGGAGCACTACAAGGAGACAGGTTATCCCCTGGCAGTGAAATTGGGAACCATCACTCCTGATGGAGCAGGTTAGCTACCTGGCAGGTTCTGAGGTGGGGTATCTTTTGTGCATGAGACTAACAGTGTATATCTATTACCAAGTGGGTTTGTGCTTCTAGTGCTTCTAGTGATATGGAAAGAAAACCCTGTAAGTCTGTGAACCTTGATTGGGGCTGGGGGGAATGACACACACTCCAGTTGGAGAAAGCCCTTTTTTTGTCTGCTCTTCTCCTCCTAATTTATGTTTGGTGTAAATAGTAATTTGGGCTTGTATAATAGTGGATTTATAATAGAAGAATGGTATTATTTTGAAACGACAGAATCTGGAGAAACAATGTTTTCCAGTTCTGCTACATTTGCTAGGGCAAATGGTTCAATCTTATGTAACATAGAAACAATAACGGGGTAATGATTTTTAAAGTCAGAAAAGTCCCTTCTTAACAGCACGTATTGTTTTTTTTATCACTCTGGAAACTGCGCTGGTTTTCCTTATGGTTTCAGTAACATTTTGTTCAGTCTAATGAACACTTATCTTCACGGGGCTGCTATGATGCTCATTTGTAAAATGCCTGATGACCTTGAGAGGGGAAAAAAGCTATAGATGTATCCTTGCTTGCATATTCTCCAAGTGTGATGTTCTGCAGTGTTGCCGTAGAGAGGATTATGATGTGTGAGGATTAGATGGAGTAAAAACATGAGAAGCTGAAAAAGTCATAAGCAAAGAGATCCTTTGCTGCAGCTGTACAGATACAAAAAGCGGAAGAACACATAGCATGATTATATTTTGGTTTTAGTGCTTATGGCCATATGGATGAAAAATAGCTCTTTAGAGCAGCCCCCTTTTTTTAAGACCTGTCAGTTGAGAGTTTTTCATCTTTAAGTCCTATTCAGTGATGGGGAAAGGAGACTGTAGTCAGATCCAACCAACTGTGCCACAGAAACACTGAGCAAAATTCATTCTTTTCTCTTCCAGATGGAAGATTGTTTCCTTGCATGAGCCTGGTCTTGGATGATTTATATCCGAATCTCTCAGTTATTGAAGGTGTTTAGAATTTGCCCTGCTGTAGGTTTCAACTGCATCTACAGAATAAACAGAATATTCCTTAGTGGGGTTTTTTTCAATTTTTTTTTCTTTTCTTTCTCATCTTTAGCAGCAGTACTTGTTTCCTTATGGCTGCTGTCTTCCTGCCTCCCACCGATCAGCTGCTTCCTCTCTTATGTGGCCTTTGGGATAACAAAGGACAGGCTGTCATCCTTCCCTCTGAATGAGGGGCACCAGCTGTTCTCCACAGACCTTTGCTCTTCTGGATGACATTTACTTGGTTTCCCTATAGAAAAGGCTTCCCTCCCCCAACCCTCCTTGTTTCCTTTTCAGTAATTATTGTCTCTCTGATCTATATTGCAGTGGTAATCATAACCTCTCGCTAGGGCTGGATGACAGATGAGCTTGAGGAAAAAGGCTCCATGGCTGTCTGGTTTCTGCTTCCCTGGTCTGAGGGAGAAGAGGTGATGGTAGAGGAGTAATAAGCCTTAGTCCTGCTGCTGACATAACTTACTCCTTTTTCACACTAGCAAGAAGAAGAAAGAAGAGGTGCCAGTATTCCATTTATACTTACCCTACATGTACACAGAGGGAGTGGAGGAGAGCTCCTTGTCTTTCCTTGAGAAACCTGTGATGTATATATTATGAAAGATTTCTGGGGCATCAGCCCCATTTTGTAGCATTCTGTCAACAAACAGGTCTGGGATCAGGGCAGGAATTGAACCAAGCTTCTGTCTTCTGCTCTTGAACCTTGGACAGGATGCACAAGAGTCCAAAAGGTTGCTGCTTCAATAGGTTGAGTACTACTTGGCAGACTGTGCTACCTGCTGCCTCTCTCAACAGTGCCATTAGATTTCATTTCAAGTCATTGTGAGGTTTCGTGTTTGAAACTGGTTTGAGGAATGGAATGGGACTTTGGCAGTGAGCAGCCCTATCTGACAGGTGCTTGAATGAGTTGCTTTGTGGATGCCATTATCAGCAATTTGGGGGATCCTGAGCAACTTGTTTTTTCAGGGACAGTATTGCCACTGCCTGTAATCCTTTAAGTAGGAAGGAGTGATGTCCACATAGAACAGGTGTAAATCTTGAGCTGTGGAAGAAAAGAAAGTACAGGTAGTAATGTCATTTTTCTTTTCTTACCACAATATGAATAATAATGATTATTCTCCGTTTAATAATATATGTGTTGTCTGTCTCAGATTTTTCTTGGGTTTTTTGTTCCCCCCCATATTCCTCCCTTTTTTCCCTTTTCTCACTCTAATGATACCAGTTTTTGTATGTCACGTTTGCTGACTTGTCTGTGTTCCTTATCTACCAGAGTCCATACGACAGCACTACAGACCTGTGTTTGGCTTTTTTTTTTTTTTTTTTAAATAAGTGAATTCTGTCTCCCTCCCATTACTTTTTTGGCTACACAGCAGAAAGAGCTAAAGTATACAACACGCACTGGGCTTGAGCAAAAGATTAATGTGTCTTGTGTTCCATTTCTGCTGCTCTGTCAGTCTCAGACGGCTGCTCCATTTTCAGTTGCCAGAGCTGAGGGAAAACAAAATCAAAGCTTCCACATTGCAAGTAGTTACCCAAGAACAGTTCATGTGTAATCTCACTCCATTAGGTGTTTGAACTTTACAGGATCTTTTGGCTGCACTGTGACTTCACCAGAAGACTATGGGAATGTTGTGATCTCGTGCATGTGGATGAACAGTCATGTCCTCTGGGCACGCTTGCTACCACACAGTGGAATTCCAACAGATGGGCAGCTACAGCCACGCATGTGCCAGAGAGGTCAAGATCAATGTTAATAGAGAGTCTGATGGCTAATCAGCAGCTGAAAGCATGACTCAAAAGCACAATTCCCTGGTTTGAAAGAGTTAATGTTTTTCATAGCGCTGGTAAATTTTAAAAGTTTTGTTAGGTCTTTGAGTTCTTGGCTAACCTTCAACCTATCATTTCAGTGTGGGTTTGGTACTAGCAGACTTCAGGGAGACTGCCTTTTTATTAAAGTCTTATGTAAGGAATGGGCTGAATCAGAGCCAGGGTCTGTAGTTGCCAAGAGAGGGCAGAGTAAGGAACTTTCAGAAGGATTTCTGTTGTGAACAGCCTTTATCTGGGTTCCTTCTATCTTCTCCTGTATTTCATCTTTCTCCTGGCCAAGTTTTCTTTCAGCCTATGTTTGGTCATAGAGGGCAAGGTCACTGTGAGAACTGCTGGGTGTGAAGGAAACTTGGCTGAGGGAGGTGCCGGCAGACTGGCAGAGGGATTCTGGATTTTGGTATGAGACCAAAGCAGGGAAGTAGTCATTCACTACAGAGAAAGAGGCCAGAGAAGGCAAAAGATGGAAGGCCTGTTCAAGTCTTACTAGTGCATGCCTTACCACTCATATCCTTTTATGATGCCTGCAGCTTTATTGTTACTTGCTCAGGTAGATGAAACCTGCTCTAGACTCAGCTCTGTTACAGGATTTGCTTGGTAAACACTAAATATGAGGTTTTTTCTCTCACAACCATTTTGTTCTTCTGTTGAGTTTATTAAACTTGGTTTCATAATTAAAATACCATCACTAGACATATTGCTTCCCTGCACAGTTTGAACTTTGCACTGCCAAATTTCTAGAACTGAAATCTAGATCTCCCATACAATAAAGCAAGATACCTCAGTCATGAAATCAGTCTTTTTCCCTAACCACAAGATTAATCTTCAAAGTTGAATTCAATGGTGTCCAATCCAATAAAACCCTCTTTATTTCTAATAAAGAATTTCCCAGTTCTCTCTGTATCTCTGTGAGAAAAGGACATAAGTGGATTCCTTAAACTATACTAGAAATTAAATAACATTGGCAGTAGTCAGTTGGCCCCATATACTCAACAGTTCTAATGTGTCTGCCTGTATCTAGTAGCTCCACAAAAATGGAGACTCTCATGTTGCCATGTTCAAAATGTGGACTGGCTGCATATCTGAGAATTTTGCATGCCCCATTCATTGTTTTCCCTACAAATTTCTTATTTGGGGGCAGAAAATACTATGATAAGTATAAATATTCTTAGGTTTTAATACTGTGAGGGCATGTAATTTCTGTTGAGGAGAGTAGTTGAGGTATTGAGAACATTGAAGATACTTACTGAGCTATATGGATGTCTATGCATTTTTCTGCTGGTCATAACTAAACTTACAGAGTATGAATAAGGCATCTTGGATAGGCAGTCCTGTACTGAGAATGCAATGTTGGTAAACAAAGAGAAGGGATAATATTTTATACTGCAGCTCATCTGTTTCTCTCTGCTTTTGTAGATGTCTATTCCTTTGATGAAGAGGAGCCGGTTTTAGATCCGCATATAGCAAAACATTTGTCACACTTTGGAATTGACATGCTGCAGATGCAAGTGGTAGGACATCTGTCTTTTTAGTTTGTTGTTTTGTTGGGGGTGGGAGAAAAAATTGAGAAGAATGAAACTTGTAGCTTGTATTGTTTCTTTCAGACTGTTATGATAGTATTTAGTTTTGTAAAGTTCGGCCAGCCAGTCTGTATTTTATTTTCTGAGGTCTGACATGAGTGAATCATTACTCTCCAAACTGAAAATTGCCTTTTGACAGAGTTCCTTTGTAGTCTTTAGTTTATACATTTCACTTCTCATGAGTTATGTGCCATTTTCCTTCAAGATGAAAAACCACATTCAATTAGAGAAGAATATCTGGAATATTTAATCACAGTGAGTGAAGGAAAGCCTCTTGTATGTGTAAACAGATACAAATCTTAAGCAAAAATAAGCTAATCTTATTTTATTTAGTGGATAAGTAAAAAAGTGATTGAAAAGTTCTTTATGCAAAGTTATAATTCAGTTTATGTTAATAAATACATTACAAAATGAAAAAATACATCCTCTGAAATCTAGAAGACAGTGTGGTCTGTCGTGTGGTACACTAGAAAAGGACTGAGCCAAAAAGGGTCCTGTTCCTGAACTTGCTGCTGGTCCGTATTAGCAGCAAAGTCCTTTCAATAATTTGTATTTTAGTGGATGTTGATTCCAGTTCTGTTTAAATGATCTAAGAAGTCTGAATGGAATATGGTTATAAAGGCAGGTGTGTTTATTTTTTCACTGAAGAACATAGCCTAGTATATCACTACTTGAGAACCTGAAAACTTCTAAAGATGAGCAAACCTGATACTGGTTTAGTGTATTTCATTGTCCCAAGTGGAGAGAAAACTAATAACTCTAAAATAATAGAGAATAGTTAAACTGCAGTTTCAAAAGCCTTCATGGTACTAATGATATTTTTGGTATACGAATTTCCTTGCCCACGTTATTTTTTATAAATATGCTTTTATTTAGTGGGGGGCTAAAATTAGCGGGGGCTAAAAAAAGCCCCCACTGCTTTTATCCATCAGTCTTTCTCGAAAACCTCTTTTACTCAGCAACCTTGAAAGCTTAGTCTCAGCTCTTGCAAAGGTTTCACCTCTGGTCTTCAGATCAGACTGAAAAATTCTTGGTGAAGTGGTGGAGTAGTGCTAGCAGTAAATGACACTGTAGTGACCTGTACCTACAAGCTGAAAGCTGAGCTGTAAAGGGGAGAAACTTCACAATCACAAATTCTGGCTTTTCCCATTTGAAAGAAGGGAAGAGTTCTTGGATCTGCATCTCTTCATCTGGTTTGTTTGCTAGGACCAGCTTCTACAGCAGCAGATATCCGTAGCCATTACAAATGGAATACGAAACCTCAAAAAATGCAGTGTTTTGATGCTGAGGCTTGAGGTCACAACCCCGAGAGAAGTGAAGCTCCCAGCTGAGATTGAGGTCACAACTACGAACACTCAAAGAGCCAGTGGTCTGGGGTGAAGAGCTAAGAGGTATATTGGAAGAGGAAGCTGCTACTCAGCTGACCCTGATCGTCTCCTCTACATGCAGGATTTACCTCCCTTTCTCATTTGGTTTGGCTCTTTTTTTCAAGAGTATAGATTGCAGAGTTGGTGGTGATAGCAGCAGCAGCATAATTGTTGTAAAAGATACACAGATAAAAATAAA
The DNA here is from genome assembly GCF_964289735.1 of Phaethon aethereus. Classification (NCBI taxonomy): domain Eukaryota; kingdom Metazoa; phylum Chordata; class Aves; order Phaethontiformes; family Phaethontidae; genus Phaethon; species Phaethon aethereus. Next base: position 20,381,529 of record NC_138585.1, on the reverse strand, counting down.
TACCTTGTTGCTTTCAGACAGAGAATGGGCTAAGAGATAATGACATAAAACCAAGAGTCTCTGAATGGGAAGTGATTCAGGAAGCTGGTATGAAACTGAAGCCCATGTATGGCCCAGGATACACAGGCATGAAGAACCTGGGAAATAGTTGCTACCTCAGTGCTGTCATGCAAGCCATTTTCAGCATCCCAGAGTTTCAGCGAGCGTAAGTATCTTCCAACTAGTTCTTATCGCTAGCTGCTGTGTTCCTCAATCTCTTATTTTTCTAAGCAAAATGGTATTTTGATTTTTGTCTCACCTGCAAACAAGTCCCAGTCGGTTCTGTGGCCGCTTGGGGGGTTTAATGATTGTATTGTTCTGTTCTGGAAAAGGTTGGAACATAAACTCCACTCTGCATTTGAAATCAGAACTTACTCACATAGCTTCAATGGTGGGAAATCATATGCCACCTTGTAAACTTGATTGCTCTGTCTCTGCTTTTTATATACGTACGTACACATCTCTTCTTGGTATCATCAGTATCACATTAGGGGTTTTGCACTGGCCTTCATAGAGCTGCAGGAATCATTCTGTTGCTCCAGTGTCACTTGTGCAAAAAACTGTACTGGCACAAACATGTTAATACTGATCTATGCTAGCAATGCGCATGCATTTGATCTATGCAAAAGCAATGCACCTTTTGTATGCAGGTCTGTCTAAGAAAAGGGAAACTATCAGAGGCATTTTTAAAATTAAAACTGTAATTAAAAAAAAAAATCACTTCATGAAAATGGCAGCGCGAGCATATTTTTCCACTGAATAATTAAGAGAGTAAAAGGACAAAAGCATTTTTGTTTGTCTGCCTGTCATCCATCATAAGCACAACAGAACAAGAAATATTTCTGACTGATCAAAACTGAACACATTACTCCAAGGAGAGAAGCCTTTGTATAAAGACCAGACTATGGTTTGCAATAAGATTCAGAGTGCTCTTTCATTCCACAGTAGTAGTAGTGTGTGTGCTGACAATAAGGCTTTTAGGTTTTTGTAAAGCCTCCCAGGTTTTCATGTAGCAACTGCCTTCCAGAGAAGAAGAGGGAGAAGACTTGTGTTTACTGTGTTAGCCATATGGAGTACAGTCTGTAGATTCATTAAGTGCCAGTTTTTCTACCTGCATTCTCAAAAAATATCAAAATAGACTTTACCTAAGGGAGGCTATTTTCCACAGCCTGATCCTTGGAGTTACTTAGAGCACTTAGTATCAATTAAAGTAGTGGACATCTCCGATGAAAGAGGGACCAGGCAGAAATTAGATGTTTTCTTTCAACATGGCCAGACCTACCTAGCCTGTTTTTCTTGTGCTTGAAGGAAGCAATGCTCAGATAGTGTGCTACTAAATGCTTTGCTTTTCAACAAGCTGGCTAGAACAATATATACATCAGTGTTTGTTGTCAGGAGTTAGCCTTTGTTTCTCTGAAGAAACTCTATGGAAACATTCTTTTTACATGTTTTGGTCCTGATACAAATTTGGAATTTATTTGGCAATGTTGGTTAGGAGTAGACAATATACTCATTCTCAACTCAGCTCTATGGTTTTGAGCAACACTATCCTGCAGCTATTTCAAGATCAAGGAATAGAATTTAAATTCCAGATGAACAACAGAACCATATCCTTTATAGCTAGAAGCTTCTAAGCAAAGCTTAAATGTCCATTCCCTGATTTCTTTACTATTATATTTCCATGATAGAAGCACTCACCATGGATAGATTAAGCCATTGCTATGATGCAAAATTTAACTTCTTAGCCCAGAGGAAGCCTGCTGATGTATCATTGCTGAGGGCTGAGGATCTGTTAGGCTATTCTTGAGTAAATCTAGCTGCAATATGTGAATGTTTCTGCTTTCTTCTTGTTGCCCAGGTATGTGGGAAACCTTCCACGAATATTTGACTACTCTCCTCTTGATCCAACACAAGATTTCAACACTCAGATGTAAGTGACACTTCTCAATGGTTTACTCGGTCAAGTTAAATAGAACTAGATAATTTAATGACAGGGTGGAGAAACATCTTTGCATGGGCTTGAAAGTGAAATATGGCACAAAGTAGAATGGGAAGATTTGCCCGCTTAGTTGCAGGTAATGGTATTTCATCAGGGGGTGAAAGACAGTAAACTTCTTTTTTGCTTAGAATAAAAATCTCCTCTTCATTTCTGTTTTTCTCACATGTTCGTTTCCACCCCGCCACTTTCTTCCCTACAGGGCTAAATTGGGACACGGCCTCCTTTCAGGCCAGTACTCTAAGCCACCCATGAAATCTGAGCTTATTGAGCAGGTGATGAAAGAAGAACACAAGGTATTTGACTGAGTTTGTGCAGCCTGGTAACTAGGTAAAAGTGATATCCTGAGAAAAGGGAACAGGTGCCGGGCATTGAAGAACACGTGTGGATCCAGTATGGGATGCTTAGCAAGGTGGAATGTGCAGGATTCTAGTCAGGAATATATTAGTCAGGGGCTATTTGTGCAAAGCATTAAAGCAATGATTGGTTCCACTAATAAAGTATCTTGCTGCTTCAGTGATGAGTGCACAAGTTCATAGAACTTGCATCTTATGTTTATCTTCTCTGAGAAACAAAAAAACAAAAAGTTATCTTGAGAGTCCTCAGTGTTTGGAAGCAAACTTCTAAACCCTCTTTAAATTTCAGAAAGAAGTATAAAGAGCTAAAGAGTTGTTTCCAGGAAGTGTCTGACACTGTTCCACCTGATTTCAGGAGAAGCTGTCTAGGTAATGCAAGATTAAGTCGTGCTGGAGGCTTTCATGTAGATGGAAGGGGCCATGCAGAGCCATGTCCACTGGGGCTTTATTCAAGTGTTTCATGGTACAGAAATCATGTAGAAGCATGTTTGTGCCAGTGGGATCCATCTTGGAAGCACAGTAGTATATGTGGTTTTGGATTTAAATTGAAACTCTAACTGCTGGACAACCTGGGCAGAACCATGTATATATCTTGATTTATAGTAATTCACAATAGAAAAAAAACCTTGGAATCACCTTTGTCAGAATAGGCAATTTCAGAACAAAGGTATACTGAGGGGCAAGTATTGTATAGCTAACATGCTAGACACAAAGGAGAGAGGAATTGGAGGATGAAATAACCTTTTCCCATGTTTAGGTAATACAGAATTTTATTTCTCTGTCATAGTGAGTGTTACCAGTGGGGGACTTTTATTTTTACTGTAATTTTCAGTAATTTTGCAGAAAAACAGATACTTAGCTCACGGTATCTAGCTAGTATCTAGCTTCAAGAGCTCATGTATTGTTGGCTCTGTAATCTTCATATTGCCTTTGTGGCGTTCTTCTGCAACATGAAAGTTGCTTGTTTCTCTTACGCTGCAAAAATCATCCAGGTGTATGTTGGCACTGTAACATCCACAGACCTTTGCCTTCATCTGCCTGTGCTTTTTCCTCACCCAGCAATGAATACATTCACTCTCACAGTCATCAGAAAGCCTCTTCTTTGTCCAACAGTCTTTTGGTTTTAGCAGTAAGGATAATTTTTGATGAAGGCCTGACTGATCTGTTTGGATTAACAAGGTTCATGGGGACTGCTTGATTCACTGGTTTATCATTTTACCTGTTCTTGCTTGGCTTTTGTGAAGAAGAAAAGCTGTCAGTAGCTTAGTGGTGAGACGGTAAAATTTATTCTCTTTCCAAGTTGGTAAGTTTCTATCAGCCTTTGGAGAGTGAGATTAGTTCAGATTTTGCCTCTCTGCTCAAACTCTGCTGCTTTTGGAATTGCCTTTGTTTTCCCTAGAGTCATCCAATTAACTGTTGTCTTAAGCAAAATGTTAGTTATTGGTACAACGTTATCTACCCAAGCAAATCTATTATTTTAGATTTGTTTTGCTATTCAAACCATCTACCCTGAAACATCTTGTTTAGTGTGATGCTGGGAAAACGACTTAGAATATATTTTTGTCCCTGCCAACCTCTGTTATTGTGATCTCCAAGCAGCATGTGGAGTCAAACCACAGACTCCACAGATGGGATATTTAGAAATGAAAGGTCAACTAATAACCAATACTGAAATAATACCTATAGAAAAGAGCTGTCTTATGGAGAAAGAATCTCTTATACTAAGTTGTAGTTTTATACACAGTAGGAGTCCTGCATGCTTCTGTCCCAGAATCATGGTGATAGTTTCCATGGAAATGAATATTTTCCTCTACCTTCATCTATCAGTTATCGATACAGAACTTTCTCTTTCTGAAATCAAAATGGCGAGGAGATTTCGGATTAAAGACATAGCATCTGGTACAGAGTAGTTTGTATGATCTGAAAGTCCTATGTCTCCTGAATAATTGCTTTGTACAGTAGCTATTCATTGTTTTGGAACAACGATTGAATCCTGCTTGTTCCCTTTAAATAAAGATTAAAACTTATCAACACATCACTGTGACTAAGGAATAGTGGAATAGATTTCAACAGACTCCTCACATTAAATTATGTATACTGACTGACCTGCTTTCTTAAACGCATACAGGTTATGAATTAAGAATAATGTACTGAAAGTTCAGGGACTTGAACCCTTCAAATAGAGCTACACCTCCATGTTTAGCCCGGCAGCCACTACTAGCAATGAGATACTGAGAACTTTTTAATGACAGATGGTATTCTATAAATATTCATGGTACTGTGTGGAGCTAACATTTTTCACCATAGGAGTTTAGTGTGGAAACGGCAGCAGTTTTCTTGGACCCACTTTAACATTAAAAACAGGATGAAAGCCTTAAGGGTCATCAGCTAGGACTTGATTTTCTGTTTAGAGCTTTGCTATTTCTTCTCTTATTTTTCTTGTCCTTGAGGTGGTTTAGAGAGCAAAATCCAATCTTCTTCTATAGACTGTCACACATGGGATGTTTCTCTTCTCCCTGCTCAATTGGTCAAGTAAAAACTGTATAGATGGAAACAAGCCTTGATTCCAAACTCATTGCATTATATATCAGGGCAAATGTGCCACCTTGCCATATTCTTGCTTCTGACATAGAAAGAAGCCTGGTATATAGTAATTTGGATTGGTTTATGCATTTCTCTCCCCAGTCCTAGCTTTGATGAAAGGCCGCGGAGACACTGAAGTGATACGTAACCCAAGTTTCAGAAGTCCCTAGAACATCTCTTTGTTCAAGCAATACTGAGCCTTGGTCTCTTCACAAGAGCCTTTAAAAAGCACCTTAACCTAATGTGGTTGCTGGTGTACTGCCAGGAATAGAAAAAGCATTAAAATTGAGAATTTGATTTCAGTGGGCCTAGAAATACCTTACCTTGGTAAAACCAAAAATAAAATTTTGCTCTTTTAGTATATGTTTTATGTGACTTCTATTTCATGCTGCTTTTTCTATTTTTATGTTGGTATGATAGCACAACTGTAGTAATGAGTGACATCGGCTGAGTATTTAACAGCCTCTGATATATCCTAAAGGCTACACTTTTGCTTGGATTGTCTTGAAAATTATTTGGTCTCATGGAGGATGAGGGCAAATCTGAGTAAAAGATTCTGACCCTTTCAAAAGTGTTACTTAAAAGGGATAATAGCTAGTGTTGTCTTGAGGGTGCAGTTTAGGGTGGTTGGGGAGGCTTCCTAAAGTCGTATAGAGGGTGAGAAAGTCAAAACTAGGACTCTCTTGGAAGCTGGAGATTTCCTGGCTTATGGTAGTTCTGTACTTATGTAACTGAATGCCTAAAGGCAGTATATTCCGGTCCTTCAATATGACCGGCACTTGCAAATTGCAAATTCACGTCTGTTCTTACCAACCCATCTGGGAACGCGTGCTGCACACATTAGTTGTTCTCTGTTTGATTCTGTAGAGATCTCTGGAAAGGTTTTGTCCTGAGTAAAGCTGCTAGCTGATATACCAAAGTCCTTCAATACTCACATACTTGTAGGTGGAACAGGGTTCTGAAAGGAATTTCAAATGTTAGAAATCAATGTAGGCTTTTAGGCTTTCTGAAAACTACTAACCTTTAGCAAGCTTTTAGTAATCTCTTTTAACTTGCAAATGCTATAGAAAAATCAGAGTGAATGCTGTAGGAACTAGATCATATAACATATTCTAAAACTCTCAAATCATGTTTCAGGACTCTTTCCATTTTTATTAAAACGGAAAACCAGACGAAACTGAAACTATCACTTCTCCAGTGGCAGAAATGGGCCATAGATAGATGTAGTGGAATGACTTTGGGATATTTGGTCCAGGAATTAATAAAAAATCCTTGTTTAAAAGATTTTTCTTTCTTTTATTTAGCCTCAACACAATGGAATATCTCCACGAATGTTTAAAGCTTTTATAAGTAAAGGCCACCCAGAATTTTCCTCTAATAGACAACAAGACGCACAGGAATTTTTCCTACATCTTATAAATCTAGTAGAGGTGAGAAAATCTGAATTACTGCATGTCCCTATGCATTTTTTACCATATTGAAGTCTGTCTTGGAATATTCGTGAATTGGGTATGTTTATTATTATTATTCCAAATCTATATCGTTGTTGGGAGTAAACTAATTACCGTGTGCAGTTCTTTTACAAATCCCAGCTGTATGTCATTGAATCACTATGGGAGGAAGCACTTCCCTGCTGAAAGCAAAGTCAGTTGAATATTTCTGTATAAAACATTAGTTCCGCTGCTCTCAGCTCAATGCTGTGTGTAAAAGAATCAGTACTGTGAATTTTAGTACGGTCTTTCCGAAAAGGAAATTTACAAATATATGCAGTTTTGATTTCAAGCATTTATTTGTGGTCCATCCTTCCTCCCTCTTTTTCCCATTTTCTCCAAGAATCGAGAGTGTTTATTCACGTGTTACAGTCTAGGTGAAGTTATTAACATTTGCGTGCATAATGTTCCACATCCCAAAACGCATGTACTGATCATAGGGTGGTTAGAAGACATTTTTCTGGGTTTTGCCTGATAGCAGACATTAACATGAACAATAAGAGGAGGTATTTGTATGACATTCCCATCCGGATAATGAACTACAAGTTGCTTGTTCTGTTTCAGTGCAGATTCAGAGTGGTAGATCAATTCTGTTTGCTGAAAGGATGCTCCATGTTATTTACCTGAGCTTTCTATCTTTACTATAACCTGCCACCTTCCTACCTTCTTCTGTTCACCTTGACTCAGATTCTTTAGGCACATACTCTGCAAGTTACTAATGTGTAGAAAGATACTGCTGTGTATGTAGACATTGTGGACTTCAGTGGGATTCTCTGTGGGTGCAAGAGTTCTGCATGCAAAAAAACGCAAGCTGAGCTGTCAGATCTGGGTGCAAGTTTGGTGTCGTAGTGCTTGCCATAAAGCAACCGGCAGCCTTTGGGTTCTCTGCTCATTTTAATGATTGTCACTTAAATGATTGGATCTAATATTCCTTTCAGAGGAACCCTGTAGGTTCAGAAAACCCTAGTGATGTTTTCCGGTTCCTGGTGGAAGAACGCACACAATGCTGCCAGTCCAGAAAGGTCCGCTACACAGAGAGGGTGGACTATATCATGCAGTTACCTGTTGCCATGGAGGCAGCAACAAACAAAGGTAAAGAAAGAAACTGGTCCATTGACTTGACCTTCTGGTGACTCTTTCAACCATGAGGGAATGAAGTTCTCACCCCCATATGGTCTCCTTGTATGAATAGAATGGTTCAAGGCCATGGGGCAAATCAAACCAATGAACCGATCAGGCGAAAGTTACTTGGTTTGGTTTTCTTTAAAGGAGATTTTAAACACATATGAGTTTGTGGCTTTACTGTCCCTGATTATATTTTTGGGGAAGAAGGATTCTACCTGGATATTTGCAATATTTCAGATTTCGTCTCAGACTGTGGGACCACCACTCAGGAGGCATATACCACCAAGAATGGTAGCAGTTTGTATGATAAAGATGTCAGACTTGTGATTTAAAACCCTAACCTGGATTTGACCCAGGGATGTGCCACACCATTTGTAGTACAATTTACTTACCCTTGTTCTTTGTGAGTGTGTGTGCCCAGAGATCCCCATTAGGATTGGATTTCCTTCGTCCTGAAAAGTATGTAAAAACTTCCTAATACTAAAAAAGGAACTGAACATACTAGCTAATGACTATCCTGTGAAAACACACATACAAAATAAATTAAAAACAAACAAACAAACCTAAAAAGCCAAATGGGCTTTGTGTTCTTTAGCAGCAGATTTTAAGATCTAACCTGACAATAGAGAATAGGGGTATAAGATAGTTTGTCATTGATAAAGCAAAAATACACAATTTTTTGATATCCTGGGCTTGAGAGGAGGGAAGGAAGATGTAGTGGTGGACGTTGATTTAATATACAGGAATGATATTTTCATGCCTGTGAGCTGCCTGAGAAAGCATACTTGTTTTTCAAGGAGAAAATGTCTGAGGCGGCTAGAAGACTTGGAAGCAGGAGGGAGGCATGACAAATCTTGGTTGCCCCTGCAGTCAGTGATGGACTCTTGCAGACTGAGATAATAAATCATAGAACTGTTTAGGTTGCAAAGACCTTTAAGATCATTGAGTCCAATGATTAACCTAGCACTGCCAAGTCCACCACTAAACCATGTCCCTAAGCACTACATCTACATGTCTTTTAAATACCTCCAGGGATGGTGACTCAACCACTTCCCTGGGCAGCTTGTTCTAATGCTTGATAACCTTTTCAGTGAAGACATTTTTCCTAATACCCAATCTAACCCTCTCCTGGCGCAACTTGAGGCTGTTTCCTCTTGTCCTATTACTTGCTACTTCGGACAAGAGACTGACACCCACCTCACTACTTGTTCTCCAGACCCCTCACCAGCTTCATTGCCCTTCTCTGCACACACTTCAGCACCTCAACGTCCTTCTTGTAGTGAGGGTTCCAAAACTGAACACAATATTCAAAGTGTGGTCTCACCAGTGTGGAGTACAGGGGAACGATCATTTCCCCAGTCCTTCTAATGTATGCTTGAGGTAAATAAATGTATGCTTGAGGTGGAAGTGAAGGGGACATCACAGAAACACTAGAAGGGGGATATGCCTCTGGTTTTCTTCATAATCTCAAAATTTAAAATATTTTAAAGCTAGAAGAACTATTGTCATTGTTTGATCCGATCCTTTGAAGTAGCACAAGACAGAGAATTCCAACTACTGCTTGTCTCCTAGCCCACAACTCCTTGAACTGGACAATATATTTTAAAAAGACCATTTTGATTTGAAACTTTAAGTTTTGGAGAACTTCGCATTCTTTGTTCATCAGTTTCAGTGATGATTCTATTGCTTATAAACATGTTATTTCCAGGTAATGGCTCAGGAAGTATATTAGTTTATGAATTTACCATATGTCACTGCTCAGATTACCAGTGTCAGGATTCTTTCTAGATCATACGTAATCCTGTCTTGTCTAGAAAGTCAAATGACACAAGAAAAACAGCAATAATTTTCCAAATCAGACTGAGCTGATAAAGTGGGTAGTTGGTACTATTAACACAGGATTCTGGCTGGTTTTGGCAAGGTTTTAATTGCCTGTTGCCCACTATTTCCATTCCTGTGTTTTCACCATGAACAGAAACCTTCAGAAGAGAGATGCGATTGTAAGTGTAGCTCCTGACCCCAATGCAGACAAAAAGATTTGATGTCTAGTTAGAGCCATGTAAAAGTTCTATTGATTAGTAGGTTTTTGCATTTCTAAAACTTGCAAAAATAAGACTGGTGAGGGATATCATAACCACAAAAATCTTAATTTAGCTTTTAGTGTAATGTATATTTCTCAGATGAATTAATTGCCTATGAATTGAAGAGACGAGAAGCAGAAGCTGCAAGGAGACCTCCACCAGAGCTTGTCCGTGCCAAGATCCCATTTAGTGCATGTCTGCAGGCCTTTTCTGAACCAAACAATGTAGAGGATTTCTGGAGCAGTGCCCTTCAAGCAAAATCTGCAGGAGTTAAGTAAGTGTGTGTCTGTTAAAAACCTATATGGTAGAGCTCTATGCTTATCTTGGTACCTGGTCATGATGCAGAGAGAAATAGACAAAGGCATAGTGGGCTTTGGCATTGTGTTAGTGTTGGGGCTCATAAATGTGATGTGCAGATCAAGCTTGACATGTTGTAATGACCAATTGAGCAGGAAATAAATTGTTCTCAACTGTTAAACTTCAAGAGGGGATGTGGTCTGGTTGTTAAGAGTTTGAACTTTAAATGCTTGTAGCTTAATTGTCTGCCCACGTTTTAAAATTGGATCCTATGTATCAACTAGTGATAGACCTCAGTATTGCATGGTAGGAGATACACTCTGGATCTCTGTGCTGAGTGTCTTGATGTGTATTCATTTGACTAAAAATGCTGAATGGCATTGTGTGGCAACAAAACAGGGTGAAGCAAACAAAGGTTGAGTTTCTTGTAAGAAAGTTCTTTAGATGGGTGGAGACTTTTGCATTTTTGAAGTGCTATGCTGAAAACTTTTTTTTATTATGTTACTATATTTTGTGGTGTTCGTGTTTGGATTTCATCCCATCATTTTTGCATGCTACAGTGTTTGGTTGCATCTGTTAAGTTTGTTATCACTTACATAGGGCCATGGTACAAGATGGGCATAGAAAAGAAGGAACACATCTTGTGTGTTTATAGACAGATAGATAAAAGAACCAGGAACATCTTGGGATTAAATAAGCATTAAGAAGAAAGAGGACAGCAGGTAGAGATCAGTGCAATTTTCAGGGGCAGTATTTCTTATTGAGAATAAGAGTTAATCTCTTATGTAGTTCCATTTCTATGTCAGCAGCAAGAAGTGGTTGAAAATGGGGCTCTGCAACTGGTTTTCTGAGGGTAGGTACCTTCTATTTTTAGATCACTTAACATATCAACAAGTCATTGCTGTCTTAGCGTACAGTTTCACTAACATTGTACTGAAAATTGGGAGGGAAGTGCACATGGTAGAGAAAAATGCACCAGAAATCTAAAGGCTTTTGTATTAATTGTGAACATGTTGGAAGAACATTCTAGCCTTTAAATAGATCCAGGGTTAATTTGTAATTTAGCTGTTCTTCATACCCTAGGTATTTAAAAGCATTGGAAGATGAAGAATAATTTGCTATTTAAAATTCAAAAATTTTGTGCTGTAGATGATAAAGTTACTAAAATTGCAAGGTGATGCTAACAAGAATTTAGAAAGTAGTTATTTATAGTATGGTGGGAAGGCCTTATATTTATGATGCATTTACTGTATTTTACCCAGAGTTAGGTGAATTAGAAGAAAGGATGGTATGTGTGAGTGGAAGATAAAGGGACGGGTGCAGGAGATTAAATGTGGGAAAAATGGGAGCATAGCGAAGGATAGTGGCAGTACATATGACATTACATTGTGTTCAAGATCAAACTTTTTCTTTTCACTAAGTGGGCAAATATCAGGGATCCCCTTAAACTCAAGAGTCATCCTCTGTTTTGATAAAGATCATAGTAGCTCAATAAGAACATCATGCAGATTTTTATATAGCACTTTCAAGTGGAAAAACTACAAATGACAGCTTTTTTTATCTTTGCTTAATGAAATACTTTATTGGTGGACTGATACTTCATGGACAATGCTACTGCTACTAGAAAGGGAGTGAAAAAAATGCAGATTTAAGTGTTACTCCATTCTGTCCGAGTTGTGTTTTAAGCACATGCTCTTAAGTTCTAGGCAATATATAATTCAAAATGTATTTCCTGACATTGAACTTGCAACAACTTGAGTAAGCAAGTTTAATATTAGTTGTAGTTGTTTTCTGTATCTTCCTACAAGCCGAATTGTCTGCAAGGGCTGACATTTAGGATATGAATGCATAGAAAACTACTGCTATACTTCTCCACTGTACCTGAAAACTTCTTTGTGAAATTTATGTGTATAAAAATCCATCACTATTCATCTCACTCGGGGCTAAAGTTACTCATCTCAGTGTGCATGAGGTACTGAAATCCGTGCTGCTTGTGATTTTCTTGCCTTGTTTCACTGAAGTGTATTTATTGTGCTTCCCAGGACTTCTCGTTTTGCTTCATTTCCTGAGTACTTAGTGGTGCAGATAAAGAAATTCACCTTTGGCCTTGATTGGATACCCAAAAAGCTTGGTATGTGCTTTTTATATGTACCTTTTTCTCATTATATCCAAGATAACCTATAAGGTGTACATGCTTTGGTCTATGCAGACCTGGCTAGAGTCTCAAATTTATACTGTGAAGATCTTAATTGAATCTTCTTTTCTTTTATGACAAATTAAACGAATCCATCAGGTCTATGGTGTTAAAATACAATTTCATGTAGTCTGACCTCCTAGTTAAATTGTGCTTTAGTGTTCCAAATTTCTCAAATAACCATTTTCAGGAGGAGATCCTGGCTGTGTGTGTAGCTTGAGTACCAGAGTCCCCCTCTCTGAAGGGGCAGGTTGCGTCATGAGGTCATTTTGCTGGATTCATAAGCTCAGCCTGTTTCTCTGCTTTTGTAGATGTTTCTATAGACATGCCAGATTTCCTAGATATCAGTCACCTTCGGGCCAGGGGTCTTCAGCCAGGAGAAGAAGAACTTCCAGACATTGCTCCTCCCATTATCATTCCTGATGACCCAAAAGGTATTTACTGACTACTTCTCTCTTGTTTGTCTCCTGTATTCCTCTTTCGCTCTAGCACATATTGATTCTCCGTAAACTTCATCTTTTGGCGCTATGGACAAAAAAGCAGCTCTGTGTTTGAAGACTCTTTCTTTTAAGCTAAAGTTCAGAAACAAGGATATTAGAATATCCACCTTCCTCATTCCCTGGGTTTCTCGGGAGAATGAAGTGTTTTATAGCAAGTAAGATCATGTTTTACTAGACCCAGGTTGTTGCAATTTCCTCCAGATGACTTAAGTTTGGGTGCCTTAGTATTTGATAGAAAACCAGTAATCACAGAATCACAGAGTCATTAATGTTGGAAAGGACCTTTGAGATCATCAAGTCCAACCGTTAACCCAACACCACCATGCCCCCTAAACCATGTCCCGAAGCGCCACATCCACGCATTTCTTGAATACTTCCAGAGATGACTCCACCACCTCCCTGGGCAGCCTGTTCCAATGCTTGACCACTCTCTCGGTGAAGAAATTTTTCCTAATATCCAATCTAAACCTCCCCTGTCACAACTTGAGGCCATTTCCTCTCGTCCTATCACTAGTTACTTGGGAGAAGAGACCAACACCGACCTTGCCACAACCCCCTTTCAGGTAGTCGTAGAGAGCGATAAGGTCTCCCCGCAGCCTCCTCTTCTCCAGACTAAACAACCTCAGCTCCCTCAGCCACTCCTCATAAGACTTGTGCTCCAGACCCCTCACCAGCTTCGTTGCCCTTCTTTGGACACACTTGAACACCTCAATGTCCTTCTTGTAGTGAGGGGCTCAAAACTGAACACAGTATTTGAGGTGCGGCCTTACCAGTGCCAAGTAGAGGGATACGATCACTTCCTTACTCCTGCTGGCCACACTATTTCTGATACAGGCCAGGATGCTGTTGGCCTTCTTGGCCACCTGGGCACACTGCTGGCTCATGTTCAGCCGGCTGTCAACCAGCACCCCCAGGTCCCTTTCTGCCGGGCAGCTCTCCAGCCGCTCCTCCCCAAGCCTGTAGCGTTGCATGGGGTTGTTGTGACTGAAGTGCAGGACCCTGCACTTGGCCTTATTAAACCTCATACAGCTGACCTCCGCCCATCGATCCAGCCTCTCCAGATCCCTCTGCAGAGCTCTCCTACCCTCCAGCAGTTCAACACCCCTGTCCAAGTTGGTGTCGTCTGCAAACTTACTGAGGAAGCACTTGATTCCCTCATCCAGATCATCAATAAAGATATTGAACAAAACCAGCCCCAGAACTGAGCGCTGGGGTGACCGGCCGCCAGCTGGATTTCATGCCATTCACCACAACTCTCCAGGCTCGGTTGTCCAGTTGTACTCTTCTTTACCCAGCGAAGAGTAAATCTGTCTAAGCCACGAGCCGCCAGTTTTTCCAGGAGAATGCTGTGGGAGACGCTGTCAAAGGCTTTACTGAAGTCCAGGTAGACAACATCCACAGCCTTTCCCTCATCCACTAGGTGGGTCGCTTGGTCATAGAAGGAAATCAGGTTGGCCAAGCAGGACCTGCCTTTCATGAACGCATGCTGGCTGGGCCTGATCTCTTGGTTGTCCTGCAGATGCCCTGTGAGCACTCTCAAGGCCAACCGCTCCATGATCTTCCCCGGCATGGAGGTCAGGCTGACAGGCATGTAGTTCCTGGGATCCTCCTTCCGGCCTTTCTTGTAGACAGGTGTCACATTGGCAAGCCTCCAGTCTTCTGGGACCTCCCCTGTTAACCAGGACTGCTGATAAATGATGGAGAGTGGCTTGGCAAGCTCTTCCACCAGCTCTCTCAGTACTCTCGGGTGGATCCCATCACGCCCCATAGACTTGTGGGTGTCCAGGTGGCTTAACAGGTCCTTAACTGTTTCCTGATGGATTATGAGGAGTTTATTGTGCTCTCCATTCCCATCTTCCAGCTCAGGGGGCTGGATACCCTGCGGATACCTGGACTGGCTATTAAAGACTGAGGCAAAGGCGGCATTAAGTACCTCAGCTTTGTCCTCATCCTTGGTGACAATGTTCCCCACCATATCCAATAAGGGATGGAGATTCTTCTTGCCTGCAATGCAGGCAACTACTGTCATGACATGATCGCCCCATTTGCTTGGATATTTATAATAGTAGTGGTATAATATCAAGCTGTGTATATATCACAATTCAGTGCATGTGAAAGGAAGCAAGTACCTGAAATTGTCTGTCAGAGCAAAGGCTATGGCAAAATTCAGTTCTCTAAAAGTTTTAATTTTGTCCCTCATGTGTAGGTTCCTTACCAAAGCCTATTCTTTTTTATCCTCTTGCTCAATGGACTGACCTAATTGTCGTGTAAGTGCATGGGGTAATGGTACCTTATTGATAACAAAACAGGTTCTTCCTTAAGTTGGTTTAGGCCAGTCATCAGCTATATTTCCTACGGATTTATAGTACCAGTAACACTTTGCTCTGAGATGAGTTAGGGAAATCATTGGGCAGAAACATCCGTGGTCTAATTCATGGCAAAAACATTAGGGATCTAAGGATGAACATGCCCTGCCTGTAAGAGGTCAAATGTTTCTATGACTTTAAAATCATGGAATTGTTTTTCCCATATGAATCTACTCAGCCTTCATGTAAGTCTTTTTCCCTGTTTTTTTTTTTTTCTTCCTCAATTTTTAGATCGTATGACGAACCATTTGGTGGAGTGTACGTATCTCTCTTTTTCTAAGACTGGTATTTCAGCTTAAAAAAATGGTCATGTTTTTGCTCCGCTAAAGGCTTATCTGTCTTCATAGAGATGCATGGAGTATTGCCTGCATGCTTCTAAATAACAGCTGATTTTTGTACTTGTTAAGTGTTTACTTGCATGTGTGCAGGACTCTTAAAGAGTCTGTAGTAGCATCAGCGTAGCCAGAATATGAGCCGCTCCTCTTGTCTGCTGCTCATCAGCAGGATCTTGCAGTTCTGGGTGTCACAGCTGCTTGATCCTGGCTTGCTCTGGACTCTAACCTCAGCTGAAGCTGTCGGGCCCTGTCATTCAGAGATGAAGTTCAACTGGAGACTGCCAGATCCAGCAGCCGTTTTTTCTCTCACCTGCAAGATCCTGCCTTTAAGAGAGGTGATTGCTTTTGGCTGCCGTCTCTAGCTAAGCTCAGCACCTAACTTCTTCACCTCTTGAAATCCAGTGGTGAGTTTTTTTAATAAATAAAGTCCTGTAGGAATTCATCAAGGTTTAAGGACCTATGTAGATTACTGAGACCAAAGATTACCAGTAATCCATAACAAATACTATAATGCTTTGTACAAGGCTGTTTTCTGGTGGGTGTGGGTTTACTGCAGTACTAAAACAAATACAAAAGAGATGTATTGTAATATGTGGCACCATGAATAACAATAAGAAATGCTATACAATGGATGAAATTGGACTTTTATATTTTAGAAGGTCCTTTCTTGTAGCTCTAGATATTGATGAGTCTTCAGTAATGCAACTGGCAGAGATGGGGTTTCCTTTGGAAGCATGTCGGAAAGCTGTGTACTATACAGGCAACCTGGGTGCTGAAGTGGCTTTCAACTGGATCATTGCACACATGGAAGAACCAGGTCAGTGATTGGAAAGTGTAAGTTAAACTCAACTCCTGGTTGTGTAATTTGACAGTCAGTAGAAATTTTATAATGTGTGACAGAGAAACAATGGCCCCCTTCCCCACCCCAGGAAACCTGGAGGTGTGAGTGAATTTTCCTAAGCTGCTTCTGGGATATGCAGATTTTCACCATTATACGGCATCCTCTGCCTAGAAGAAGACAACAAACCTAAGCTACACCAGAAGTACACTCTCTTGTCCTCACTGATGGTGTCGCCCAGCTGTCTGTTTCCACCCTTTGGCTAGGTACGTGCTGCTAAGGGGGAAGCTGACTTGTGGTTCAAGTGTAAGTACAAAGAATCCTGTGATCTGGATGCTTTTCTTCCATACCAGCCTCCTCTAGCTCAGGGTAGAGCATTCATGCTGTACTTAGAACTTGAGCTATCTGCTGATGGACAGTGCTGCTAGATGTTCTCCACTTCCTGTGTTTTCATCCGTGCAAAATTTGGACCCATGATTCAGCACTGAGTATACCTGAGCACTCCCATGCCAGGAAATTCCAGATTTGGTTGAGCTCGCACTTCACTCTGGGCATTTCTGTTGCTTGTGTAAATGGGCAATGAGTTTCACTTGGGCTTAGCTGACATATTTCAATTATGGAATCAGTTTATTTTGCATCTATGTGTGTATCAGCTGGGTTGTCTACTATTCTGGTGTCTTCATTGCTTCCCTACCAATCTTTGCAACTTTCCTGCAGTTGTTTCACCTCTGTGATGTGCCAAGTTGTTCTAGACTGCTGAGTTTGTCCACCTAGATATTTTGTAATGTGCATGTTCATCTTGTTGTTTTTAAGGCTTTCTGCACATCTAAGTCCTAACTGGGCCAGTGAAATGAACTTACATTGATTTCAGGACTGCTTTTGAGGTCCCATTTGTTATTTGTGTTTGTTGTTGACTTTCCAGTTCAGTGGGACAAAAGAACAAACTGATGAATGTTTATTCTAGACTTTGCTGAGCCATTGGTCATATCTGCATTTGGAGAAGTTGCTTCCAGTGGGGTCACTGCATTTGGAGCTGTGGGACTAGATAACCAACCTCCTGAAGAGATGGTTGCAATTATCATTTCCATGGGCTTCCAGAGGAATTTAGCAATTCAAGCGCTGAAGGCAACAGTGAGTTCCATGAGTTAGCGGTAGCGCTTGGGTTTCATGTCATACTATGTGCTTTGTACATGTGCTTGTTCAGATGCTTTTGAAATGTGTATGAAAGTCCAGCTAGTGGATGGTGCACATAGAACTATTCTGTCAAAATGTGGGATGCCTGACTTGTCTGGGTTAGAGCAAGGAAGGTGGTTTGTGTGTTTCACATGAATGTTAAAGCGTGGAGGAAAGAGAGGAAAACTTAGCTTCTTTTACCACCTGTTGAGAAACAACCTGGATGCCTAAAGACTATGCATCTTCAAGATGAGAACCCAGGAACCATGGGGATTAATTGTGGGAGGATTTCTTTTCCATCTGGCAAGTTTCTGCAGAGTGCTTGTTGAATACTGTTTTCCATGGAGGCAGAGTATGTATCTTAAAAGTCTTAAGTGCTGTCAGATATGATCCTTACGCTGTTCAAAGACCGATGAGTGGTAGCATGATGCTAGAGAATGTATTAAAGGCTGCTTTTTTGATTGTTTGACTCGCAGAACAATAATTTGGAGCGTGCACTGGAATGGATCTTCAGCCACCCTGAACTCGAGGAAGAAAGTGAGCCTGCTTTGGACATGATGAATATGGCGAACAATGCCAATGCCAATGTCCTTGCAGAGACAGGGTCAGAGGGACCCAGGATCAAAGATGGGTCTGGAAGTAAGTTCTCCTTCAGCTTAGAACTGGCTGTCATGTTGTTACATCACACCTACACCATTTGTAGAGCTCCTTTCTGTTGTGAAAGTGGTTATTGTTTTTTGGACATGATCTGGGCAATTTGCTCCTAATCTCACTTCTGGGGCTGAGGCTGAGTCCAACTCTCACGAAGTTCTGTGGGCTGTGTTTGCTCAGAAAAACTCTTTCCGTGGACTCACTGAATAACTTAAGTCCAAGTTTCTTATTGCCACAGCATATAAATCTCTCCTGGCCTAGCTTTACTTTTTGTTTTGTTGCTATATAAAAAGACAAAGAAAAGCTAGAATGTTTAAATCTTTAGAGGCTGAGCATCCTAAAGGTAATGCTGCTGTTACAGACCACCTGAGTTTCTGTCCTCCCGTGGTCTGATGGGAGATTTGATAAACCCTTCAACCAAGTTCACTATTCTAAATATGGCAGGTATAGTTGGTATCCTGCATGTACTGCTTTGCTATTTTCTTTTGGGTTTTCTTTATTCTTTGAGGTGACTCTGTCATACTACTGCTAAATAAACCACAAGATGGGGCTGATGTGCAGCAAAGTTGTGAAGTAGGCAAAGAACCTATTGTAAGTGTAAAAGCACTAGAGTACAAAAGCTCAGTGGTTCTAACATAAAGATGTTTTTTGAAGGGTCTTTAGTGACCCATTCTAATAACTGTAGTACGTTCTAAACTTGTACCTCTGATCTTGAATGTAATGGTCTTATAAAAAAAATTAACAGCCAATTTGTTTTTTGTTTCCATAGTTGCTGTTATTATATAAGAACATTCATTTCTTTGTTTCTAACATTAAAAAGATCAATCTTAAGTCTCTTGGAGACATGGGAAACATTGATTATCATTACGTTTTAAAAAAAAAAAAAGATTTTGAATAATTATTTTTTGTGGTACCTAGCCTTTATAGACTGAGACCATTTACTGAGTGCCTGAAATCCTGATAACCAACATGATTCTGTAAAATGGCTCCAGAAAGCCCTCTCCACCAAAATCCAGGCCCCTGTCCTTATGCAATATCCTGAAAGAAGGTACCCTTTTACTTTTGGTGGTAATTTGGGTGAATGGCATGAATGGGTGGGGAGCAAAAACCAATGCTGAGTTCTCCAGAGACTCTAAGCACAAAAATTGTCCTTGTATTAAAGAAAGAGTTTTCTTTCCTGTCCTCTTTTTTATGGGCTGCTGAAATTTAAACTTCTGATTTTTGTTTGTTTCATAGGGGATCTGTGATCACACTTACAGACATAGCTAATTTGTGTGCAGAATGAACTCCATTTCTGGCACTTCTTGTGGTGCTCTCTGTGAACTAGGAATGAATCTGCTGTTTTCCCTTTCCTAGTAGGGGCTGCATCGCAGTCCTGCTGTATGTGCACAGATCTATGAGGATTTGATTTGGATTGGTTGGTTTGACAGTGAATCTGACCACTAGTTAAAGTGAGAATTTGCTGCAGTCTTAACAGAAAGTGTGTTTGGGGATGCAGAGTCTGAGTTAGGAGTGCTTAGCTGCTTCTCCAGTATTAGAAAGAAAGTTTTCCCTGGAGTCATATTGCAATGTTAGCAATAAAAGACTTATGTTCCTATTCATATTTCTTAAACAGGATACGAGCTGTTTGGGTTCATCAGCCACATGGGAACATCCACAATGAGTGGCCACTATGTTTGTCATCTCAAAAAAGAAGGAAGGTGAGTGCAACTGGGAGACACACAAGGATCAGCAAATGTTTTCTTTGAAGCATGCATCTGTAGATAGCAGGCTGTGTATTCATAGCAGACAAAACATGCATGTTGTTACCATGTATACATTTCCCAGCAAAGAAATGAAGTTTGTTACAGTCTGTAGCTGTGATAAGTCAATTTTGATCCTGCTGAGGTCTATGCTAAAATGCATCATTAGCTCTCCTGTGCTTGCTCTTCCAAAACTCTATTTGTTTTGGGGCATCAGTTCTGCATCTGACTTCATTTATCTGAGCTTCCCCCAACTTCCTTTCATTCCCCCACAATAGAAATGCATCAAACTGTGGGCTGATATACTGGTATTGCTAATGCTGTGGTGATCTCTTGGCCATGATTTTGATATGTTCCTATTATTAGGCCCTGGGAATCCCTTATTTTCCTTCGGTTGAACTGTAACTACACATTCCTCTGCACGTCCCTCTTCCTTTTCAGTTCCTGACTCTGCCAATAAACCTGCTTCAGCTGTTTCTCTGATCTTTTGTTCTTGTTGCAGTGCCTAATTTTAGATTTTAGGTTCTTTGAAGTTTGGTTTTGAGAAGTACCTGATAAACTTGTGATGATTTTTATACACATGGAATGTGACCAATCTTGTTTTCATTTCAGATGGGTGATCTACAATGACCTTAGAGTCTGTGCCTCAGAACGACCTCCCAAAGACCTGGGCTACATTTATTTTTACCACAGGATACCAAGTTAGGCCTCAAATCTATTACCTGGCCTTAAGAAGCCGCAAGCCTTTTTAACCTGCCCAAAAAAGCATACAATAAAAAAGAAAATCTAAAATCAACAGAAGACCCCTAACGCTTGGGCTGCCAAAAAGCAAAGGAAAACATGGGATATTTATAGTTTATTTAAAAACAGTCATTTGATGCCACCTTAAGTGTTAGAGGGAAAATTTCTATTAGGTGATATATAGTACGTTGTTTTAAATTTATACACCTTAAAGGATACCTTAAGACCATGCAGATTACTGGTGGAGTTTGCAGTTGGTATATGGAGAAAACAGAAGTTTGAGTTGAACAAAAATAGTCCAGTTCAGCCCAGCTCCTGCCCCTTCTGTCCATCCATCTGTTTAAGACGAGGGAGAAATACTTGCATCTTTGGTAACTGGGAGCCAGTGTTTTCAACCAGTCTAGACCACGTAGAGAAATCATATCACATATAAAGTTGGAGGGAGGGGGTGTGTGAGTATCATCTTTGAATGCAGCAGAATGTCTTCTTTGAGAGATGGTTTTCAATACAGTGAGAAAAGTCAACTAAAGTTGTATCTGTTGGAATTCAGTTTATCGTATTTTGGTTTGCCTTTTTGATACATAAACCTAAGAAACTAATGGAGAAGGAAGCATTTTCCTGTCAGTGCCCTGTATGTTTTCTGCCAAAGAGAAATAGTAGATTTTATTTTTGCAGACATAGGATTCTTCATTGTCTCTTTGTTTTGCAAGTAATTCCAACAGATTCTGGATTACAGATGGCTAAAAGAAGCAGACCATAAAAGTAAATGCATACCCTCAGGAAAGGCAAGGCTATTATTTAAATGTTATTTTCTTATGAAGGAGGTAAAGAAGGGGTTAATGTCCCATTATATTTATTTCAGGGAAACTTGCATTAAGACCACTCACATTCCAGCTGAAATCAGCTCCCTGACAAAGTACTCACAGTGCAATTCTGTTTTCTGCCAAAGATTGCTTAAATATTAGTTCTATCCATGAGTGGGGAAATTGCTTAGTAAAATTGCTGATATATTGATCTGCCCCTCTCTCTTCCAGCCCTTTAAAAAAAAAAACAATGAAAACCACCCCCCCCAAAACCAAAACAACAAAAAACCCCACCTTGAAATGATGTTTCAGCTTTCTTAAAACTTGCAAACACACCAATAATCTGATCTCTTCAATAGACACCTTTTAAAAGGGGTTTTGTATCTCTGGCAGGGATGAAGGGGTATGTAGGTAGGGGCTGGCCTTTCCTGTCTTTCTTTTTTTGGGTGTTACTTCAGTTTGTGTCACAGGCAAGAATATATATGTGGGTTTTTAAATTTTATCTGAAAACACTAATTGTAGAAAAAATACAACAGTGAGTGTGAAACCTCTCATGATTCCAAAAAATCCCCAAAGGTTTACAGTGTTGGCCACTGCTTAGAGAGTGTTGCTGGAGTTGCTTCGTATAATCTTACTGAGCCCTCAAAATTGGAACAGTCAGAAAAAATAGGAAAAAACAGTCCTCCTTACAGCGTGCAAGAGAGGCAGGGAGATGTAATTACGTTTTCTCTGCAGACAATGCCTGCATGTTTAATAGCAAAATTCAGCCAGCTACACACTACAGAAGAGAAGCCAAATTAAAAATCTGTTTATGAGTAGGGCATTTTATTTTTTCTAACACTTGGGGAAAAATAGTTCTCCCTCTGGTGATATAGTAGCCTCATGCAGAGCCAAAAACACTGATTTTTTTTTTAATCAGTTTTTGATCTTAAAAGATTATGAGAGAAATTCTAGTGGAATAATTCTGTGGACTGTAAATGGTGCCTAATTGCTGGGAAAGCTTCCTGCACTTAGTGCTCTTACTGACACAAAAGAACGGCATCCTAGCACATTTGTAAGTGGCTCCTGTGAGATTCAGCTGCCTTGTAATTATTGAGCCACCAGTTCTGGACAAAATAAAAGCTGCCAATAATTTTTTTTCTTCTTCCAGGTTTTGAATATTTGTATATTTCACCAAAAATGCCAGATTTGAAAATGGGATCAGCAAATTATGCAGTGATACAACTTCTATTTAAAGTGAAAGAACAAAACTTCCATATATTCATGTTTAGGCTTCTTCATTCTGGCAGTAGAAAAAGGACAAAAGGCCTCTCTTTCCTTTTCTTTTTTCTTTTTAAATTTTTTTGAATGCCCAGTTATATTCCAAGGAAGTTCAACACAACAGCTTCCCTCTTGCCTCATGAACTTAAAGGGCTATTTATAAACTAACAAGATCTGGTGGCCACTAGCTTTTTATTTAGAAACCTCAGGTAAATAAAGGCCAACAGAGTTGTTCCAATGTTCATTATTAAACTGGAAGTATGGCTGGTCTTGTAGGATTAAGGATGGACCTTGGACTCATGCAAACCATTTGTCTGGTACATCTTAAAACTGGAATGGCTGTGGGACTGATTGATCTCAGTTAATAGCAGGTGCACTTAGAAAGATGGCAGATTTCTAAGTAAATTGGAAAAGGTAAATGAAAGGGGAGAGCCATTTGCTGGCTGTGTTAGGTGAACTGTAGGAGGTTGGCTTCTGAAATTCTTTTCAGTTCATTACTCTAGTGTGCTTCCTGCCTAAACTACCAAGTGAGTCAGAAGTGCAGGGAACAGTTTAGGGGAAAGGCTTACAGATCTTCTAAAATTTAGCACTTGGAAGTATGTTAAAATTTTGCAGCTGTTTGAAGAATTATCTCCCAAGGTAGTGGCTTCCCTCCTTTTTCAAATGTCCAGTAAAGTCATACCACTTTTGTGATGGGATACA
This sequence comes from Phaethon aethereus, assembly GCF_964289735.1. Taxonomy (NCBI): domain Eukaryota; kingdom Metazoa; phylum Chordata; class Aves; order Phaethontiformes; family Phaethontidae; genus Phaethon; species Phaethon aethereus. Next base: position 20,358,257 of record NC_138585.1, on the reverse strand, counting down.
TGTGAAGAACATCATGAATCTGGAGGAGCAGGATGTAAACTCTGACTCTTCAGCCTAATGTTGGGGAGAGGAGTTTGGTTTTTTTTTCTTTGTGTTTTGTTGTTTTTAAACTTCAGCATGCAGAAGCCACAGTCAAACAGAATGTACTGAACAGACGACTATTATCAGACTTTGCCTGCTAAAATTTGTATGCACTTAATTGTGCTGGGCCATGCCTCAGTGCACAACCTGGGCAGTGGCTGATGGGGAAACTGGTGTGTGTCTGGGTACTGTAATAGCTGTTGCAGGGTTAGGGTTGTGCTGAGAGCTTCTTGACAAAAAAGGGTGGAGGAGGAAAAATCACTGAGTTGTTTGAGACAGTCTAACCTGAGAGTTATGGCAAGCCAGGACTTGGCAGCAAATAATGCTCTTTTTTTTTTTCTCAGACTGATCTTTACTTTTTCGTATGATACATTTAGGTTAGGAGAGTGGAAGGAAAAAAAACTCAACAACTCTTCCTTGTTTTTCTTTCCCCCTCTCATTCCCAGCAGCACGCTTGATCCAGTAGACCCCTCATTCTGAGTCATAATCCCCAGTCTCCACATGCAGACACAAACTCCTATTTAATATTCCTAGCTAAAATATAATTAGGATAAAAATTTAATTTATTCAAAGCTATGGTTTAAAAACAAGCTTAAGTGTTTCTGGACTACTATCACTTGTAATTCTACTGGGTTCAGTGGCATTACTTCTGACTTGCTTTGGTGTAACTGAAACCAGAATCAGGCCATTTTCTTTGACTCAGGCAGTCTCCACTGGGTCATAGTGCACACTCTGAATACAGAGGCAACCAGAGTTTGTTAGATTGTTTTAGAAGCATCTCCAATTCATTCCTTTTGTTCTCCATCCTGGCAGCAGCCATTTTGTTTCTTCTTTGCTGTTTTCATGCATTGAAAGACTATGCAAAATATGTAACTGAACATGATTTTTCATTCTTTTCCCATTGCCCTTCCTACCTTACTGGCTGAGATCAGTTTCTGATTTCTGTTCACTTTTCAGTGGTTTTACTGTTGTATCCTGGAAGTGTCTGTACTGGTTTACTTTGCACCATTCAGAGTTGTTTGCTTGAAGCACTGTTAACATTTTGGAGAGTATTTGTCTGAGATGAGAAAGGTTGTGAATGACGTTGTTGCAACTGTTTTAAATTAAAAAGAAATATTCTCACATCTTGTGATTGTGGATTCTTGCTTCTTTATTTCCTGTCTGAACGGAAGAGAAATAGACTATGTTTTGATGCTCCCTCTTTTCTTATTCTTTATGATCATGTTTGGCGTTTTACTTAAAAAACCTGCATAGGGAACAAAGAGATTTATGAAAGTCTTGATTTCTTGTGGGTTATAGCACTTGTATGGATGGAAAAAAATAAAATAAAAATCCCCAAGCCCTGAGAGGATATAAAACATGGCAAAAATAGAAAATAAGATTTAAAGTAAGATTTTTTTATTTGTTTGTTTTAGCTTTTAGGCCAGCTGATGCTCTTTGAACACAAGAGCTCACAATGTTCATGTGGAAGAGTGTTGTCATTTCACTCCCAAACTTCTCCTGTTCAATCGTAGTTTTATCTTATCTGTAACTTCTCATACTCATTTAGAAATTTGACCTGTTGTTCAATAAAGGAGCAGTCTTTTTTCCTCATGTATAAGGGCTTTACATAGCAGTGTGACCACTGGGACTCTTTGGTAGATGCAAGAATAGGCCAAAAAAGAAGACTGAGGGGTGGCAACCCTTTCATCTTTTTATAGGATCATGGGACTGGAGGAGAGATAAGCGGTAAACCTGCCCAGCTATGAGTGACATTTCCTGACATGGAAGTAGAGGCCATGCAAATTGTTGAATGATAAGAAAGGTAGAGATGATTCAGCTCCTGAAGTCCAAATTTAATGATCTATTTTGGTTTCTTTTCTATCACAGATGTCCTTTGTGACCATGGCAAGTCATGCCGCACTGTGTTCACACCACTTATAACAACTGGAAGAGGTGTGAGAGTGTGGCTCTTTGTGCAAGCTAAAGGGCCCTGTCCAGACCTCATGCAAGAATTTCCTGTATAGGATCTGTGCCTGTTAACTTTTGTGGACTGCTTGTGGAAGGCAGTATTAGATAACTGACAAGTTGACACTGCTTCTTTGTTGGTAGATTTGAACAGCAAGAACTAAGCTAGCCTTAACATCTCCTGGCAAAACGTGCCAGTGTAAAAAGTAACGTGTTGCTTGCTTGCTAAGTGTTAGTGTCTTTTTAGTGTCTGTTCCCCTTTCCTCTTTGGGAGGGGGTTTTGGTTAAAGCCATAGGCAGCCACCTGGCTTTTCTGACAGAGCTTTCCTTCTTCAGGCAAACTGTGGCTGTATCTTCTGGGGTTTTTTTCCTGGAGCAACCCACGTGTCCATTGCGAGTGTCAGCCTTCAGATCCGTGCCAATGTTGTCCTGCTTTCTCAATAGCCCTCGATAGCTGCAACTGTCACAGCCCCCTTCCTGGCTGTCATGTTTTCTGTCCACAGTGGGGCACAGGAATTTTAGGCCCCTTTCATGTCTGTGCTTGTGTCAGCATCCTATAGCAAAGGTATAGAGATAATGTCATTTTCGCTGTCAGCTCTTTCACCTCATCACATGAAAGCCAAAACTGAAAAATACCACTAGCCAACTCCCACTATGGTTTATGGGAAGTTGCTTGATTTCAATCACTGAAAGTTGGCTTTGTTTTCTCAGAAAGATTGTGTTGTCATTATTATTACTTCTGTTTTAATTTTGAAGTGTGCAGTTGCATGATCTTCAGGAAAAATTCTGATTTACTTTTTTCCCTTTTTCCTCATATAGAGTATATGCACAAAATCCTTTGGGCCAGACCTCAGCTAATATAAATTCCAGTTGTAAGTATAATTGATCAACATGTTGAAATAAAAATAAATCTATCTCACAGTAACAATACATTTATTAAAAATGTTTGGTAATTTCTGAAAAAAGCCTCTTCTGGGCTTAATTTTTAAGCAGAGAAGCATATTCACATCATAAACAATAGGATAGAAGGCCTCATTAAAAAAAAATCCTTTATTGGAGAAGTCAGTCCCTCTTTTCAGTTCATGTAATTATAGTCAAGACCGTTTTCAAATTGAAAAGAGATTTTGAAATATTTGAAGCCACAGACAAAGTTTATTTTTAAAACATACTTAAAAATTGCACAGTTATAAATACAGGTAAATAAATACATTTTAATATGTGGAAAAGAACCCAAGGAAGGCATGCTTCCATTACAGTACAAAAATACTACATTAGATGTGGTGCTCTGCAAATAGTTATCTATAACCTTAATAAATTTAATACATCCAATATGCACATCGTTCATTTTTGAGGAAATAGATTATTTTAAAGAGCAGTGCAAGGAAACATCAGATTAAAGCATCAGTAAACTACAGTTCTGTGTTTAATATTATACACAGCTGATAATGCACTAAGTATACAGAGGCAAAGTTATCTGTAGTAAGAAACTAATCTTTTACTCCATGTGTCCTTACAAACTCAGATTCTCAATCTGAGTCAATATGAACCTTTGTAACAGAATGTAAACATTCAGGTGTAGGGCTGAACTCCCACCTCCGCATCCACCGCCCACCTCACTGCTAAGCCTTGCACCTACACTTAACTATCAACACAAAAAGTTAAGTGAGCAATGTAAGTCTCTGCAGCAGCAGGGCTCTTCAGATGGCCCAGGCGAAAGTATCTGCCAACCCTATAGTCTCTTCTTTCTTGTATGTTGGCTTAAAAATAAAGCCAAAAAAACTGATGCAAGATTGCAAAGGTTTTCAAACAGTTTACAGCATATAGAAGAAGCCACACAGAATGCCTCTCAAAACTGTATAGTCTTATTTTACTCTATATATGTTATACTCTGATATATAAAATATAAATATTTTGATTTTTCTGAATTTACAGTAGATTACTGATATTAAAAAGGCTATTTAAAGTTTTAGCCAATGTTGATGTCATTCTGTAAATGTGGAAGGGCAAAAAAGATCAAAGCACATTAAGTCTTGACCATGCAAGCTTGCTCAATGGGCTGTCACATGTGCAAGCATTTGTAAAGTTACACCTTATTTTAGGAAACTTCAGATTCCTTGTGTCTCTTTCCCATGCCTAATTCCTATTGCTTTGTGGGCTGAGGCTCTGAAACTTTCTGTGGATTGTGACGTGCTTGTTTTTCATTTTGCCTAGGTTTGTTCAAAGTGTCAGTGATCTCTTCACGCATGGCGCTCCTTTTCTCTGGTTTATTTCACCAGTCCCAAAATAGAACTATAATGAAGGAATCTGATTTCTAGCCTAGATGAGCTTTGAATAGTAGATTATACTGTATTGCATACCCACCATTCTTTTCACAACGTGCAGTGCATTTTGTCTATCACTTCTATCTGTGAATACTCATTATTTTATTAAACATTTATTACATAAATTCACTGTGCAGACTGCTAAGCTGACAACACTGGTGACCACAAATCTCAGTTTTTCAACTGTGCAGGTTATTTGTGCTAAGTACTAAGACGTCTCATATTGCAGATGCACATTTGGGCAAAAGATATCTACAACCAATTTATGTTTCACTCCAGTTCTCACTGGCTCCGAGGCAATGATTTAGGCCTCACACTTTCCCTCTGTGGCTGCCAGTAATGTTAGTTTTTATTTCTGTCGTGGTGGCTTTTGTGTTATGGAGGCCCGTGCTCTATTGATGTTCATAGGATCACTTGGCTGATCTGTTGGTGTTGACAGGGTCCTCCTTTTCATGGAACAGACAGGCCCAAGTTTTCTGAATTGGCTCATTAGCTCTTCATGCTTAACTTGATGTTCTGAGCTTTCAGATGAGTTAAGTGTCTGCAGCTGAAATCAGTGGATGCAGCAGATACTCAGATCCTGTGAAGTTTTACATCTACATATTTCAAAAAGGTTAGTCAGACACTGAGCTGCCTTCAAAGCTAGTGGGCAAGTTTAAAAAGTCTGGCCATGATAAGTGTAGACAGAGACAATAGTTGTTTCACTGTTTTTGTGAATCTTTTTCTCTGGTTTGGTGCTATCTGGTTTAGACTTGAGAAGAAAATGTGAAAATCCGAACATCTGTCTTCACTGTGAAAGCTGCGCACATTTAGCTTTTTAATTCTTAAGAGGATCCTAAAACATGTCTGCAAAAGCTGTTACTACTGATGTCTGTCAGTAATTAAACACCTGAAGCAAACATGAAATCCACAACACAAAGTGATTTCTAAGGATGGGATTTAAAAAGGGCTCTGTGTTTGGTCTAACCTGTTCCAAAAAACATGAACAACTCAGTTTTGATTTTGACAGATGCAAAGTACTTTTAAAATACCCTGCTGAAGATACCAATCAATAGTTTAAAAATACCCTAGGTGTGGGCCTTCTGCATGCATTCTGTAGATGTATACTCAAGAAGCATTGCTGCACGTTTTGTGTTGTATTTCAGTGTGGTTATTTGTTAATGTAGTTGCATGCAGTATTGTCATGTGAGGTTTTATCATTTGAACTTCCCTCTCGATATTTTTACAAGTGCTGTGATTTATCAGATCATAAGAAAATACCATTAGATACAGATATGTATGTGTGTTTATGTAAAGATCAAATCGAGTCTTCAAACTGACATAAACCAGTCAACAAGGTTTCTAGGGTCGTTACAGTTTAAAGAGAACAGCAAGAAATGAGACGATTGCTTTCATTGCAAAGCCTCACTCCATAAATAATCATGTTGATTTCGGTGCCTTTTCAGCATGTGCAGTGGTATCCAGGGCCAGCTCTCATCCAGTAACTGAATACATGCACGTGAGCTGACCATGCAAAATGCTGAGCACTCCTATGAAGACTACAGACTTTTGATGCTCAGCAGCTTGATGGATCAGACTTATAGGTTATAAATATGCAGAAAGCTTTGCAGGGGAGAGGGACAGTCACAAGCTGGGATTAGGAAAGCATTTTTTTAATTGCATGAAATATAAAAGAGAAGAAAGACTCAAAAACTTAGAATCACCTGGCAGTGATAAATCACCTCTGGAGAAGGAGGGTAGTAACAAGAAGGGGAAACGGGTGGGAGATGATGATACACCACTGCAGCACTCTCATTTGGCATTACCCCATAGATGCTGTACATTTATTATCCTGCAATGTTTCTTAATCTCTTGTCTGCTGAAATTGCTAGTCTCTATGTAAAACTGCTTCCTTAGGCCTGCAGAACCTTGTGTTTGTGTGTTACCTTTACCCGAGTGGTGACCTCATCCATGCAGTCTGCGAGGTGGCGGCATTCCACTGCTCTCATGCAGTGCCATCATGTGCAGTGGCTGTTATTTGCCCACCCGGGTAAGTCAGGGATGGCAAGAGGTTTTGACTTGGTCGAGCTCACAGGGAGCACTGAGAGCAGGACCGATTTCCTGTTTATCGCTCTCAGGCTCAATTTGCTAGTGTTCAGCAGCCGCCTTACTTATCCTACCTCATGACCAGTTAGAAGTATGAGTAGATTAATTTCTTCTTCAGGGTGTTAATATGCTGCAGCCTCCTCACAGGTTTCCTCTTGCTGTTTCAAGCAAATATACATGCTTGCCACCAAATATTTAAGAAACACAACGAGGAGGTCAGATCAAAGCTGTATCTAATCCTGCCTTTTGCACTGACAATGCTTGGCAGTGGGGACTAAAGGAGGACAATAAAGCCCAGGATATTGAAGTCCTCAGAAGTATCAAGAGCTGCTGAGACTGACCTGTTTGAGGTGAGCTCAGTCACTGGCCGGTCTCCCACACAGGGCAGACCAGAACTGTTGTCTAGTTTGAGGTGTGCCACCATCCCCTTCTAAGTCTGTCTGCTTTAGTCTTTACCTCAGACAGAGTCTCGGTCAGTGGTATGGGGTTACCTGGCCATAGGCTATCTACAACAGGAGAGAACAGTTGGGACAATGTCCAAGAGTGTACACAGTCTCTGTGGATAGGCTTTGTAGCCTGTGTCCTGTACAGAAGAACTGCAGTGCTTGTGATGAACTGGGGGGCTGAGTATCCCCTTGGGAGGCAGAGTTCTGCCCCAGTGACTTGCTTCTAGGTTTACACGGACAACTCTCCTTGTACCAGTCACGTGGATGTGCACATGTATCAGCAGATAAATGCAGTTTTGAGTAGTGCACCCCAGGATAAATCAAAAGCTACATACTTTATTCTTTTTGGGAAGGCTAGAAGTTGCATTAGGTTTTCCTAACAGAATTGCTGTGTTACTCATCCACATGCTAGATGAGAATAGGTTTAGTGAACTGCCATCAGTATCAAATGCCCCTTGTCATTCTGACTCTGAGAATTCAAGCAGTTAAGGGATTTTTTTATTTGAAAGGTATAAAAATAAAGCTCCTGAACAGCTAATTCCTCTCGATAAGCATTGATTATCCCACAGCACAGCACAGAGGATATTCTAAAAGAACTTGTGTGATGGCAGGGCATCAGGCAAAATCTAAGCACATATGCCTTTGCTTTACAGCCTCATCTCAAAGCTGCCTCCCTTCTCTCTCATCACTTTCCAGATTCAATTGCACTGCACCTTCTGCTCTGCCTTGTCAATAAAGAGCTGTCATCACACATCGCTGTCAAAGCAAAAGAGCAAACTGTTGTCAGCAGATATGCATACAGCAGCCCACTTAGCTAAAATTATATTCCCAGTCAGTCCTTGATAGCCAATCCTTAGAGAAAGTTGCAGGAATCCAGTTATGAAATGCTTGATAAATAGGAATATATATGTAAACAATTAATTAATAAAGCACTATTGAAAAAAATTCCTGTAGCTGTTTCAGCATCTCTATTCTGTGGGAGTGAGAGGTAAGCCTTTTATTTTTTTAATGAGAATTGATTATTTTTATTTAACAAACTGTAGTTGGTGATTAGATGCTGTGATTACACTGTCTTACATGGAATTTTCCTTTAAGTGGTTGCTCAAAATAACAGACAGCTGCAAGAAACTTTAGGTTTGCACTGGTGAAACTGTCCATTTCCCACAGAGCTTCTTTCTCTGTCATCTGTGCAGTTGGATATTTTTTTTTTTTATCTAGCTGATTGAGCTGGGTTTTTCTTTTAATGCTGTTTATAGGAAAGGTGCTATTGGTCCCACTTTAACACATTCCAGTCACCACCCTGAACATTGAATTCCTGACCACAGATCAACACAGTAGCCATCTAATTACACCTTTTATCTTTTGGTATTTAGGAAGAATATTAAAAATAACAGCAACTGAAAATTACCTCCTTAAAATTGCTATTCCTGTCTTTGATTGACACATTCATCTTGAGCTAAATGTGTTTGACTGTAGCCAAATCAATCCATTCATCGTGTGGCACTGTACTGCCCTCAGTACTATTCCCCATTCATCCAATCAGGGAAAATTAAGATGGTGTGTGTGTATATATATATAAACACACACACATACACATTTTTAAGCAGCTACAAGTACTGATGTTATCTAAAGATTTAGACTGCTGTCATGGAGGTCACTGAGACTTCTGCTGCTGTTTGCCATAACAGCAGGATCAAATCTTAGTCTCAATCTTACAAGCATTATATAGAACCATTTTTTTCCGGGAAAATTTTCCCTTGAGCGTGGTCTGCAGGTATTAACTCCTATGAAGACTTTTCTTCATTTGCAACAAAGATCTGTGGTTTATTATGTTGTGAAATGACATAATTCACATACAATATGTATGTGCATGCACATGCATGTATGTGTGTAGTACCTAATGGATGCATAATAGAATAATCTTCCTACTAGATATTTCAGTTTATATTGTATTGCATTTTTTATACATAAGAATATTGAAGACCCTCTCATCACATCTCAGGAAATTATATTTGGTCCTTTATGCCAACAAGGCTATCCTGAACATTCTGTTGTAAGTAAAATAAAAGCATAGCACTATTTTATAAAAACAAAGAATAAAGTGCGTAAGGACAGAGATAGGTGCAGATCCTGCTGTGAGCTCCTTTGAAGCAGACATACTCTGTCCAAGATCAGGGATAGCTAGTTTAAACAGCAACAGTTATAGTGCAGATTACCACTTCTGCTGGCAACACTTGGCTTTACCTATGTACATGGCCTAATCCCATAGACCTTCATGTACAATGTTCCTCTTAACATTGCACATGGTTTACAACTCTATGAGCCTGCAGAATTGGGCCCAAATTAATCAAGGTACCTTTCGAAGCAAAAATTTTCTTGAATGCTAATAAATATGTTCAAAACAAAATACATCCATTTTACATGCATTCAGAGCTATGTTAAAAATGGACCTTGAAAAGACTTTTCAACAAAGAAACCAAAGGATAGGGAATCTATGTTGTAGGGCAAAGGGATGTCAGCACAGTGCGATGAGCTACTAAGCAGGTTCCTCGGACGCATTACTTGCCATTCTAATGTGCAATAATGATTATCTAGGTTTGTTCTTAATATATTTTTCTGTGTATAGCTGTGTATATATAGAGAGATACAGCTTGCATGGCATGAAGATTCTTCAGAAACAGCTATTTCATCTAGTTCAGGGCTTTATCAGATTAGCCGCAGCTCATTTCAGTCCTTTGAGTTTGAATATATTTACACCATTTTGTGCTTTTGAACTTTCTCTTTTTGAATAACGTCCGAGAGAATTCCCCTACTGATCCACAGTCATGATCTTCTGGAAAATATGGTCATTTTGAGATGAGTAATAAAAGAGTTCTCTGTTTCCTAATACAATTTAATCAATTTGTGGATACTTTTTATTATGGCTCTAGATTAAAAGCTCTTAACAGAATGTCTAGATCACCCACATTGGCAGCTTGAAATAGTTCTGGCTGGTCCATCATAGACAGAGCAATTCGAAGTGCTGCCCAAATATTGCCTGATAGGGCAGGATGGGGAACCTGTTGTTGATTTCTGCTCTTCCTTTGCAAACTGAGAGCAGTGAGAAAATTGCTGACAGCCTCTCTGTAGGAGAGAAGAAGATAGAAACAAGCTATATAATTTCCTTACAACTAGAGTAAAACTTTCTAAAGTTCTATGCTAGACTCAAGTTTATTATTTTACAATGCAGTTCATCAGTCTCCCTGTGTTATTCTTGCTTGATTTTCTTTAAAACAAGTGGATGTGCCTTATAGTAATGCAGAGCTCAGTCTATTCATACGTCTGGGGATATTGTCTTCATTGCAAGACATTCCCCTTAATCTTAACTGTCTTAAGCTGACAGTTGGGACCTGGAATATCACCCTTGATTCCTGAAGGATGTACCAAAAGTGGTTTTGACAACATTAGCTACTTGAAGCTGTTTAACTGAGGTTTCCCTTCTAAAGACAGGTTCTTATATTTTCTTTTAGAAAAGCTCTTAAGCACAGGACTAAGTTTGTGTGTGAAAACAATCCCACTGATTATAATAAGAGTATTTGCACTTAAGACCTAAAAAAATGCTTAAGCACCTTGCTGAATGAGGTATTTAATTTCTTTTGATAGACATTCAGTAGTTCTGTTATGTAAAATTTGTGGAATAAGAAAAGTATCATTCCTTTTTTAGTACTTTGTAAAAATAATTACAAAATTTTGCAGTTCCTGAGATTATGTAGCTATATTCTGTTGTTTTTTTTTCCTTGGATAGCTCCAGCTAGAAAATGAATTTTTACTTGGTAGTTATGATCCCTGACTTTTTTGTTTACACATTTTTGTAACTTACCTGTATGCCCCTAGGTTTATGCAGCTTATCCCTAAATTGTATCTGGACCTAATGAAGCCAGGTTGTATTTCTAAAGCACGTGTGTAGGCCTCGACAGCTTCTTCACTTCGATCTCCGTTTGCCAAGGTTGCTCCAAGACGGTTCCATAATGTATAGTCCTGGTGAGAAAATAAGTTTTCTACTGTAGGTGTCAAAAAGGGACATATTAGCTCATTTTTGCTTGCAACATAAGGAGGACTGCAGAAAAGAACAGTATTGTAACTTCTCTTAATTGACATGGAATGTGAGGTTCTGACTCATGATTATAGGCAACTTTATATAACTAGTACAATTAATCAGCACACAGATAGAAATTGGACATGTATAAATCTGCTTCTAAATGGGACTGTCTTGTAATTAACAATTCTATTTCGGGTATTAAAAATTTAATGTCTGAAGTGACATCTCATTAATATTAGCCTGAACAAGAAGGGAGAAAGAAAATGTCATGTAAAGCTAAATTCTTAAAAATGTAAAAGCATAAAATATACCTCTGGTCGAACAGTTAAAGCAGCACTAAATGCATCTATTGCTCTGTTAAATTCTCCATTCAGGTGGAAGAGAACTCCAAGTCCCGTCTGCAAGTCAGGGTCTATCATATCACCGTTCTGGTGAGCAGCCTCCAGGTACAAATCCTTTACTTCTTCAAGTAATGAGCTAGACAAGGGTGAAAAATAACTGAAAGTTCCATCTTACAGTTCTTTACAAATATTGCAATATTGATTGCATAGCCGGAAATTAAAGTCCTTTTAGTGGATGTATCAGAAGTTATGTACTCCTGAAATTTGAAAATAAACTGCTTCAGCTTTATCATGGCAAAGATTTACTTCCAGATGCTGTTGTAAACTCATGTCTGGAATAAAAAAGTTCACCTATATAATGAAGAGAACGAGTCCTGTGAGGAACGGCTGAGGGAACTGGGGTTGTTTAGCCTGGAGAAAAGGAGGCTGAGGGGAGACCTTATCGCTCTTTACAACTACCTGAAAGGAGGTTGTCGCAAGGAGAGTGTCAGTCTCTTCTCCCAAGTAACAAATGATAGGACAAGAGGAAATGGCCTCAAGTTGTGCCAGGGAAGGTTCAGATTGGATATTAGGAAAAATTTCTTCACTGAAACAGTTGTCAAGCATTGGAACAGGCTGCCCAGGGAAGCAGTTGAGTTACCATCCCTGAAGGCATTTAAAAGACATGTAGGTGTGGCACTTGGGGACATGGTTTAGTGGTGAACTTGGCAGTGCTAGGTTAATGGTTGGACTCGATGACCTTAAAGATCTTTTCCAACCTAAATGATTCGACGATTCTATGAAGTCAAAGTGCAACTATGAAACCAAGTGAGATAACATGAAGGCTTATTAAAACTATTAAAATTGGATGAGTTTCTCAGATGTTAAATAGTTCTTTACTGGCAAAAATAGTCGTCATTCTTAAGAGGAATAGATCAAGTGACTAGCCAAGACCCCTGAAGAAAGATGCCAAAATTTAAGATTTCTGTACCCACTGTAGGCTTCATAAAACCTTTGCAATGTCAACACCAGATGTCAGCATGATGAGGCTGAAGTAGAACAACACACTTAGCAATTAAAAGGAATTTTCATATTTTATTTTGGTTATACTAAATTATTTTTTCAACTCAGGACTGGTTAATGGTAAGGGTAAAGCATAACGCCTGTCTTCAAAATGACAAGCAGTGAGATAGCCCTAGCGTTTGAGTTCTATAAATCACATTTATGTCTTTAATGATTTTGTCATGCATCTCGCAATTCAGTATAGTTGTTTATTGACCTCATGAAATCATGATGAAGGGCTGCCAACTCATGAATTTTTTTGTTATTTAAAATGGCTGCCAGTTCCCATTACAATATGCTAGGCTCAAATCAGATAAAATGACGACACTGTCTCTTTGTTTAGAACCAGGACGGCTTTTAAACAAGCAAATGCTACCTCCCAATATTTTCAGTGAACTGAAGCCATGTCCCATTGCAAAATGGCTATCATTCCTGGATTTGATTGGCTGGGTTGGGACATAGGAAATACGATGAACAGTAAGAAGAACACACACAAGTAGAGCAGGATACAGGCCTGGTATGGGTTTGAAGCAGCTGAATAGTGAGCATGCAGGATGTGGGAATACAGAGACAGGAGACAGGGTCAGAGAAAAGCAATGGGAGTTGAGAGAAAGCATCTCTTTTTAGCTGTTTTGGGGGTTTGTTTTTTTTCTTTAGCTTCCAGGAATGGCGTAAGATACGGCCTTCAATCACTAAACCAAATGTCCTGTCTTGGCTTCCCACTCCTGCCACTAGAGACATTGAATCTTCCATCATAGAGAACAGGCTGGACTTCTACAGAGTAAGGGGGCACAGCATACACCGTCATTTCTAGTGATGTCGTTAAAATTAACAACCATCAGGATTTACACTGCATTTACCTTTCATCTGATGTCTTAGACATTCTCCTGGTAAGTGCTGGAGACCCTTTTTTGCTTTTCACTATATACTTGTATTTTGGATTTTGCTTTATCCAGTTTCTTAGAGCTTGATAGGCTTCTTGTTGGTGGCCAGTGTTAGTATAACTTACAGCCAGGGCCATCAGAGCTTTTAAGTTGTTTGGCTGTAGTTCCAAGCACCTAGGCAGAAAATAAATTGAGATATATTTTTAGCCAAACATAGTTCTTGAATTCTTCCAAAATAATCTGTGTAAAAAAAAAAAAAAAAAAAATCACTCACACAAGTAAATCTACCCAATAATACTTTTAAAGGGACTTTGTCTTATTTTTCTGTGAAAAGTGCGTTATGCGTATATATACACACACTATATGTATGCATATTGCTGTGCATACACAAATATGTACATAAACGTATGCATACAAGTTTTGTTTTCATCCTTCAGATTATGAGTAAATGTAGGTAGATTAATTTTTATAGTACCTGTCTAGCAAACGAAGAGAAGCTTTATGTAGATTCAAGTGAACAGTTTAATATGGTTTACAGCTATACAAAAAGGTATTTTGAAAACATTTCTTCCATCCATATGAATCTTCTCAGCCATCCTGAATTCTTAATTTTGCTTTGATAAAGCTGGAGCCAATCAACTCAAGTAGTCTTTCTATGGTTACATACCATTAACTGAAAACAGAATTTATTCTATTTTGTGAACATCACTGTTGCTTGTTTCAGAACTGTAGGTTTGAGCAAGCGCTAAATCAGGCAACCGCTTAGATTTCTATCCAGGTAAGCTAATAAGTTACATATAAATAAGTTAGAGTATCGTTAGGTGAAGTGACTTGATGGTCAGCATTGCTAATGCAATTGAATATGGAGAGGGTACTTACTTCAAATGTAAACATGAAAACCCACTACAGAAAGAGAATGATAATGCTGATATTTTGAAACTGACATTTTACATACAAACATACTGTAATCTTCACATCTCTATCAACCTAAAAATGTTATCAGTTTAGTATTCAGCAGCTGAACAGAGCTCATTTCAGTTAAGAAAACCTCTTCATTAAAGGACAGACTACAGAAAATATGCCAAGTAGCTAGAATATCAAAAAGGCACTTTATTTGCGTTATGCCTAATTCATGTTTGTCAGGCAATGTAACTTTTCTTTTGTGCAACTACTTAAATTACTAGATTAAATATTGCACTTACTTAATGAAACAGAAATATTAATCACTTGGCATCCCTCTGAAGTCACTGGGAAGATATTTATATCTATGTCAATGTTTTACTTAGTTAAATAAATGCTTCATGTTACAAGGTAAGTATGACGTTAAATATACCTAGTCAGCCTTTACCTAATACTCATCAGACCCCTTATTTAGCAATTATCTTCATCTACCTTTGGAGGGCGACAATGGCTGCCTGCTCATTTTCATTCTCTGCCTGTGTTATGCCCAGGAACTGCCAGGCCTGCAAAAATAATCATCATTGCGTTATTTTGTTATATATAACCAAATGCAAGGAGAATAACACTAATATCACTGTTAAGCAGCGGGGTGAATAAAAATAGCAGATCTGTCCAGCACTAACTACAGATTTTTCTACGGTGTGCATATCAACAGTACAAATCAATGCAATTTTGAACATCTTTGGGCCTGATAATTTTTATAATCCATGAATGCAAAGGTGTTCTGTCAATGTATGATCACATACTGATTTCTTAAATTTGAGTTACTGTACATTTTAAATGTTGCTAGAATTTTATGGAAAACAGTGAAGAACAATTACTAAGTTGTATAAGTTTAAGGGATTCTAGAGGGTCTGGAGATTCTTTCTGCTTTTCAAAATACTGCTGCTTAATTTAATGTAGCAATAGATTCAAAGAGACCTAGATAATTACACTGTAAATATTTTTCATGTTTCACAGAAAACAGACTTTAAATATATGCTCATTGAAAACATCAAAATTGCAGAAATTGGTATAACTTTAAAAAATTTGTCAACATTCTTGTTAAAAATGTTCATCTTTTCAATAGCAGTATTTAAAAGATGGTTGAAAACATCAAGAAGGAAAAGTTTGAAATATTGTCTCTTTTGAATGCTTTTAAACAACAACTTAGAAATGCTATAATTTCAAAAATAGATTCTTATCTTATGAAGTGCTCACCGTTACCTATTTCAAGGCATACACTACTCCAAAACGACTGTTAGCATTCGTTTCAGTCAGTCATGACTAGCAAAGGATTGGGCCCCGAAATCATTCTGTCATTGCATGCTAAAGGGAGTTCCCTTTTCCTTTATCAGTAAAAGGCACATGAGTGAATACCTCTGCATCATTGGGTTCTTGTAGAATAGCAGCCTCCAGGTATAAGATTGTAACTGGCAGGTCACCTTCTTTCATTTTTTTCAGTCCTTCCTCAAAAGCACCAGGCCAGTCTTTGAAGGGGTTCTCAGTATGGAAATAATAACCCTGGAGAAGAGAGATAGTAGACCCATGATGAAGCACTGTAGCAAGGAATGACAATTCTGTAAAAATTAAATGACTCACTATTTTCCAACTGGATGTAATCATCCTCTGTTCTCTGAAAACCGTATGAGGTCCACCATGACTTTTCAATGACAAAAAGTACAGAAGAATCTGCGTCACTGGACGTTTGTTTCTTCTCTCTTTATTTTTACTTTAGCTCTGAAGTTATACTTACTGGTACTTGTGTTGGGTCCTCCTGCTCCTGTCAAAGGTAATGGCAACAACTCACAGTGACTTGCAGTAACAGCAGAACTGAACCTAGCGTCAGCCCAGTACATCCAGTTTGATGGTAAACAGCACATATCAGTTGACTCCCTGCAGTGCTTGTAACCTGATGTCTGTTCAGTTAATACCCTGAAATCTTCAATTAACCTTCAAGATACAAAACAGTGTTGCAAGCACCTGAGTTTATTTTAGAGTTTCTTTATATTTTGCCTTTTTCTCTTCCTGCCACTGCAGTGTAAAGGGTGTATGCTAATATCAGCCACATAATATAAATAAAATTAAAACATACAATGGAGGGAATGGAGAAGAGAGACAGAATCTCTATCATTTCTATCCTCAACAGTGTTTAAATGTGCCAGCTCAGATTTTTTATTTGGTGCTCTTTCTTAAGTGCCCATCTTCAAAAGTGCACATAATCCAGCAGTTTGCATTGTGATCCTTTCAGCTGAATTCAGGCTGTGTGCAAGTCTAAATGTATTCTCACTATGGTAAGGTCTTTTAAATCTACCCTGCTCACAGACACTTAAAGAGGATGAGCTCTTGGGTAAAATTAGCTTCCATGTCTGAAGCGTTTTCTTGGGTTCCCTTGAATAGCTGAGGCTCATCTCAATGTTTCACAGGAAGGATGTACTGTATTAAAAAACTTTGTATTACCTTCTCAATGGTTGAGATGGTGACTTGCCCTGGTGCTTCCTGGTTCTCTGAAATCCAGTTTCTGCGAGCCATTTCTTCCCATTCTGCTTGCATTTTATCCCAAAACTCTGTGTCTGACTAGAAGGAAAAGAGGAAAAAAGGGACAAAAATTAACAACAAAACTTTAAAATAAACAGGTAAGCTTTTAATTTCTTTCTACCAGTGGTCTGAGTTGGGCAATTTTGCTGAGCAGTATTAATTCTATTAATAATCATACTGACTGAAATACTACAGCACAAATTTGGAATTCCATATAATTAAATTTCATCTCTCATATTGGAATGCATTTTGTCAACAGAAAACTCTTTATCTCAGAGGCAGTGTATGTTCTATTTGAAGCAGGATTTGCAGCAGCTTATACTGCATCTTATTGATGCTAGCAGAAAATTGTTACATAAAATTTGAAGGAAATGACTGCTGCTAGTCCCTGGCCAAAAAAAAGAAGAATTAAAAAAAGAAAAAAAAATCACTAAGCAAACATGTTAAAGAATAACAATAGATAAAAAGTTTAAAAGAGAACAAGCATCCCACTTTGGTAATTCAGCATCATTTTCAACTATGTAAAAGAGTAATGGCAAAGCTTGGACAGAGAGTGTTTGCACAAGAGAATTAATAAAAACGTGGGTTTTCGATAGTGGAAAAATCCTAATATTGCATCTTATACTGTGCTGGTGAGAGGAATCTATAAAAGATTATAAAATTGTACAGTAAGATTAACATTCAGCTCAAAGACAAGGGAAAATTGCATATACAAGAGAAACAGAAATGATGAAAAAAGAATGAGATTTAGGATGTGTAACAACCAAAATGAGGCAACCACTATGGCTACTAGAAAATTATGCCAAGGAACAGAAATAAGATTTTTTTAAAAAAAGAGGGGAGAATCCAAGTTAAAGTGCTGTTTTTTCAGCCTCCACACATTAGTCATAAGCCCTGAAAAGCAGTTCCATAGCAGGATATAAGCTCAGCACTACGAGCCTGTGCAAATTTCTCCAGTTCCTATAGTGTCATGGCCAGAACTTCAGTGAATGACACTACTGAGGGCAAGTTTCTCAGCTTATTAATGTCAAAGACAGCAGCACAAATAATTCTATTGAGGTTTAGACAGAACTATTTGAGGGTGAGGTGCTAATCAAAATTAACTGAAGGTATTATAAGCTGGTCCAGATAGTTTTGTCTGAATCTTCATTACAAGACTGACTGCTTTGCCACTGGTCCACAGCCAGGTATGATTTGCAAAAATAGATCTTAGTCTGTGATTGCATGACTTGGTACAACCCTCCTTAGGTACGTGGAAAAAGGAAAGCACAGACTATTACTATATCTAGAATGAGTCAGTAATTAGAACATTTGAGAAAAGGTGGGAAGGCTTAGGAGAACTTGCGCTGGCTAATATTAGGTGTGGTTGCTGTAAATCGTAAGGCTCTTCACAAATGGCAAGGTGCATTCCCTCTCTAGAAATCTAAGAGGCATTTCCCTTTGGCTCTTACTGTGGGATGTGCCTCCTGATATCCAGCACTTCCAGGAGACTCTGAATTATGCAATTACTGGATCTGTGAAGGTACCTGCTATATTCCTCTGGGGACTAGGAAACAGATGTGAATCAGTCACTCCTGGAGATGAGATTTCACCCTTTGTTATAGAAGTGAACAGAACTTGACAACTCTGTTACACAACAACTTCCGAGGTTTCAAAATTTGCTCTCATTCCGAATTTGAAGGAAATTTGTCTTTTAAAGAGTTGTGAGATTGTGCTAAAATGTCCGTTTAGGGCTTGAAAAGCCTAGGATAATGAATCAGATTGCTCGCTCTCTTTTACTCTTATCAGCCATGACCAGAGGCACTTGAATCCCTTAAACTATCCTGTTCAACAGATGTCTCTATCAACTATTTTGCATTCAGTGCAAATCTGCGTTGCATTGAAGAAAAAATTACTTGACCATGTTTTTACTAGCAGTAATTTTGAGATTCATGATGAGGTAAAGGAGTGGAAATTTCCCTTTCCTACAGATTAATATTAATAAAACTACTGACAAGTAATTAGTAATGCCTTTTTAAACAGATTAACTTATAAAACTATATATACTTATACATATATGATGTTTATATTAGATTTTTTGCTTGTATTTTTTCCACAGAACTGTCTTATGAATCAATGGTTTGGAAACATATCAAATCACATTTCTGCATATCATATAATGGAAGCATAGAAGTGGTTTTAGGTCTTTAGTTCAAATTTTGCTGCTTAATTACATATTTATAATTCACACAGAGGTTCACTGTGTGCATACTGCACTTAAAAAGCTAATGAATTACTTACTATGCATTCAAGTAGCCATGCTTGATGTCTATCTATAGTGAGTCAAAGCTGGAGGAAAAATGTAATGGGGAGAAGACCTGCTTTGTTACAAATCTCTCAACTCATCATGTGCTACTTGGACACAGGCCAGGGCCCAACTATTATTTTGCAACTATAAGCAAAGATTTACTTGTTTGGGCCGCATTTCTTTCTAAGAACATAGCTACAGCTTTCTAAGCACATCCAGCATGGGGGCGGGTCTGAAACTGGTATGGCAAAGCTATACTGAGCAACTGGATCATGCACAATCATGGCATCTGATAAATTGCTATAATATTGCCGTGACAAATAACAATGTCAATAGCAGAGGAGTTCATGTCCTTGAGGAAGAGGACAGTAAATATTACACAGCCTTTGTTAAAGGCACAAGTCTACTTCAGCTGTCATTAGTAGCAATTTTTTCATTTACTTTGGTGGCAGGAGGGTTAAATTAATATTGAGTGTTTCTGAAAATTTGGCTTTGGATCAAGGCTCCTAGATCTAATTTTAACTCTATTTGCTATGTGACTAGTGCCAATTACCTCATTTCAATGTTTTTGCTACCTTAATGCTGGCAAATTACTTCGGACGTACCAAAAGTTTTCAGACCGGTTGAACGCATTTAACACATTCTCAGATCATCTGCAGCAGCTAAGTAGAATGACAACCAGGAAAAATGTTCATGCCATCTGACTATTTCCAAGCAGAATATTCTGCATTTTTTCAGAGGGGCTATTTTTATTCTTAGTATTTAAAAATATGCTGAAGCAGTTGAACAAATGGGAGGAAAAATATTTCCAGGCTCTTTACTTCCTATGATACAGTGAAAGGGGGTGGGATGCGGGGTGTACCTTCTGAATATTGCTGGCTGATTTCTCAACTTACCTATTTTCATAACTTTTAGAATAGAATTTTGCCTGTCCTGTACTGCCAAAAATTAATTTGCGATGCTCTTTCTTGACCAATGCATAAGAAAGAACGGTTCTGTGGTGGTTCTTTGAATTACTGCATCAACTTACTCTTCAGTGTGAAAGACACAGTAAGTTAAACTGATGTGCAAACTACATAAGATTTCCTTAGCTGATATGTCCTCAAAACAAAATTTGAAATACGCCTTTTTAGTAAAGTAATAGATAAAAAATGTATATCAAGGCAAAGTTAAAATTGTGATCTGAGAGAGTACCAAATAAAATGTATCTGAATGACTGAAGCTCTGACATCCCAGTTTAAAATATGGTTTAGGCAGTCTTAGGCACATCATAGGTACAGAAAGGATTCTAACCGGTATTCATGGGAATGATGACGATTCATGGACTATATTTTCCTAGGATAGAATAAATTAATCCCATCTTCTTCCTACTGTTGTCACATAATTTAGCTGTAATATGTTCTGATGCTTCATAACAGTATATTACAGAGCAGACGGCTCATGTGACATGTTGTAAATAAAATGATGCTGAGAAGGACAGCTCAAAATTTCCTTTGCGTAAGCTCACAAAACAGTGTGGCATCTTCAAGTTTAATCTCTACATCAGGAAAATGTGGAATAAGAAAATATGAAAATTGCTTTTTTCCATCTTGGAGACATTTGTCAGTTTTTGCACTTTCTTGGTTTCGTTTTTATTTATTCTAACTCATTACCAATAGGATCGTGGATGATAAAACAATCATTTTAACAGAATATAGGTACAGGATCAATCTGAATCCCCATGCTGGCATTTAAAAAAAAAAAAATCAAAAGTACCAATTTTTGGTAAAACACAGCTAATTATTAGAAAGATTATGTTAAAACATACTTGGTATGGCACTTGCAAACCATGAAGACTTCAGGCTATTTGTGCTTCCCTCACGTCTATAGCAAAGGGATGAGGCAAAAATCAAATCCAATTTCCAGAATGACAAAAAAGTTAGAGAGGTCTGCAGACCCCCAGTCACTGCAAGTGAATCTGGACCCTCTCTAGTAAAAAAGCTAATTTACTTGCCTCTTTATTCTTAAAGGATTCCCCAATGGCATAGACATCTTTAAACCTTCTTAAGAAAGAATTACCTCACAGATCTTCATTAATCTCAGAGTTTGACATCTTAAAACCATTCCCAAAGCTCTAAAGTGAATACTGGGTGGAGGATAAATTTTGGTGTCTTCATTTACTGAATTGTTAATTAATTTCTTTCGATCTAGGCCACAAAGAACCTGAAATTTGCTTCCTTTTCTTGATCAGTTTTCTGGCTAATCTTACCACCTGGAGCTTTCCCAGTTGAAGAATATTATAGAAACATCCAAAGCCTAAAAAATGAATTTTTGAACTGTATCTATTCTCCACTTAAGAAAGCACTAATCCTTCTGAGACGGGCTGCAATTTATTTCAATCACTCTAGCTTTCTTACTACTTCATTTTAGCTAGGATGAAAATTCAACTATTTTCATATGCAAATGGAAATAGCCGCTCAATGAGATCTTGAAGAATCCTTTCCTTTACGTTTTAACTACCTGGTCCAAGTTTCTATTTTAAGCAGAAAGAATAAGTCTGCCAGCTACACAGTTAGGGAAACATTTAATTAGATTCTCTTTAACAGCTGTTCTAAAGACCATATTAAAGCATTTTAACAACCTGTCTTTGGTGCCTCAGAATGACCTTTTAATGTACGAGGTTTTTTTTACAATATATTCTCCTCCTTATTTTACTCTGTAAAGTAATTCAGTAATGTCTTGTAATCTGTTGTGGGCCTCAACTCATTTTTCATTCTGCTGAATGTCTGGGAGCTCCCCATCACACATGGTTTCTGGCAATTGCAGGAGTGCTAACATCATTTGCTTAACTGCTGACCATAACACAGAGATGTTAATCATCAGATTCCCTGTGTTGCAATCACAGATTACAGCACATGTCCGACCTTAAGGATCAGTCTGCAGTGCAATTAGGAACATCTAGAGCATTTTAAGCTGTGGCAATTTGAAAGCATGCCTCTCCTGCCAGGAGCAAATGTGTATGATGTGTGACATCAAAAAATCTATTGTGCATCACAGGCATTTGTTTATAAAGAAACTATTCGATCAGGAAAAAACAATGCACTCAGAAAATATGAGAAAAATGCATTCAGTGTATAGTTTACAAAACAGCTAACTTACTGGCTGTGTCCATTTTAGCCTTGTACACTGAGACGAGAATTTTTTTGTGTGCAGTAAGATGCTAAGAAGCCATGGTGGAAACCATGCAGTCTTATCTTAGCGTATCATGAGAAAACCCTACAAATTAAATTCTTAAATATGAAATTCTGCTTCTAGCTAGAAGCCAGCATATGATTTAGGCATAATTTTGTTTGTAATCAATGAATATTAATCTAAATGTTCAACTGCCAACACTGGAATTGCAATGGTAAAAAATGTGAGTTAGAGAAGTATTAAAATACGGACACTAAAATTTGAATCTAAACCCAAATATCCCTGAAGTGTTCTAGATAGTTGGAGACTAATGAGACTGCAGTTTATGCTAAAAATAATCAGTTTTGAGGAATGTGTTTCACAGCCTCATCCTTTCCACCCTAAAAATTCATTTCAGTGGCTGTTGCATAATTCAGCCTGAACTCTTGTCCTTGGTGGGATGAAGCTGCCTTGGGTCTTTGTGGTGATGGGATTTTGAAGGGTTACTGACTGAACCACTGTGAATATATAATACTCAAGATTGATACTTATATCTAATTTTTTATTGGATTCTGTTAAAAAACCTGTATGCCACCTTGTTTCTAGACAGGATCAGGACTTCAACTGGTACTAGTGGTATAGGACAACACTCGAGAGGCATTTTTCATGTTGGAAAAGTAGTAGTTAGTGAAAAAGTAAGAAGTGCAATTGGGGAACTGTCCAAATACGTGCATATTTTCAAACTAAATTAATTTATCAGGAAACAAGAGTGCTCCTGTGTTTAACATTCTGCCACTAATCATAAAAATGCATTGGTGCGTGGTTACTACTGTATGTGCAGTTATCCACTACAGTAGGTGATCATTCTGTTTATCAATGATGCTGAATTCCAGTTTCACTGCAGAGAATTGGTCTGTGTCTGAGCTTAAATAACGAATTGCACACATTCAGTTGCTGCGGAAAAATGTGTTTCACTCTTATACTTTAAGTTTGGAAGTACTTACATTTATGGGGAATTTTTCATGACCCACTTGCTATAGCAATAAAATCGAGCTTGAAAAGTTGGTTCTGTCCAATCTTCATTTATAGCTAAGGATATTTTTTTTTTTTAGAGAAACTATTTTAAATGAATAACACCAGGAAACTTATCTTTTCTCTGCCTTAAATAATCCAGTTCCAACTTTCTGCTATGCTTGTGCTGCAAGATGAATAAGAAATCCATAGAACATTAGCTGAAAATGAAAACAGTAAATGAAGTAATACCTCAACAGCTGCCTTTGCTCTTTCAAATTCCTCCTCCAAGGAGTGATTTCTGGAGAGAAGAGGCCCTCCCCAACGCTGTTCCTTAGTTGATCGTACCTATAAAATGAAAGAATAAATCAGTAAAGGGATGATATACTCCCTGCCACATTTCTGAGTTATTTCCTTAATTGCCTTGAGCCCCAAATAGCTTTTTTCTTGGGCAAAATTGGTTGTGTCCCTGCATGAATTTCTCCGAATTTGCTTACAGTGTAGCAGAGATCATTCCTCATGGGAAGCAGAGTAATTTATCTTTTCTAGACTTTCATTTTCACTGAAGATTCATGAAAGATAGACATCCAAGAAAAGACAGTGCAAGAGTTGGGTTCCAAAGGGAAGTGCTGACTATTTTGTATAAGACTTTTACCTTAATTGTTCTTGCTGCTGTATTATGACTGTAGCAACGCATTCCACTCACTATGCTCCAGGAAGAAAGCATCTAATTTTCCCTGTACATTTTGTGGTTTTCTTTCAGGTTCTGTTTTGGGATCACATTGGAGAGACAGGTTTGCTCTGGATTTCACTGGAAGGACAAATCCTTTTTACAATCAGCAGCTCTCTCTTCTGTGCCTTACTATCAGTCAATCCCATTGGAAGTACATAACAAGTTTCTCCCTGTTCTTTCATTAAAAACCTTTTTTTTTTTTCTGCACAAAGGGCACAGTACAAAACCAAACAGTATTCAATGGTGGCATAGAAAAGCACAAAGTGGCCTAATCTTGCTAAAGAGAGCTCTGACTCTTAATCCCTTCCCTCGCGTTTGTCAGGTGAAACTCATTAGCCATTTGTCTGACCATGGTCCCAATTGCATTAATTTACGTGATTGTATTTCTGATTATGGTACTTGTAATATTCAATTTCAATGAGCCACATTGCTAGAAGACTAATTTTGCTCACTTGGGACTCACTGGGCTGTATCTGCAAGTGTTGGAATGTGCACTGCTGGGATAAAACATCCAATACCTTCCTGGCTTTTCATATAAGTAACATGCAATGCATGGTCAAACACATACATCTGTGGTGTACACATATGGTTTTTTACCTAGAAAGATGACATTCACTTGTTGACTAACCCTAAAGTTTCTGTTTTGCTCTGGAGTCTTTGGTCTCTCAGGTAGAGATTGACAAGTGAACTGTATATTGGGTTGATGATACACATACGGTTAGAAAAGAATGATGCAGCACAATTCCTGTGAGAAGCATGGGGGGGACGACACTGTGTGCGTTCTTCTTTGTTGGCTTCTGGCCTTTGCTGCAAGTGACAGGAAGCACAGAGCCTGAGGGAAGGTCTGCACTGAGGATCTATTGTTTCTGTTTTCACATCTACTACCTCTGGTCCATGTTGTTTGGAAATTTTTTTTTTTTCCTTTGGT
Source organism: Phaethon aethereus (assembly GCF_964289735.1). NCBI lineage: Eukaryota > Metazoa > Chordata > Aves > Phaethontiformes > Phaethontidae > Phaethon > Phaethon aethereus. The sequence continues at coordinate 20,333,447 of NC_138585.1, read as the reverse complement.
GAAGCCAGGAAGAGATTTCAGGTTGTCACTGAAAATATACCAAAAATTGATCCTATACACTAAACAGTCATTTGACTGATTAATAGAATTTAGGGCAGAAGAGAAAACTGGTTCAAATCATCTCTTTGCCTGTATATCACATGATGGTATTTGTCACTCAACATCCACAGGATGAAACTCATGTTTCATAGAGAATAAACTGAGGTGGTCTGGGATATATGTCTTTGATGAAAGTGCTTGGATTTAATTTAAAGTTATCAAGAGACCTTAATCTTATCACTTTGTTTGCAAATTTGTTTAATTGGCCTCCTTGTTTCTCTTATTAATTTTAATTTCTGTTTCCAACTATCACTTCTTATTCTTTTTCCAGCAGTTTAAAGCACTTTTTAGTACCCCTTATTTTCTCTGGGGAAAGATACTGACAACTTTAATCAGGTTTTAACTGTCTTTTAAACGACATAAAGAGATTAAGATCTTAAATTCTCTCATTATGAGGCATTTTATTCAGATTTTGAACTTTTTTTGTGTCTCTTTTACTGTCCCTCTTTATTCTTTTATAGCTTTATTTTTTTACAGCCATAGACTCAACCAAAGTGAACCCTATATTCCAGTACCTGTCTTGCTGTTTCTCTATACAGAAATCGGGTAATTTCCTATCTCCCACTAATGATGTCTACTTCTACACACTCTTCTTGCCACAGTACTGCACAGGGAGCACTCATGTTGACATCCTCGTACACTCTGAGCCATAGGGTCTTTTCAAATTGCCTTCCAGCATAATGTTGTAAGTTGAGCCTGCATTCTTGTTCTGAAATGTATGATTTTTCAAGCGACTGTATTGGAATATGTATTTATACAGATGTCTTGATCACCGTCTCATTTTTACAACTCTCTTATTTACATTTTTTTCATTTCACTGTTGCATCGTATGCAATTTTATTGGTGACAGCTTGCAGATTTATTTTCAGATCAATAATATTGAAGATCATGGTTTCTCTTTGGAATCACAGAAGAATCCCCATGTGATTACAATTCCTAGTAAATAACTGCTGTACTTGAGAACTTAAGTTAGCCAGTTTTAATCTGTTTAACAGCTGCTTTATTCATATTGTATGGTGCTAATTTTAAAATCAGAATGTGGTATGTCAATTCAGACATCTTGCAGAATATCACACAGCACCATTTATCAGCCCGAGCTGTAATCTGATCAAAGAATTAGATTTGGTTTTCTTGACACAAAACTCTGTTGATAGACATTAATTATGTTCCTAACCTTTTCATTATTTACGAGTTGGCTCTTGCAAACTGTTTCATTACTTCTGCTTTTTAATCTTTTGTTTCCAGTGACTGCAATTTCCTTAGGTCAAGGACAATACTGTAAATCATGATGTTGAGACTGAGTAGTACTGCAGAAGGGGAGAGCGAGCTTGTTGGGGCAGAAGAGTGAGGAGTGGGAAGAGGACAAGAAGCACAGAAGTCCCCTCCTCTGCATATGTCAGAGTATACACATTGTCCCCACATAATCCCCACAGAAATATACGTTTTCTTCCATTAAATGCACACCTGCCTTCAACCAGAGGGAAAAAAAGAAGTAATTAACAAAACCCACATAAGCTGCATTTACATATAGGCAATGCAGGGTCATATTCTGAGTTGTGATACCCAGAAATGAAAGACCCCACGTGTAACAAACATGCTGCCTTTCACTAGTGCAAGAAGAGAGGGGATGGGAATGGAGTGCCAATACTGGAGAACTCATCTTCAGCTGGTGATGGGGTGGGACTCTGCAGCTGCCTCCCCTTAAGGGGAGTGCAAGGTGGGGTCCGGGTGGAATGGGTAGTCTGAGGCATGGACACTCTGCATACACTGTGGTTTGATATGCTCACCACTCTACACTGGAGGTGCTGTAGCTGATCACTGGCTGCTGTCTTCAGGGACAAAATCTTCCATTCTAATGCATTTGCACACACTTCCCTGCGCTTGTAGTCTGCTTATGTGCTCTTGGACCTTAACTGTTGGTGAGAGGCTTAAATTATAGTTTTAACTTTTGAGTAGGTCTTCAAATAATGAGCTAAATCTGTCCTTTATAACTCTTCATTTCATTAGAGTAACTGGCACATCCAAGGAAAGCTAGAGCCATTATCCTTCCTGTAGCTATTTGGGAGAAGTGGGGAATAAATTTTGCATTCTAAATATTGTTGCCTCAAACTGCAGATTTCTAAGGTTTACAGGCTTTGTGCTATATCTTTGTCCAAGAGTGCTGACATATTAGAATTTAGGTACAGTTTTTTAGTATGTCAGGGTTTTTGTGTATGCATTCTGAGTGAGAAAAAATATATCTAAAATGCCCAGGGAGGCCCAAGTTTGAAACTACATTTAGAGAATTAAAATATGAGCAGACTTTATGCATATACAATTGAACATATTACTTCCCTCTGCAATTTGTAATTATAAGAGAACAAATAAACCTTCAAATCCCCCAAACACTGTAGGATATCTCAGTACTAATAAAAGCATCACAAGGAACTCTCCAGCATGGCAGATAAAAGAAAGAACAAAGATACTTTGGACCAATGCATTTTAAGAGTCAATAACTGGTAACATATGATGTGAGTACAAGGCTGAGAAGCAAGATGGCCACAACCAATGACAGCCACCATGCTATTGCCCATTCCAGCCTCCAAACACATTTCTTCCTTTTTAATTCAAAGCTTGCCTTCATGATTTTGTATTGGTATAAGTGCTGGTAAACATAGGCTTTTGTTAAGAAGATTGCATAATTTATTGAAAATATGACCTAGTTAGTATTTCACTTTGAGGAACTAAATCTAACATGCCAAAGATGAGTGATGAAGGTGATTGTCTGAGAAATTGCTGATGGAAAACTGCAGCTAGTTTAACAAGATGAAATCTTTAGAGTATGGCAGAATCTGGTGCATATGCAAAGGTTACCCTTAAAGGAGACAGACAAGACCTGTAGAGGACAAAGCATGGCAAATCTATGTTTTGACAAAAGCTCTAACGTGATTTCTTTTACAAGCAGATTAAGAACTCAGTCAAGACAGATGAGCCTGTCTGTTGGGAACAGACAACTTTGACAGTCCAAGTATAAGCAGGATGAAGCAGGCAGTGAATGAAAATACTACATTTCTAAGTAAACTACCTAGAATAAGAATGCAGTCTCACCAGATCATTTCTCTGCACTGCTAATTACCAGTTCAACAACATTTCATTACTTGAATGGATCACAAATTTGAAAAAAAGCAGCTTATGATAAAAAAAAACAAAACAAAAAATTAAATATACCAGCACAACAGATAAGAATTTTATACTCTGCTTCTCTTTCAAGTTGGCTGATTCAGCTTTTTTTTTATTTTGAAACACCTGTCATTTTACAAAATAGTATGGAGCCTCCACTGACTGAACTTAGACTGAATTAAAAATGTGGATTTTTGCTTCTGCAGTTTTTCTAGTGGAAGATAAACAGTAAATAGACCATATAAAGCAGAAATGTTATATACTAAATTTGTAACTGCTTTTACAGAAAGTCACAGCACTTAAATTCTGTGACTGTCTACTCGATTTACACACGCCTAGGTTGAGCACAAACTTCCTGGCACTTAGATCTATTAGGCTGAGGAACAGCCTCCTAAAAAGGGGTTAGAGTTACTTCAAGATAAGCTGGACAAAGCATGTGAAAACACACTGTCCACCTCAGGTGGATGATATTATGCAATAGATCTTTTCCATTACTAAGATGTATAAATCTATCGCACAGGAAGGAAAGATAGTGAAAAGAAAGATTGCAACTAGTGTTAGGCTTTCCAAAGGGAAATGAAAATCCTGTGTGTAATGTAGAGATGTCAGGAAAGTAAAGGAGACTTTTTTCCTAACCAAAACACTGGAATGGATCCTGATAACTGGGTTCTGTTTCTATTTTCTGCAAAAACTGGTGCATAATCTCAGGAAAGACATTTGGAATTTTGATGTCTCATTTTTCCATTTTCAAATGAGGCTATTATTTTCCATTGATTTCCAGGTTTTCCATCTGACAGAAAGACTTTCAAGTCTAGGACTAAAAATAACTGTGGAGGAGGAGAAAATTATTTTCAACTAAAAGTGAATCCACCAAACAACTCTCTCTCCCCCATGCCAGTGGCATTGGCTGAACTTGAATTTTTTCGGTTAAAAAATAAGGATCAAGAAGGTGTATAAACAACCTGATCTATGTGAATACATATATAAATGTGTGCTTGTACATATATATGCATACACACATATCTAAAACTATACATCTCTAAGTAATCATTTCCACAAGGTCCTGTCCAATATACAATATGACAGTGGAATTGGGCAAATCTACAAACCTTCAGCCCAGAGCCCTCTGTATTAGAGTTCCTTTTCCAGCAGGAAAAAGTCCTTTGACCAGACTGCTCTCTCACCTGTGCAGATAAACTGCTAATGAACATTGGTCTAATGATTCCTTCCTGTATTCCTTAGCCATTTCCCAACTCTGGGGATTCCTGGTTGACCAAGAGACCTTAAGAATAGATACATTACAGGGAGAGGGAACCATTAAAAGTTTGAATTTCAGAACTGGAGGATGGAAAAAATTGTGATGCTGTAAATTGTAGTTTTAAGTCTCTGTACAGGAAGGTCACAGTTCACTGCAGTATTAAACTCTGAATGTTTGAGATGCTGACATAGTTAAGTTATTTTCATAACATATTAATTGGGAAGCTGTGTGAAGATTCAGCTGTATGAATCTTTTAACTGATGATCCTGAAAATACCCCTTAAGTAGTTCTTCCAGAATATGAACCGGTAGCCAATGGGACAATTCCTACTTCCCTTTTTATTGGTACTAAATCTACCACATCCTCTTACCTGTGTTGCAGGTGCAAGTTCTAATTCTGACGTTGAATCAGAGTCCAAGGCACTCTTGACATTAGTCAGCTCAGACTGTGATCTGTTTTCTGTGGACCTAGAAATAATGCATTTACATACTCATCACTGCACACTAAGACATGCTGCCTTACGTCTTTCAGGTTTATAAGCACATACTGATTAATTAGGTTATTTCTTCTAACTGAATTGTTTAACTTGCAGTTATCAAAAGTGCCTGGGCCCTTCTCAGTGTTCTCAGTGTTCACTCATCCACTTTTCAGTTGCGTGCAGACAATAGTTAACAAAACAGAGTCAGGCCTGATTCACCAGTAGAGCCCTGCGTATATTGGCCTGAAACAAGTACAATGGAATGAAGATTTTGCCTCTACCACTATGCTTCTATTTCATAGCCAGGCAAAATGAGGTTAGGCAACGACACAAGACTGTACCTGCAGTCAGTGTCTAAGAATCAACCACCACATTACAAGACTTCACCTTGGCATGTGTGCATTTTTGTGCTACAATATCCTAATATTCTCTCTTCCTAGAAAATGAAACCCTGTAGACCAAAATCAAGTTAACTGAGCAAAACTTGTGTAAAGCTCTAAGTTAATGAAAAACCCAGGAAAAGGGTAGGCTAAGATCCAGAGTAAGCATCATTTGGTCAGAAAACTGCTTCTAGTGTATGAAAATGCTAATTACGGTCATGCGTGATGTAGTCAGTGAGTGTTCCTTACTTATCAAGAAGGCAGCAGAATTAATCTACATGAACTGTTCCCAAAGGCAAATTCCAGTTCTTCCTTCATTTACATCCTCTGCAATATTAGTTGAACTGCATGACAGAGTGCTTGGCTTGGATATTTTATCTTGCCTTTTCCAGTTATACAGAGAAATTCTGCCCTCTTGGTAGCAAAACCAAAATACACTGGATATCCAGTGACTGTCAAATCACTGCCAAGTATCCTTTTTTACTCATTTTACTCACATGTTTGTAGTTGGTTTTGGATCACTGCATCCCTCTTTGGAATTCTCACCACCATTTATTTAGTAATTGCACCTGCCACTTTTCACAACATTAAATGTTGCTGACAAAATGTCATTTTATAGTGTACTTGCTTATGATACATTGTCCAAAATGTCTGCTTGAACACATTTAATGTAATCATAACAGATTTAATAATATGACTTGTCATCTAGTAAGCATTTCTTAAAAAGCTGGACTGGAAATATTTTTGTAAGGAAAGCAAGAAGTTGTACCATAAAAGCTCTTTTGATGGAGCTCTAGATGATGAGGATGTTCGCTCTGTAGAAGGGTGAACCTTGCTACTCCTGTCCCCATGAAAATTGACATCATCCCATTTCTCTAGCTGTGTCTGAATATCAACTGGAAAATATGAAAAGAAAATATGACTCTTTTGAAGAAACTACTGCAGAAAATTATATCTCCTCTCCTGAATGTAAGTTATTGAGAAAATGGTGCCATGAAAGACTATATTTTTGTTAAAGTCCTATATAAAGAAATGTTGTGCACCTTTCTAGCTGATACTCTCTGAAAATATTTAGGAATTCACAATATTTTTCTAAACCTGTTAGCATTCATGGTCAGAATGTTGGTGGAGCTTTTGACTTAAAATCAGTGATTTGTGTGTAATTTAGATCCGTTGATAAAACTGTGCTAACTACTTGATAGTTTTGGATATTTTTAATTTCCTAATTGTAGTCAAATTGTAAAAATAAAACTTTTTTATTGACTATCATTTAAAAATGACTGTGTAGGCAACTGATATTATTCAGTCATATGTTGGACTTACTTTGCAAAAATGAGATGTTCAGCTCCTGTTTGAAGATAAAGTTCTCTAAAAGAATTTCTGTGCTGATGAATGGAAAATTTGCTACCTTGGTATAAATTACATTTACCTTGCAAATTTCTCAGTTGCGGTGCAAGTAATTTAGTTTGGATGGAACTAAATTAAATTCACCTTTTCAAAACATCATCTATGGATCATGCTTGGCAGGATATTAAGCTGTGTTTGGGATTTTTGTTCAATCTGTATAAATATAGCTCTTTTGTCAAGAATGGATTTTTTTTTTTCTCTTGTATGCATAGATAAAGCAGTATTTACAAATATAATGTGTATTTCTGACATCTGCAGTTCTGAAAAGGACATCCAGTATGGGCTGCCACTGATTTGTGTCCTTTACCAATTTCTCATGATACCTCTATAGATTTTTCTATGATTTTAGTCGCCCTGACTAAATTATTTTTTGAAAGAATCCTTTCAAAACTTTATTTGTACATTTGGTGACAACTTAATAGGTATAATGGCAAAGGCAAAATGTGGTTACAGTGTTTCAAGTTTAGTGTTTCAATTAGTTTATAATGTGGAACAAATGTTACACTCCCTGCTAAAATGCGGTGCAAGAAAAATCCTGGTGTTGCTCATTATTTTGTGATAGTAGCAAGGAGAAACTTGTGCTAAGCAAGGCTACGTAGTGCTAATATAATAGCTACACTCTTACCTAAATCTAGTGAAGACTTGTCTGAAACTCTGACAGTCTGGACTTTCTGCTCAGTATCCACACTGATAAGGTCAGAATTGTCTGTCTTCTTTCTGTGGGTTGAAGATTTTAAGCCTTCACTTCTTGATGTATTCTCTGATTTCTTTGCTTTGTTTTGGGTTTGTAAGACAGGTTCACTAAGATCCAAGAGATCCAGACCTGTTGATAATACTTAGAGACAAAAATGTTAGAATTCAATGTTGTTTTATTTCAAATAGCTCACTTCAAAAAAAATGTTTTAATTGGCAGAAAAGTATTAGTGTACTTGCATTTGTCTAGAGTGGATGTATATTTCCTGGCTAAAGATGATGACCAGCAAATTCAACTAGTGATTTTAGTTGCTTTACTGGATGCAGTTTAAAAAAAGCTTGGTTTGCATAAAAGGCTTTTCCTCTGAAAATCATAAAAGATATCTTAGGTCTTAAGACTTTGGTCTTACTCCACAGATTTTCTTGTGTAGTGAGGGTTCCCTGTACAACTGAGGCTTTAGATAAGACTTGGTTTAATCTTAGGATTTATCAAGTACTGGTAACAGCTGCTTAGGGCACTACTGTTGTGCCACATGCCATTTAGGAAAGAGTTGAAGAGTAGACAGCTTCCTGGGTGGAATTCTTAGGTCGTAAAAGAATAATGCTATGTTTAGTAAGGGTTTCTACTGTTGTTGCTGTTTGTCTTTTGGGCGATAAATATTGACTATAATTATAAAATCTATTGCTATTTCTATTAAGGACTATATCAGTATAAAAGGCATATTTCCGTCTGAGTTCTTAATTTACAAGTTGCTTTAAGAGTAACATTTAACATTCTTTCGCACATAAAAGATAGAAAAACTCCCTCTTTATCATCAGTTAAATTGTTTTTGACACTTTTGACACAGGGCAGGTGTTTTTGACAGATCAGTTTGTATCTTCTCTTGCAGTCCTTTATCTGGGTTCTTGGTAAATCACTGAATTTCATTGATCTTCACAGAATAAGAATTTTTTTTTATTTATTAAATACATCTAACTGACCACCCAAATCTCATAGATATTCAAGGCAGATATAGGCTCTACAGATACTTACTTTTTTACAACAAGCACTACTCTTAAAACACCTGAAATATTTATATCCATCCCTGTAATATCTTTGGCTATATAAAAGGAAAAAATATTATTTACAACTGTTATTTAATTCAGTGTTCCAGTTTTTGTTATTAGAACTTGCATATTGCTTTAGACACATATTAATTAAATGTGAAGATAATCACCCCAGCTGTCAATTAGACATTTTAATAATTTGCATATATATAGATTTTAATTAAATGGCTTCAAACAAGCCAAGTCATTTTATGAGACAGCAATAGAACACAGTAGTGCTATGCTGATTCTATTGTATCTCAGCTGATCTGCTCAACTGCTTTGATTACCTTTGCACAAATATTGAATTGGAGGAGGCTACTTTCTAAAAACACTTCCAAAGGACAATATGCTTCTTTTAATTGAAAAGGCTTTCAGGATTCACTCTTTGTATTATTTGCTGTACTATCTCACTGCAACACAAAGCAGCTAAGAAATGCGAGAAATCCGTTAGATCCTTTCACTAATAAAGTGTCCAAACTCAGCCTGGATAAACTCTTTTGATCTCTCTTCCCTTTTCTCTGATATCCCATCCAAGTTTTCATTAAAGAAAATTTTTCTAGAGTTAGGAAGGTATCTGGTTAAAACAGGACTAAATGTGGATTAGCCATAGTTAAAACGTTGCAAAAACAAAGATTGAGAATTGGTCGAACTGATATGTACTTCCTGCTAAACTTAAACAAGTTCCCTTTAATTCAAGCCCAGAGAGCTGCTAGAATACAGGTGATTTGGATCACATTGGATTTGCCCTCAAATGTAATGAACAAAGTTTTCTCTAGTAATAAATCAGGCAATTATAATTTAATACCAGCTTGTAATTTTGTGCAAATAGTAACAAATCAGAAAATAACTTGACAAAAAATGTACCGTAATTAAGATAAAACTAAAATTATTTCTCTTTAGTGAGGGATGGTAAAGAATTTTGTTTACCTGCAGTATTTGATGTTACAGGCCTTGCAACAGCTTCTGGTTTAGTTTCACAAAGAAAGTCATCAATGGAGGGGCTCAGAAGGGGTCTGCTTTCTTGTTGCTCATTCACCAGCTAGCAACACAAAAACCCAGTGTCACAGAGTGTTGTTGGGATGCGGAAGTTAAAGAAATAAAACATATTGTTCAGCCTGGAGAAGAGAAGGCTCCGGGGAGACCTTACTGCAGCCTTCCAGTACCTGAAGGGGGCCTACAAGAAAGCCTGAGAGGGACTTTTTACAAGGGCGTGTAGTGACAGGACAAGAGGTAATGGCTTTAAACTGAAGGAGGGTAGATTTAGACTAGATATAAGGAAGAAAATCTTCACTATGAGGGTGGTGAGGCACCGGAACAGGTTGCCCAGGGAATTTGTGGATGATCCATCCCTGGAAGCGTTCAAGGTCAGGCTGGATGGGGTTTTGAGCAACCTGGTCTAGTGGAAAGTGTCCGCGCCCATGGCAGTGGGGTTGGAACTAGATGACCTTTAAGGTCCCTTCCAACCCAAACCAGTCTATGATTCTATGATGTTCTCACAATATCGTGTGCTTTATTTTTGATTGTGAGAGAATAAGATATTGCAATTAGAACATGTACAAATAACTCTGGGCTTAAAATAAAAAAAAAATTTAGTCACTCTTTCGGGGCAAAATTATATTCCAGTTTTACAAATTGCACAAAAATAAAGCAGCAAGGCGATTTTTCCATAGCAGTTATTGCATACTATTGCTTATAGGGCTAAAGAACACAAGGCCTGATGTATCTCCCTTCAAATCAGTGGGTGAAGTTGCCCTTCTCTATTGCCAGGAGACTAAGCAGGGCTTTTTTAATATTTGGAAGTGTTCATTTTTTTCACCAGTAACATGCCTCCCCGCAGAACTTGCACAATACCATTCCATCTAGCAAATATGCATTAGCCCATTAAACAATAACCTGCTGAGACAGGAAACACTTCTCTGCGATACAAAGACATATGAATGACAGTGGATGGAGCCTGGTGAAGGCAGGAACTGCCTGCATGAGTTTTGACTGTGTAAAGACTCATAATACAGTTTTTATCTATGAGCAGTTTTCCCCTTTTTATTGTAATTGCATGAATGCATTGGTTTTCTGCTACCTAAATTAAATCTCTGTATTACAGGCTATTTCATGTATTAGGGATTAAAAAGACAAAACAGTGAAACAGTCTCATAAATAAAAGTCTCCTCTCTGCAATCTGTCTCTGATTGGAGGATCAAGACCTAAGCTGAGCTGGATGTATGTTTGATGGTGTGGCCTGCATTTACTTTAACTTTAACGTGAAAAATGTTTTCCCTCTGTCTGTTACTTTCAGCTGGAGCTATTTCAGCTTTACTTTTATCGTCTCTGCTCTTCTTCTCTCTGTTCCGTTCTCACTCTTTTTCCATTGTTGAATTTTCAAAATTTTCTCTCGGATAGATTTTAACTTTTAAATTTATGATGCTAACATTGACTAAAGCAGGCAAAAAAAAGCTATTTACTCATCCTCATTTAATATTTGTTAATTACTGGCATTTAGCTACTCCAGTAGCAGGATTGCCTCTAAAATTATTACAGCAAAACAACTTAGATTTGCATTTGTTCAGTACTTGATTTTTGTTTTACAAAGTTGCAAGAAAATATTGGAGCTAATGAAATAAAAAAGTCCATTATTTTGATGGGTCAAACATTTAAGCTGGTTCCTAAGGCTGACTGACTGTATAATACATGCACTTATTCATTTGCCCAGGACCTTACAGTTTTGCACTGAAATACCAATTTACATGAGTAACATGGAAGACAGATGAGTGATTGCCTGCCCAACTGTGTGTAGCAGAATGTACAAATGTGGGCACTTAATTTAGAAATCTGGCAATGATACTGTCCCAAACTAATTCTGCATATGCAAAATCTACGCTGCAGATGCACCTTACAGGGAACTCAATCGTGTGGTTTTTGATTGTCCAGGTTGCTATCTCATTCAATGCTCAGAAGTTACTTGCTTAATTTGGTAAATCTCAACACTTGATTGGAAACTGCATTTATACCACCTGCACACCTTTGATTTCCATTAAAGGTGGCTCTACAGTACCCACATTATCTCCAGGTCTATACTTTTACCTAATACTGATATTTTAGACTTAAGAGGACCTTACTTTTCTTCTGATTTGGTGACAGTCCTTACTATTTGCTATTGGTGAAAAAATGAAGGTGGGTGCCTAGTTAATTCTTGTCCAAATTGCTTTTAATATTTTTGAAGCTTCTTTATGATCAACTCCAGCTATCAGCAAAAATCGCTTGAATAAATTTTTCTTTTTTCATTTACACATCCCATTCTAGGAACTAGCATCAGTAATAGCTGCTGCACTTTTGCAACAAGTTGTGTATTTGGGTGAACATAGCATTTAGTAGAATGTGCTGTGATGTACTAAAGCATAAAGAAAGCATCATAGCATAAAAAAAAGTCCTACACCATTTGGAGGGGGAGAGGAGGGAAGAAAGAAGAGATTCTGTAGGAATTACTGTAAATGTAAAAACTTCATAGGAAATACCCTGTTTCTGTATCTATAAGAGTGTATCAGTAGGGTACATTACCACATCAGGTTTGGATGCTTATTAAGTTTCCCATTACCTTTCATGGAAATTTTCTTGAATAGGAAAGAATGGGAGAAGGAGGGAATGAAGGACTATGAGGACCAAGACAGCCAAGATCACTCACTGGAGACAGTGAAGAATAGAAAAGCTGAAGACCAACCAGAAAGGCAATTTATTGCCCAAACCTGTTGCAGGGGTAAGAGGATAAACTCTGGGAAGACCAGCAATATTTCTGAGAAAGGAGTCATGGAGGGGAAGGAGACTAGAATCAACAAAGATCTAATTTCTCCAAGGTTCAACTGGAGTATGAAGTAGCAGATGTCTGGCAAATATTTTTTTCTTTCCAAAGCTAGTTATCACATCCCTAGTAAGTTATTTATTATGTTGTTTATATAAGGAAGACCTGCTCATCAGCAGGCCTTCATTAGTTTGACACCAGCAGTGTATTGTCCAAAGTCCCTTGATAAATTGTACCACCAAACTGAAAGATTGATGGTAACATCCACTTCTTCATAATCAATTTTGCCAGAAAACACCAAGATTTAATTTTTAAGTTGTGTCTTCTTTCTGCTGCATTTGCAGCATTTTTGTTTAATTAGAAAACAATTATGTTCCTCTTTTCTGACTCTCTTACTTTGTGAACATACACACTAAATTCATCAGAGATGGGCCATCCAAATGATAGAACACATTTTATAGGGAGACTAAAAGAGTTTGACTTACTTAGGCTAATGAAATGAAGATTGAGTAGGAATATAATTATTCTTCATGTATACGTAAAGGGAAAGTGGTTAGATGACACTGGAGGGGGAAAGTTATTCCAGCTGTAGAGAAAGGCTGGCATGACAACAAAGACGTCTAAACAGGCCATGAACAGATTTGGTCTGGGAATTAAAAGAATCTTCCTATCACAGCAGTGAAGTGTCTGGACAGTATTTTTTAGGGTAGGGGGACAAAAAACCTAACTATTTAAAATGGCTTCTGACACGTTTTCTACATGGCTGTTTATGGTGTGACTGCTTTTGAGAAGTGGACTGTGGCCCAGAGGATCCGTCCCAGTCCTGTGCTGCCATGACTAAGGACTGGAAGCTGTAGGAGTGTCTTATTAAAAGGATTGTTCCTGTGAAAAATAATTTGCTTTCAACTGAAATTATCTGGGTCAAAACAGATAGCAAATACATGATCAAGTCTACTAATTCTCAATAAATAAGAACTACCTATGTATAGCAATAGAAGATAATAGAAAAATAGGTTTTTGATGTGAAGCAGGCATTTCATGATGAACCAAACCTTAAAAGGTTAAAGAGTGCCATGAGCTGATATTTTTGCTGTAGGTAAGCTGGCGGTGGGGTAGGTTTCTGACATTACTGTGTATGCAGTGCCACTTGGTGAGTCCTAGGTCTCACGCTTTGAATTCCATTTTGCTGCCTCATATATTGTACCAAATTTATCCCTAGCTTAACTCTGCTCAAGTTATTAGAGTTATATCAGGCATGAATTTGGAGTAATGCTATAAAACATTCATGAGATGAAAACTATTATCTATATTAAAGTAATAATTTATGGTTCTCGAGCACCTTTCAGGGTGAATATCACAGAATGCTTTAAAACATTCATGAATCAAGCCTGGCACCGCTGCAGAGATGAGAAGTATTATCTCTATGTTGCAGACAAGAGAGGCAAAGTGAAATCAAGCAAGCGGCCCAGCATCACCCGGTGCTGGAGGAAGCGACGCTGGGAGCAGGAGCCAGGCAGCTGGCGCTGCGCCGCTGCACAGTATTTACGCGTATTTGTACACACGACAAGCTACATAGACTCAGCCTGTGAAACTGTCGATTTCTCAGTACTAATTTAGCCGGTGAGTGCGATAAGTTCTCATAGTGTCTCTAAGAACTTTATTTTTCTTATAAAATCTATTTCAATTAGAGAAAAAAACCACACACTCCTTTAACTGAAGGATATAAAAAAATCTGTGGAGGATGATACTCCCTATTACTAATACACCTGAAGAGACTCATTTATAGTATTAAATACTCCTAAATTCAAATTAATTTTCTGTCACTGACTACTGCTGTCGGACAGCATCACAGAAAAAGGTACTTTTTCTCACCCCAGTACTGCTTTTGACTTTTTTGTTCCAAAAAGCATATGTGAGGGCTTCTTTGTACTTTGAGAGAGTAAAAAGTATCATCTGATGGCTGATATCAGTCCCATTGCTTAAATACATGCACAGTGAGGATAATTTAGCAGAGATCTGAGACCAGGTGCAGAGACAGGATCAGGCTGTGGCAGTGGCTGTGCTGGAGGCCATGTCTGCCATATTGTCCCTCAGAGCAGGCTGGGCAGTCCTGCAGCCCAGCACACTGAGGGGAATCACCTGGTCTCCATTTTCTGTGCCCTGTCACCCGCCTCATCCCCAGCTGTCTGCATTTATTCAGCTGATGTAGTTTATTACTTGCAGCTGCCTTTATGAATGAGTTTTCCTTTCCCTAGTGTTCTGGGTTGGCTAGTGGTCTTCATGCTGCCTCTTAGAGCTGCTGTGAGAGGAGGAAGGAGATGGTGGCTTGTGCTGATTCCCTCTCTGGGTGATCCTCAGGCCTGAAGGGTAAGTGGGAACCCAATGTAATGGTGCTGGTTTGGGGTCAAAAATATCCTACCCTAGATGGGCCTCGGCATGGGTGTGCTGGGGCAGGAGGGGAGATGTTGCTGTGGAAGAGGCTCAGGGCTGGCCCCCTGAAAGGGAGCTGTGGCCATAAAGGGTTTCTTCCCTCTAGCTACTATCCAGCCTCATCTCAGCTCCCCTCAGTCACCCACCCAGCACCTCTTCCTCTGTCCTGCCATCACCCCTAAATCATCCCAGGCCTTATTTTCTCCCCTTGCCCCTGCAGAAGTGCCCTGTCTGGTAAAACACTGTCCTGAAGCCTCAGCCCCAGGGCCTCTCCTCAGGCCTGATGCTGCCCTAGGGAGCCCGCATGGGGCAGAGCCAGTGCCCAGCTGCTGCTATGGGGGCAGCTCTGGAAGTAAAAACTTGTTTTGGGCTCATTTTCAGGGCCTTTGGCTTATGGTTTTGATGCAGGTGCCTCTTGCCATGCTGGTCAGTGGTGGTGTGTTTTACTGTGCCAGTGACAATGTGAGACTGTGTATGTATACATACAGCAACTGCTACGGCTTTGGGTTTGCTTTGCTCCCTGTCTACACTTTATTTTGTGGTGAGAGAGTTATGAAATAGCTAGGGAGTTGCCTGATTTAAAAAAAAAAAAAGGATGGGTGGGCAGTTGACAGGGCTCTGTTCTGAAAAGTTTCCACGGAGCAGCTTAGTTTGGCCTTAAGGTAGAGGGAGCTGGAGCTCAGCTGGTGCTCAGGGGAACAGCTGAGAGGACCAGCTTCTTACCTAGTGTGACATTTACAGTTGACAATGTTCACCTGCACAACCTGCCCTGCTCATGGCTACAAGTGCTTTGTCTGCTTTCTCTTAGGGTGCTGGGCCTAAGCTGTGGGAGTGCTGGAGTGCACTGAGGCTGTCAGTAAGGTATGGTCCTGACATCCTGTTTTATACACTCTTTTGCTATATTCCTGATCTTGATCTGCTTGTAGTGCACAATGCACGAGTGTTTTGTTTCTTTTTTTTTAATGTTTGTAGGGCATAACATAATGCTAGTCTTTAAGATAAATTATTTGGAACCTAAATTGGGGGGTTCCAGTCAGGCATAGGCAGCTAATTAGCACCTATGTTTTGAGCACACAGTGAACTAGTTCTCTTAAATTAAGTGCCTAAATTCCCCTCCATGTTCAACAGGGAGAGAAATGCCTAGAAAAGCAACTCTCGAGGGAGACCCTGCCTGCCTAATTTAGGCTGTACCTCAGGAGGTTCTCAAAGGCACCTAGCTTTCCCACTGGCTATATATGGAACTTGGTTCAATATATGCCTGGTCCAATAGGCACCTAAAATTTAGATGTAATTAGTTATCCAAGTTACTTGGATTGGATTCTACCCATTTTGTCACTTGAGGCTGATTGAATTACTCAAGGCACTAATTTAGGAAGCCTCAAACTACTAAAGGGTAATCCCTTCTACAGTTCAGCAGCAAAGCTGCTCCTGGACACTTACGCCTTTTGCTGTACTGCCCACTCAGTTTGCTGGTGTCTCACTGGGTGGTGTGGTTGGGCTGTTGATTGCATCAGTGAAATGGCCGGACCTAGAAAGCCTGGCGTGTGGTAATGAGCATGGGAGAAAGACCTTTTAACTCAAATTTTCTATTGAAGAAACTTCTCTGCTGCTTGGGTGAGACTGGACAAATAGGTGAAGGAGTCTGATTAATTTGGGTAGTTTGTGTTACACTGTTCTTCTAACTTAACCAGAGGCGTGTACTAAGGCATTGACTAACTTCAATCACTAATTGTATGATACATAGCAATGGTTTCTTGATAGATAGGTTCTCTGCATACGTTTGGCACATCATGGTCTTTGGTGGCACTCACTAGGGTAAGAGGAAACAAGTGAATTAATTTCTACTAACTAGCTATTTCTAAAAACTGATAAATGGGAACCACAACTAGAAATTGAAGTTAGTGTTCTCTAAAGCATAACTGGAACTACTGGCTTGACAGTTGTGTCTATGGAACATTATCTTGGTGGGATAAGAACTGGAAGACTTCCTTTTCTGCTCACTGAGGGACATTTGGAAAGGGAACTCCTGAAAAAATCACTAGCCTCGTGCTAAAAGATCAAAGTGCATGAGTTAAGTTTTTCTTCACCCACTTTTCTAGCATGTTTATAAATATTTCATAATCAAAATTATAACCTCACACACCTTCTTTATTATTGTATAGTAAGTGTGGTCATTACTTGACTTTTTGCATCATCCTTGTGCCTGGGTCATACTAACTTTTTCTCTGTCACCCTAGTGTGAATTTATGTCCCAACAAAACTGACATGCCAGCCAAATATTTGTTTTTCACAAGAACAGAGAATCAATTTACAGGACACACAGTATAGCTGACTTCCACCTAATGTGAATTGCGGGAAGCTCTAAAACTGAGACAAACTCATTTCACTCTCCTGCAAAGAGCAGTTTGGTGTTGCTGCTTCTCTGAAGACTAGTCGAGCTCGGCAGGTGATAACTGGTACTCTGTTGCTAAGTAGCAGGAAGTGTGTGGAGTGGTCTGTGAATCAGAGGTGACAATATCTTACCTGAAATCACACAAGCCAAGTGACTTCCTGGGGCTTAATGCAAACAATGGACGGAGGGCTTGTGTGAAGTCAGAGAAGCTGTGGGAGGATTACTATAGGTGCCGTGTTGGATATTTAAATTCACGTGTTAGCTGCACTGTTTAAAACCTATGCTTGGTGTGTAAATTGGTAAATGATAACACACTTATGCTGCGCCTTCATAAACATCAGTTGCATTGCTGAGTACTAACTCTTGCTGTGATTGCTGTGCCACGGTAGCATCCTATCTGTGTTCATAAGTGCTGACCTATACAAGTTATGGTGTATGGTTGCAAGGTAGAACTAAATATCTCTCAGTTCACCATCTCCTTCCTTCTGTTCCTCTTGATCTGGCTGAAGGAAACTAAACATGGCAACTGTAGTTGTATCTGTCTCCTGCATTTTGGCTTTGCTCCAGCAAAGCACTTAAGCCTGTCCCGCAAAACTCAAGGTTAAGCATGTGTTTAACTGTCTTGCTGGATCAAGGGGGAAGGGGAGGAAAGTTGCTCTTGTATATTGAGTGTGACTGACAATTTGGCCTTTACTACCCACATAAAAATGTTATTTACTGTACATCTGTCTGCTGCATTAATATCAGTATGGTCTATGCACTTTTTAAGTAAAGGAAGCTGTTTACTAAAATGGAGCGTTTCCCTTTCCTGAGTGTTAGATTTTATTTATTTTCTCTCCCTCAGTGATGCATTGTCTCTGTTGTGTTACCCTGGAATTTGTGTTTTAGCCTCTCCCCTTCCCCATGTCACTATCTGAACTGAGAACTAATCTATAACAGTGATCAAAGACAAAATTAACTCATCGTAGATGCTTAGAGATCCCTGATGGAATATAGTCACTAAGAAATTACAAAATGTTCCTTTAAAGAAATTATTTACGTAATGTTAGTTTACGGAAGTACCTAGTCTGTGCTCCTAAAATGGCCTGCTGGTTAATTGAGGGATTAACAAATTTGACAGATAAGATGAGTAAATGCAGCTTAAGAAGATCTTGTAGAACAGGAAGGCTACAGAATCCAAAGTTATCTGTTCAGAAAGCTCTGAAGAAACTTATACTGTGGGAGGAGGCAGAAGTGTCGTAGTATCTACAGGGAAAAAATGGTAACTCATGATGCTAGATTTTGGTTTCTGTATTGTTCATTGAAACTACTTTTTGTGTGGCAACTCCAGCTGAAGAGGACATCAGACTGAGAACCACAGTTCTCAAATGCTTTTAAATAAGATGCAGAGGACAGAACCTAGGGAGGTTCTGTTTCACCCACGTTGCAGGTATCACATTTGTACTCTTGCAGCATCTCTGGGGGCAACTATGATGATTGCTTACAAAGTATTAGAGAAGTGTTTACTTTCAACTCATGAAAAACATTAAAGACTGCCAGCATAGGAAACTGAGGTGGATGTACAAATTCTTTGCAAACCACCAGTGATTCACAGATAAATTCAAGAGTTTCAGCAGTGGTGGATTGTATACAGCCTCATGCACTATTCAGAGTACGGTACATGATCAAATGTCAATTTAGATGGAAGATGTAAAACTGCTGCTTTTTAAGACAAAATCTTCATGTTATAGCAGCATGAAGACTGTAAAGATGAAGATGAGAGAATTAACAATATCAAATATATCATGGCCTCTCAGGGAATTTAATTTTTGTAAAGCTTATGCCGTTCCTACTGATCTTCAACTGTGTTGAAAATGCCCTTTGTTCATTTCCCATGCAACAAAATTCATCTTCTACTGTACCCTTGCTGTATCTTTGCATATAGGCTGTAACTACTTTGAAACCACACAGATTTTTCGTACACTTTCTGTGGATTTTTTCTTTTAAAACAGAGTTCTGTAGCATACCTAGAATAAAGCTGTGGTTTTGGATGCTTTACTGTGGGCAGTTGTAGGAACCAAGCCATCATTTCCTGTGAAGTTATATAGCCTTTCTCTGTGGGGATCTGTTGTGGTGTGTGTGTTTGCTTTGAAATGTTTTTTTTCAGATTGAAAAGCTGGAAACTTGAAAGCTGTTTGAATTTTTTTAGACTTGCAATTCAGTAGAAGAGTCTCACTGTACAAGCAACGAGTTCATTGAATATAGAACAGCTGTAGTACATGGCTTGCTTGTTAAAAGACTATTTGTTAAAGTATTCTTTAACAGGATCGTATATTTTTAGATAGAGTATTCATGAATGAAAACCCAATGAATTTCTGGAAATTAATTCCTATTAATAATTCATATAAAAACAGTGTTAAACTGACATAATATATTATTTACAAAAAAGTATTTTTCCAAATCTTTCAGTGCTTATGGAATGGTAAGGAATTTAAAAATGTATGAAACAGTATATTTAATTTTTTATTTTATGAAAAAATTACACCACCAATTCCCATGGTGACTTCAAATTAAAACTGTTATTTCATGGAAAAATGTATTTAATTTAGGTGACAGACAGATCTGTATAACTTAAGGCAAGCAGCCAATTTATGACTTTTAAGCATATTGTCAAGGCAACTTTATTATACTCATGAGAATATTTCTACTGAAATTATGCATGCTGCCCTAAAAGAAATAATTGTGAGCAATATTTAACTTAGAGGTAAAGAATTGATATTTGTACTGCTAAGCATGCATTTATGCATTTTCTATTTTTTTACTCTTCTTACATTTACCCTGTATTAATAATAGATGAAAAAGAGTTACCAACAGGACTTAAGAAGTGTCCCCCACTAATTGATTCAAAACTTCTGTAATAAATCAAATGAGACAGATTTGAGATGTATGGAAAATACTGCTAATGAATTTATCATAGATCCTTTAAAAAGAAAAGAAAAATACAATTTCAAGTCCAGTCATCCTAAGATCAGTGAAGAAATTGCCACTGTTCTCAAAGGGCAGATGGGAATGTACAGTGAATTATGGTAGTCCAAACTTATTGTCATCTAAATCTGGCATGATTTTTGCCTTTTTTGACATTAATGTATATCAATTAGTTAAAGTTCAGTTAATTCTGGTTTAGATTGGTATAAAAGAGAGGTTAATTACATGAACTTTCTGTCATTCTGTTAGAATGTTATTAAATAAATATTTATGGCATGGGCTATAAGTCAATGTAAGTCTAATGCTAAGAAGCTTAGAATGAACATGATTGATTCAAATGGGCCGGTTCACTTGTATATGGAAAACTGATTATGCAATCAAATTGATGTAGTGAGCTCTTGATACACACATCAGAAAATCTACTAACTAATATTCAGCTCCCAGTGCTGTTATCTTTACTCTGTTTCCTTTAAAAAGTTGAAAGGAAGCATTCAAAAGATCTCTTATCAGGGTTTAAAAACAAACAAACAACCACCAAAAAAAACCAAACCCCAAAAAGCCCAACCAACTAAGAAAAAAAAATCAGTGGGATTTAAGCAGTGGAAGTGTTTGAGTATTTTACTCATAAACCCTTGAGCAAATATAAATGTGCTTGGGTCAGCAAATGGCATGCAAATGAAATTCACTTCAAAAAATAATAATAAAAAGTGTTCCTACTCTGAATGGTAATTAATATCTTAGACTATAAAAAAGTCTTAAGCATCTGGTGGAGTTAATTGGGGTGTAGTCATGTAACTTTTTTCGTAACTTGTGTGTTGTAGCCTGAATTTTTCATGGGATAGGATGAATTTTGGCATGTTTCTTTTAATGTAATTTCAACTCTTTAAACGACTTCTTTCCAGTTCAAATTCTAAAACTAAGTGCTTTGTAGGCTAACTTCTTAAATTATAAGTAATCAATATTAAACTTGTACTCTGAGCAATGTCTGTGTAGTTCCTGTAAATTCCAAGTAGGCAGCTCCCATATTTTTCAGTTGTAAACAGGGATAGCTTTCAAAATATACTTTGCATTTCTTCCTATTGGTGAATCTTTCAGAGAGTCCCGTTTTTGTTCCATATAATACCAGAGTATATTTGGCACAGGATCATCTTAGAAATAAGACCTGCAGGAGGTGATTCATGTCCATTATCTTGATAGGGATCCTACCATCACGAGCTTTCCAATTTATGTACTCTAATGAAGAATCTAAATTGAGTGTAATGAATCTGGGACAAATAACTCTTGTGACACTGAGATTTGTTTGTTTAAAATCAGATTGACAAGGCATTTAAGCATGCGGGGTTTTTACTGCTCAATAAAGCAGTTAATCATATTTTCAGTGTTTAAGTGTGGATTGAAGTACTCTATTGAATTGCATCCTTTGAAGTTCACTGACCTGTAGTAAATTGGGAATTTCATAGCTGACTGTACAATTAAACTTTGACTCCAAGGATATTTAGGTTTAAATTTCTCATTAGAAAGTAATTCTGACGTGAGCTTTTTTCTCCTATAAAATGCAAAGTAGCTGTGAAGAGGTTAAACAAAAACTTTATTTTGGAATTCAAATGAAAATTTTATGCATGATTCTTATTTATTTCTCTGCTTCAGTCAGCAGTATATTTGCTTGTTGCTTAACTTCTAGTTAATCTTTGAATCTTTAGCAAACTCTTTCACTTTTTGTAGGTTCTATTCATGTGAAAAATACCTTTTTTCATTTGTTCCAGTCTCTTCTGAATTATCTTTTAAAAGATAAAGGGAGACGGCAACATAGCATAGAGTTACGTTCTACAAAATCCCATTAGTACTGAAAGCTCACTCTGCTTGAAGTATCAAATCTGGCAAATCCTGAATGCTTTCTCACACTAATAAAATTACTTTTATTGGAAGTAATTGAGATAGAATCACAAAAAATAGATACTGAAAGGCCTATTCAATTATGAAGAATACCCCTCTGCTTGTTGTAGTATACCCATTACTGCTGGAATGATGGTCAAGATTCTGAGCTGCCATATATTGGCGTAGCCCCACTGGAGTCTGCAGTACTTTTTTGGTTCATGTTATTTGAAGACTTGCATCCAGATCTGACAATATGAAAGAATAACTGATGATATAAAATAATCTGTGAATTGGAAACGTCAGCAAAATTTAATTCACAGTATTTATGTCAACGAATAAGTGTCACAATTTACAAGCAGGGCTTTGCTAGGAGTAACAGTAGTAACTGTAAAATGTGAATGTGTATCTGACTTGTTCTGTGTTGGATGTTTTTAATGTTTTCCAGAGGAAGGGAGCAAAGAGGCATCTCTTAAAATATAAATTCAGGGGCCTCCCTACATTATCACTATTTCAAAATAGTGATAGAATAGCGTTTAGTCTGTGTATCAGATTCCACTTAACGCTTACTGCAGAGTCTGCTTCCACAGTCAGACATGATTAATCCTCCATTCATCAAAGTTTTTGGAAATGGGAGATTTTACTTTTTTTTTTTATGTTTAGAAAAGCCAATAATCCTCTATCTGGGCTTGATCCTTCCATTTTACTTGCAGGTTTCTTGCTTAGTTGTAGGAATGGGGCAATGTAGATAGCTAATGTATATAATTGCTGCTTAAGATATACAGGTGCCCATACTGGCTTCAGCAGTGGTGATAACTTTGAAAAGATCAGGCCTTGTTCTCATGACCCTGTTTGATCTGGCTTGGGAAACTTGTTTGCAGCCAATTTGGAAGTGGCACGTTTCACCCTGTGAGCAGCAACCACATCCATCTGTTTCATCATGTAAAGAGTGGGGACAAACACTTCGATGGTGATGGCGAAATGTATATTGCAATATAGCGGTGCGTTATTCTGAACGAGACGTTTACACAGACACAGTAAAGAGGAAGCATCTCAAAACAACATTGCAGCCAGACAATTAGGATGCAAATGATGTATGCAATATGGTCACATAACTGCACATCACACATACATGATGCAGAGATGGCTATGGAAAATACTCACTTTTTCACTTGATTCTGTTTCCTTTTGGCTTCTGCACCCCTTTGGTGCATAGCAGGGAAGTAGGTATTTGTGTTTAGTGGAAGAAATTACACTGACTAACAGACAGAAGCATTTTACTCAAAGTTATCATAGACTATTGCTGAATAGACTGACAGACAACACTACAAATGGTGCATTAAACATTAAATGAACCCAGGCTGAACTCCTGGCCCTGTTGAAGCCAATGGAAGTTTTACACTTTTGGGGGGGGGCGGGGAGGTGGGTGTGGGAAGTAAGGGGGGCAGCATTTTATGCTGGTTTCTAATTGTTTGTTAATCGCTTCGTAGAGAATTAGGCATGATGCCTTAAACAGAATTGTTTTCCTTTGTGCAATTACTTCATAGACATTAGAGTTCACCACAAGCAAAGTATGGTGTTCAACAGAGGCTGAGGAGTGGATTGCCAGTCCTAGTTTCCAAAGTAGTAGATGATATTTCTACAATGTATGTGTGTTAGTGCAGCACATCTGTGATGCTCTGCAGAGAAGTATGTGCTGGCCTTGGGTGCATCTTAAATACTTTCAAAAAGTACAGTAGCTGTTATCCTAAAAAGTGAAAGGAATAAAATAGGATTGTGGATTTAGTTATTCTTATGTGAAAGCCTTCAACAATATGGTAAGATTCTTCCATTAAACCTCCTGTTAAGTAGGAATAGTTTGGTGCGCTAAATATTAACAGTAAGCTGAAGGCGCTTGCTTGGGGAACAAATTCTTGTATGTGAGGGACTAAAACGTGCTCTTGTAGTGAGATGGAAGTGGTGTGTGTTACGGCGGTGTTCAGTCACTGTCTTCAATAAACTAACGAAACCACCAAAGGCTTGATGGGTGCTCCAAGGGGTAAGGTTTAGTGTGATGATGTTACGTCTGTCCTTCGGCTGAAGTTGTAGAAATGTAAAGCAATGGGGTGTGCAGGGTGAGGTGTTCTGCCTTGGACCAGGAGTGGAATCCCCACGGGAGTTTGGGCATGGGATTGAGACACTGGACGTGATACTGCTGTGAAGTGCTCGTTTGTTATTTTAGATGCACATTGAATATTTGTATTTTACATAGGGCAATGCAAATAAACGTTTTTGGTGTGCCTATTGACGGTGTGAATTATAACTGGTTTTAACTTGGTTTTAAATAACCTTCTGGTAACTGATGTATACTGTACTTTCTGCAAATCCCTTTATTTGAGGGAAAAAAAAGCATTTTTGTTTAGATTTTTGTCAAAACATCTAACCCCCCGAGCGATTACATCGTTCGCCCCACGCTGTTTCCCCCTGACAGCGAGGGCACGCGACGACGCTGGCGGCGACCCACCCGCACCCAGAAGCGGGCGGCGTGCGGCCGGGGCGGGCCCTGCGGGCTGCCGCCCCGCCCCGGGGGCGGGGCCTTCGCGTCTCCCGCGCTGCGTCCGCGGCCTCCTCAGAGCCCCGCGCTCCGCCCACCTGTGATGTCATAGTAAGGAGGGGCTTTTCTTCTGCAGACTCCTCCCTCGGAATCTCCTTCATCACCATGGCAACAGCCTTATCTGCCGCCCTAGAGCCTTTCCCCTACAACAAGCGAAATCAACAATGGCGCCAGTCAGCAGCGAGCCGGGCAGCACCCGCTTCCCCACAGCACACCCCAGCACCACCCGGGCGTTAAACTGACGGCGCTTACGGCTGGAAGCAAAGCTTGGTTGAAAGTAGAATACACAGACACTGGTTAAAAATACTAGTAAATTATCTGGGAAGCTGGTGGCTAGCAGCACGGCTGGGGTCTAGCTGCAGCCTCGTTACCTGTTAGAGTTGCCCCATTGAAGCCAACAGGAATATGACACTGCCTTGCTGGGGCAGGGCTGGCTGGAAGTACTCCAGTGCGGATGGAAGGATTTGGACCTTTTGCAGGATAAAATCTCCACGGGACTAAGGTCTGTAGGTTCAGCCCCTTGATTTAATTTTAGTTATCCAAAAGTTTATATCTGAAATATCTGGGTTTTGCTTAAAAATAGGAACAAGCTGATTTTGCAAATAAAGTGTGGATTCTGGTAGTTCACTGAGGCAAACTCTCACTGAAATTTCAAAGTATAACCTGTA
Source organism: Phaethon aethereus (assembly GCF_964289735.1). Taxonomy (NCBI): domain Eukaryota; kingdom Metazoa; phylum Chordata; class Aves; order Phaethontiformes; family Phaethontidae; genus Phaethon; species Phaethon aethereus. Next base: position 20,308,175 of record NC_138585.1, on the reverse strand, counting down.
GGGCTGGGCCCGTGGTGTTAATTGCTTAATTAAATTAAGCAAACTTAATTGCTTTTAAAAAAATGTTGCTAAACATCATATAAACACTTAGTGTTTTGCTAACAGAATATACGGAGCCAAATTCTGCCATCATAGGCATTGCTACAGTTCTCCCAGAAAAGGCCACTGTTGTTGAGATTACTGTAAGGACTTCTTTAAACTTAACTTTTCTTAAAATTCACTTAATATATTGTAACTGTTCAAGACAAAGTTAACACACCTTAACAATATTTAATTCTAATATTTTAGCCAAACAAAAAATGCACTAACATTGTGCCATACTCTCTTTGAAGCCATACCCTTTGTTTTGAAAGGGTATTTATTTGAGTTCACATGGATTTCTGTATTTTGATTTCATACTCTCGTGAGTGATGGAGAAAGTCTGAGCACACACATAAAGCATAGCAGCAGAACTGTATTATGCTAGTGACCCTGGGCATGTCCTTACTGTTACAAAGCTCCCATTGATTTCCATGGAACCTTTAGCTGTGCAAAGACTGCAGGATCTGGCTCCATAAAAGCAACATTTTACACTAGACTTAATTACATTTAAATACTTAAAGGTCTATTAACAGAATGGGTTCTTTACTACCACATCATATACTAGAATTACTTTCACTAGCACTGTATTCTGTGTCCAACTAAAAACCCAACACTATTGCTTATACTGAACTATAGGTTGTTTCAGAAATGTTTCGTCAGTCGCAGGTAAAAACATTGCATTCTCTTGCTGGTTTTGAACAGATTTTATTAATTGTCAGGTCAATGTTAGGTTAGTTAGCTTGTGCAACACATTACAGTTACCCTACAGAGAGTTCTTTGCATGCTGCAAGAAATTCTCAAGCAGAAGTGTCATAAATTATAAGCATGCTGGGTTTGTGCTGCCTTTGATACCCAAAGAATTGCAAAGTCATTGTAACATTAAATATGTTGAATTCAATGAGAATTACTTCTAATTGGTAAGCATATCAAAGGATCTTGGCCAATTACATACTTACTCTGTTCATGATTCATATGACTTATTTCAGGTCTATGAAGTTTGTTTCTAGTATGACATGTGGAGCTATCGTTAGCTAGCGCTAATAGCATGCTATTTGGTCGTTATGAATGTAGTCCTTTTGTGCTGAGTGCTAGACCAAAATAGTTTATCAGCTAAAAGGGATGCATTGGAAAGCATGCAGTGCTTTTTATTTCTTGCAGAGTAAAAACCCACCAAAGCAAAGGTCAGGTCACTTTTTTGAAGACAGAGCCACTTTTTCTTCAAGGTTTCACCTACTGCCTGAAAAGAGTCATGATATTTATATTAGTGCCTGCTGTTAACCTTTCATAAACATAACTCTGCAAAACCCTGGGAGTGGCTGATACCATATATAACCTGTCTCATCAGTTCAAAGTGGCTATAGTACAGTGTGGAATAGTAACTTGATGAATACCTCGGTGCTGGTTTTTATGAGCAGACTTTGTATATTTGCTAGTCAAAGCAAGTGGTTTGATACTACTTTTTTATTAGGTCTTTCTTTTAGCTTTCCTAAAAGACCTACATGTAAGTAAAGTTGATTTATTTCTGGCTACTCGACCTTTGGTATGAAAAACATTATTCTGAAACTAGAATTTGGTATGCAATTTCCTGCATACCAGAGAGAGAGCCACTGCAGTGAAGTAGCTTAAATTCAATTGGAAGTGACCAATTCATTGGAAAAATCCATGTTTTTTTAATTCTGACTAAAAATACATTTTATTGTCCAATGTAAGGTATGCAAGCTTGAAAATTTTGGTCTCTGTATTCACTGTCATGAATACTATCACATTTAATCCTTGCCTTTGAAGTGATTGGGCAGAAGAATTGGAGAGGAATAAAAATAGTTTGTCTGTGACCAGGACAACCATGTTACTGTTGTGAACTGCAGCTGAAATTATAATCTCTAGCACATTTATTGCAATAACTATTGAAGGAGTGTTCTTTAAAAAAAAAAAAAGTTGCTATTTACTTGGCCTCCTTCAATGTTAAGTGTTGTTTCTTAATGTTTTGACTTGCTGTACTTATTTATCTGCTACAGTAGCTTACTGCACAAACCCTGTCAGTATGTAACAGCTGATCTTGCACTTGCCAGGTCTTTAAAATGAACAGTTTGTTGATAGCACAGATTTGCAAGTTATTTTGTCATGTAAACAACAGTTTAATAATTTAGTAAATTAATTTCATCATTCTATTTGTCTGCAATATATAGATGGAAACTATTATGATGCAGAGCATGACAACCTATGTATAATCAAGACAAACATGAATTGATGAAGGAAAAATATATTATTTGTTTTCATAGAACCTACTGCTCAAGAAAAACTAGGGAACATGACAGTATTTCATTATTTAATACACTTAAAATGGAGCAGTTCCTTCAGGTGATGTCTCAAGAGCAAAATAAGGAGTAGAGTTCAGAGTATTCCCATGAGGCTAAATATTTATAATAGAATTGGGTTCAAAACTTAATAACGGTTTCTCTAGGTTTATCCTTTGGGATCAGATAATGGATAGTAATAGACAGTTCCAAAGGGCTATGCTGATTTGGCAGGATTGTGTAAGGAAATACTCTTATTTTTTGTAGCTGCTGTTTTTGAATAGTTCCGAATAAAATTTTGTACAAGTCACACTATTTATGTGTGGTACTCAGTAGTGAGTATTTAATTAAGCTACCGTAAGAGCGTATTAATGGAAATTTCTAGGGCAGCATACAGTTTTGGTTTTTTAAATGAGTGATGCATAGAGCTTTGTAACCTTGCTCATATACGATAAAGATTTTCTGCTTTAAATACATGGGACCAATGGATCACCTTCAAGTCATGGTGGGCAGATCAGTTAGAATGAATACGTGGTCATACTTGAAACACTACTGTTTGGTGAAATACTATAATGAAGAAAAGAATTACAGAATTATAGAGTTGTTTGCAAATTTGTTCTTGTATATGAAAAGCCAATGGCCAGTGTCTTTTAAATACTGTTGTCAAAATGTTAAATATTTACACTATAACGATTAGTAAAATAGAAGTTTCAACACAACTTTCCTTGTAAAGAAATTTGGTAGAAAAAAACTGATCTGCAGACATTACTAATACATGTATGATATCATTCCTGATTTCATGTGGCATAATTTCTTTCCTTTCCAGCTGATGAGAAACAGAATAACAACTTGCTGTATTTATGAATATAATGCCGAAAAAGTGACCAGCTGTGCTGAACTTTTCACATTGGGCTATTGAATTGAAGTGTGTTTAAAAACAAAACAACAAAAAAAATCCACCAAGTACTTTTCAGCACAGGATATCTTTAAGTACTGATCTGCTCTTTTAATAGCTTTAAGTTGGTCAGGGGTTTTATAAAGCAAACTTTATGAAAGATGCATTAGTGGTAACTTTAAGTTGTAGTAGCTGTTCTCCTCCTGTGTTTGGGGAAAGAAAAGCTAGAGCTGCTGCTCTACATGTTGGACAGCAGCCAAGCATCCCAAGTTCAGATCCCCAGGCAGCTGATATATTAGACCTACGGTACCAATTAAGCAGCCTATGCAAAATGGATTTCTGCACCACAAATCTTTGTTTTGTGCAATTTAAAAAAAAAAATGACAAACTTGGCTTTACTGTTTAAAATTGTGCAGTGCTAATATTTTTACATCTCAAAATGAGCATGCACAGCTATGCAATGGTACCATGAGAGTTCTAGTGTCCACAAGACTATTCACATAGTATCTGTTTATTACTTTGTTTTTTTACTTTCTCAGGCTTTTCTGTTCATGTTTTCTCCATATGTCTCTCTTCATCTATGCTTTTCTACTGTTTTCTAGTGGTGTTATATCTTGCATCTTCTATATCATTAAAAATAATAAGAAACCATATGGTGAGGCAGTTGTATGATCTGATACAAGACGGATATTTAAATAGAAAATCCTGTTTCTTCAAAGCTCTTGGTACTTTTTTTCTTGAGCTTAACAAAGTGAGGTATATATCTAAGGTAAATGGGAACATAACTGCTTGAGGCAATGCTCAGCTGACTGTGGTGTCAAGCTATATGTCCTGAACTGGAAGCAGTATTGTCAGGGTAGACCAGCTTTCAGGACCCGAGCTACTATTTTTGTGTTGTACTTGCATTCTTTGGAACCTTTTAATCAAGCTTTCTGTTAGTGATGATCCAACCTCTCTTGACTCATGCCCTCAAGTAGCTCATTCTTATGAGACTGATGAAATACTGATAGTGTTGGCTACAGAGAAAGAATCGGGAATCTTAGGGAAGTATAGGAAGACTTGCCTAAGAAGCAATTTACAGGAAAGCAGCTAAATCCGTATTGGCTGAGTTCAAAGTGTTCTCATCTTTCATACTTTTCTTTTTTCATTCTTATGTTGATGGAATAACAGATTTCACTATTCATATGGAATGACTTTTCCTGCATATAAGAAAATTAACAAAGAAATAGATAATAGCTGGTAAAAGGGAATTGGCACAAATGTTCATATTTACTGTCATTGGATCATGTCTTATGTCCAGTTAAATGTCAATACTGTGGTTAAACTGCATTCCAGTTTAAGAAGCATTTGCATCGAAATGGCATTGTTAGGTTTTCTGTTTATTGACCATCAGTAACTGTTGCATTACGTGTGCTTCCTTTAGAAGTTGTCTCATTCTGATGCCTATAGATTCATTCTGAAAGCCGTGGGACTTCTTGCCCCGTGGCATCTCCAGTGAAGGCTCTGCAAGACCTGTTTTGCTCTCAAGAACTTGTGCAAAGTTATTGTACTGAATGCATCTGAACATATATTAGGACTGGAAATTAATAAAAATTCTGTCAGATCAAACTTATTCTCCATAAACTAGTATGATTCCTGTAGGCTAATAGGAGGAAGAGGCAGTGAAACTTGGGTGGGTTTTATGCTTAAGTAAAAGTTTTATTTGGAATATACATAGGGAGTGTATCTTTTGAGCAAGGTAACACTTTCTAATGTTTGAACGATAATGTTGACCTTACTGTAAATAGTAAATACAGCTTGGAATATAGAGCAAGGTTGGTAATTCCCAGAAGAGTGAGGTCTGTGACAGAACTAACTACTTAAATGTTGTTTAAGGTTTTGGTCCTTTTATGAACAAGTCATATAACATAGCAGTTTGTGATAGCAGGCTTGGGTGAGACGTTTTGCAGTCCTTTCTTTCTGTGTAAGCGTCATCTTTTAATGAGGCCATTGTAAATATATAGAAACTATTTTTTTTTTTAGCACTTACTTGATTGTCGTCTTGATAATTTGGAACTGCATTATCAAAGGGGTGACTCTTTTGACTGCACAATGGTATTTGACTTCAAAAAGTTTCAGGGAATAACTAAAATTTCTTTCATGTCTGCTTAGTCTGTGTCAGGGAACTTTGTGAAATCATTGGATTTAGCAACTGGCAATTTCAAATTTGCTTGGTAGTCTTCAGGAGAGAATTAATACTGAAGTACTTTCTCAGTTTGGGGTTCATTTTATGTTGACTTCAGTATCATGAGCCCCAATCGTAATGTACACATAACAGAATTAGTTTATTATTATGGTAATGCATGTACTGAAATATAATAAGGTGTTCCTCTAGTACTAGTTCAAGTGAAATTCAAGGAACTTTCAAAATAAACAGATTGGTGACTAACGTACTGTCCACTTTTAAATGTGTGTTTACAAAATACTATGTATTTTGCTTACTCGCTTCCTCCCAGCACATAATGTATTGTTCTCTAAAGTGGTGGGGGTTCCTTGCCTCTGAAAACTGCTATGCAATTTTTAGTGGTTTTGTTTCACGAAATGTTCAAAAAAAGACTAATGGTCTGTGGCAAACGTAGTGAGATTAAAGGCCATACAGTAAGTCTGACTTGCTACTTTGATACACGATATTACAAGCTCTCCTGATATGAGTTCCAGTTTTGTGCACTTCTTGGCATGTTCTCTTCAGTGGAGTTTCCCACCTCAGGTTGAATGAAGGGCTACAGCTGTGGCAGACACTAAGGATAAAGTGAGGAGCACAGAAAGCTCCTGGAACAGATGTCTGCCAGACAGGATTTGCCATGAAGTGTGTGTGTGTAATGTAGATCTTGCTTTCATGCCACAGGAGTGAAGATAGCTTAATTCCAATGACATTTATTCACATATATGAACAGTTGGGCTTTATGTTTTAGCTGTTGTTTTCAAATTATAATTTAAATTCCAGTTCCTAATAAAGAAACAATACTGCCTGAGTTATGTGCATGTGCTAGAACTGTGGTAGTTTGTCAGAAACTCACATCAGTGAGAAAGCAGTGAAATCTGTGCCTTAAAACATTTGGTGCACACACACTCTGTTCAATAATTAGCAATGTTTCAGCATATAAGAAACTGGGCAGGAGATAATTTTGAGTAATCTTCCATGTGCTTGTCTTCAGATGGGAGATGGGAACATGCTCTAGCAAGTTTTCCTTAAATTCCTCTGCTGGTTCACAAACCCAGATGTTTCAGCTGACATGGGTTGGTCAATGGACTAAAAATAGCCAATGGAAGAATTTTTGATAAACCCGTAAGATTTCTTATCAGTGTACGGAAGTATGCCCTCTTCCACATACTCTTCTTACTCAGCCTTAAGAATTACTTAAAGATGTATGTAGACATGAAGTGCTGGCCTGTATTTGCACTGCCACCCCCTCCCTTTAGGTAAGTTTAGTTCATTTCCTGAGTCATTTGAAGGCTTGAAGTTTGATCATCAGTAACAATTATTGAGAATTTTGAGTTAAAACAGACAGTAAAGATTTCAGCATTTGATTTCAAAATTCTACCAAAGAATTACTTGGTTATCAAATGTTTTCTCTTTAAAAATCTACAATTTATTATTTTTGGGGGTAGAAGTTGAAGTTATATTTCAATTCTTTTACACCATCCCCCAGACACAGAGGATGTTAATCCAGAATGATGAGTAAAATGTTCAATACAGCTGAAATAAATTTGCATTATAAGTAATCTGTGGACATGTACAACTTTTGTATCAGTGCTAATGCTGTTCAAGATGTAAGATGTAATGCCACAGCTAGACTAAACACAGAATTGATGGTAAGATGAGTTAATGGGACAGTTAGCACAAGCTATTATATATTTTTTTTTACAAAAGAATTGTTTGAAACAAAACTGAGAGGTGGTATTTTTTAATGTGGAGAAATTGGAAGCTTATCAAGCAGCAGGAATACAGAATAGTCTTGTTAGGAAATTCAGAATATAGAACATTGTTCTAAGCTAATTTATAATTACAAGACAACTGTTTCTGAGCCTGTCATATATAAAATGTTTTATAGGTGTAGTGATAGGGTAGCCTGCAGTGAAATGAACAGCTGTTCTTCACCGCAGACAACGGCTTGAGCTACAAAGCTTGAGACAAGCATTTAACTTTTTGCATGCTTGTCATGAATGTTTATAGATGATGGGAATCTTGATTTTCACAGTTTTGCTTGTATCTGCTTTTGCATTACCTTTGCCTTTAAGTCTGCTGTTAGAGAAAGGTTCCTGTACTGTAAGGGGTGGTGTCCTGAGGATCAAAACATTAATTTATTGACATTAATATAGCAAAGGCAGCATTGACCAGAGCAAAATCTGGAGTCATGGCATAGCTTAAATGTTCCTGTTTGTTTAAAAAATAAAAAAAAAAATCCACACAAAAACACACAACAAAAAAAGTTGTTCCGAGAAACTGTTGTGCCTTAACTGGTGTATCTTGATATTGCAGTGATGCAGGTTCTGATGTTAAAATGGTATAATCTGTGCCCTCCTTGCCTGGAACATAGAAAAAATATGTATTTTTCTTCTAATGTTGGAAAGCTTAAGTGCTTTGTTCTTCTAGTTCCAGATATCCTTATAAAACCATTCGCTTTACAGTTGTATGCCTGTGCAGCCAAAAAAGGTATTAGGTCTCTTTAGCCTAATATTCTTGTTTGTGTATAATTTCTTTAGATTGGGCAGAGAGTTATCGGACATTTAGAATGAGAAAGAGGCAAACAAATAAACATAACTTAAAAGAAAAAGAAATCTCTTGGAGTGCTAAAAGAAGTCTCTGCATGCATACTAATCCCATACTTACAATTCTATGGGAGTTATAAGATGATTTAAGTCCTGAAACTGTGGTTTTCTGCAGAGAAGAGACTGGCACATACTGTAGAGAACACAACAGAAATTTTTATCAAAACTGCTGGATGGACCTGGTGGTTGTCTGTTGGCTTTTACGTTAGCAGATTAAAAGAATCTATGTTGCTTATTGTCGCTGTGAGGATGATTTTATTCTTGTTTTGAAAGCCCTTAAGGAAGGTGGTATTATTTAGGCAAGGTGAAATTTTGTTGTATAAGAGCAACTATTTAGATGCCCTCTTACTTCAGTGTCAGATAAAATTTTGCATACTGTTTTGAATAATATATGTATTCAAATAAACAAATTAGTATATGTCTCCTGTGAGGTGCCTAATTTCAGAACCATTTTAAACTTTTACTGCTTTTAAAATGACTTATTTTGATCTGATTTTATTTATGGAGGAAGACAGCTTGGACAGAGAAGATAGTTTGTCATCTATTCTCATCGGTATTAACTCTTATTGAAGATTAGGATGGAAATCTCAGGATTTGAGTTCTATACATCTGGGGCAGGCATTATGTGACCAAAATCCATGTCTTCAGTGTAATTCTTTCATATAGATTTGTTTGTGACTTGTGTACGTTTGTATTTAATCCTGACATAATATATGTGATTCTACTATGTAAGAGGGTATAAAGATGGCGAGGCAGAGATTGAATGGAACAAAAAAAGTAAAAAAGGATAGATGGAGGGTTATGATGTGGATTTGTTTTGAAGCAGATTGTTGTTACTTTCTATCAGGCTTGAGATTAGACCTGTACATTTTAAATAATAAAAACATATCATACTAGATGGCAGGTTTGAAAACAACAGATCAGGATAGTTTATGATTGAAAAAATACTTTAAGGACTTATTTTCTTGACCTATTTGAGTTCTCTCCAGCTACCATTCTGAATGCTGCCAGGGCAGTTTTGGCACTTTCTGGAATACAAGCATTTGATTCCCACCATAATATAAACATTTGATACCCTTGCATTCATTATGTAATTTTTCTGTCACAACCTTAAGATTTGAGTCCTTTCTACAATGAATGGAGGCTAAAGTAGAGCTGTTACTGCACTTTGGTAATAAAGGGTCTTTGTGCTGTGTCCTTGACCCAAAATTCTTCATTCTATGTTTCTTGTGCTGCGTGATGTTGGTAATGAAGGTTTCTGAGTCTTAGTGTACATACTTACTAGAATAAAACTCCATTTTTAACACAGCATAGTAGAATATGTTTACCCCCTTATTTTTATTCACTAAAAATAGCAGGTTGTCATTTGTCAGACAATAGCAATAGTAGATGAGGCAGTGGAATAACAATGTGACTGCAAAATAACTTAATGTCCCTGACCTGGAGATGCCTTTGCACAGTTTCAGCTTTGGAATGATCTTGTCTGAAGTCCTGAAGTACGTTAATGCTGCAAAAGTAGCATTAACAGCATCGTATAAGCCCATTTAAAGAGGATTATGCTACTGTCCCTTCATTTAGCCCCTCATTTATCACACAGTTTGGAAACCTTCAGGAAGCAAGTTCTTAAAATTGAGGTATTATGAATGTACTCTTAATTCTTAATTCTTTGATGTGTGCTATTAGTGTGGAGAACGGACTTTTCTCCACTAATACTGCAAAGATGATGTAATTACAAAAATGAAAAAATGTAGGTGCACTAATTACTTCTAGACCTAATCAGAAGTTCAACTGCCTTGGACAATGCAAAGCTCATTCTTCTATCTTTACTGTTCAAGACAGTTTTTTAGTGGATAAATAGTGGGGTTTCAAATATATGTGTCTATATATACCTTGACCTTGCTTTCTACTCACTTTGGAGAGCAACTGAGACAGCACAGGAAAAGAAATACTAGTTTGCTGTTGGTGTAGTCCAGCAGTAATTCACTATATTGTCTCCTGGTGGGTTTAGGAAGAGGGTAGAGTGGCCTCAGATAGTTGTTCTAGTCACAATGCTCTATCTGAAATCGGTCTATCCAACAGCACTCTGGGTTTTGTATTTACTGAAACGCATTGCTGTTCCATTTTACTCTGGAAAAACTTGTAGATCAAGACTTTCTTATTCACACTTGACTCTTTCCCATTAAGCTTCAAACACTTCATGTTAATGAAGCCCCAATGAAATGATGTGAAAGATGGCATTGTCAACTCAGATCGATTAAAAATTACTTGAATAAATATGTAAGCATATGCTTACACTGGCAAGGGCTGGCAGATTTTTTTCAGACTGGATAGCATGAGCAAAACTGAGGAAAAAAGCAGCTGTCGCAGGTGGTGATAGCAGCGAGAGGCCCAGAGACACGTGCTTCAACACAAAATTTGCTACAGGGGAGTTGCTGAGGTAGGATGATGTATCAGAGCAACTGTAAAAATCTCAGGCTCTAAGAAATGCATGTATTAACCAGTTAAACTTGCATATCTGTAAAGAGAGTGAATTAAACCATTCCTTCCTATGGAGAGATGCTCATGAGTAGAAAAGTGACCTGGGAAATATGTGTCTTTGTCCCAAGGGATCAGTGCCAGAAAGCACCTGCCAAAGTTGAGGGAATGAGAATTTCCAAGAGCGAGGCAGCGTGTGGTGTTGGCATGGTGTAGTTCTTGCACAGTCAGGGTAAGGAAGAATTACCTGTAACTATGTAAAATGCCTGGTAGAATTGGAAAATACCAGTGTTTTCCTGTGAGGGAGGGTGTTACCTGGGCTACATATGAGCTGCCTTGTTTGAAACCCTGCCAAGCTGTGGTTGGTCTAGAAAGGCTGAGTCAAGATCGTACACAACATGGCCAGGATTTTCTTTTTCCCCTCTCCTGTTCACACCTAAAAATAAAGTGCCCTTGGAGTCATTAGCAGCCAATAAAAAATTCAAGCAGCTGATTCATGGTCTGTGAAGTGGCAAGAATAGTTTGGAGCTATTTTCACACACTCCTTTCTGAATTGCACTGTCCTCTCATCAACTACACTTGAGTAATAAGTTTCTTTGGTCAGTAACAGTACCAGTGATTGAAGACAGTTTGGCTAAGGTAGACCTAGAACTTGTTCTTATTTCCCTGGTACATGAAAGACCATCTCCTTTCAAATGTTACTGTGCTATCCTGAAAGTATTTTTTTAAAAAAAAAAAAAAAAAGCAAAACCCTCCGACTTCTTTCATGCCCCTGTGCTCTCACAAGTAGAGGAAAACTTGTATGCCTGCTGAGGCTGTTGCTGTTTTTTCCAAGGAGGTGTTTTTTTGTTGTTGGCATTTATGACAAACGCTGACCTTTTATTTCTTTATTGCATGTGACAATATAGTTTAAATTTTATTCTTCAAGAGTGAGAACTCAACAGTATTATTAACTGTGTATTATTTCTACTTATGGAATTTTTTATTTATTTTTGCGCTCTGTCATGACAACACCAGAGGCTGTAACTAAGCTTTTAGAAACTCTCTTCAAGATCTGCTTGCAAGTGTTAAAAATATGCATGTTAGTTTCCATACATGTAGATAGCTGAAAATTAATTATTAATAAAAGACATTGTTTTCTGTGAAAAACTGAGCTTTTTGAGAGTAAATGTAGATCTGAGACATGCAGTGAATACAAGCAATTTTGTGCCGCATTTTGAAATTTCAGTCTCAAGTCTCCTTGTTTTTGTGAATCAAAGACCATGTGCACAATTGCTTTCCTGTGCACAAGGGAAGGCTCAAGAACAAAATACAGGTTTTGTTTGTCTTGTAGCTGTCTAAATTAGAACTCCTATTACCAGGCGTGAATTGTTTGACTATTTCAAATTAGCTATTTAAGTTTAATGAGAAGTATTACACGTATCACCAGACTGACAAATTATAGATGACTTTCAATTGTTAACAAATACTGTAGGCGCTAAGAAAAGGAGGATTTTCTTTGCAAGGTTTTGCAGTAAGGTGGGGGGGGTGTACTATTAAGAAAGTAGCTTTACATTTCTGGGTGGTGTGATAGCATGTGATGTAGTAGTTCCTAGTAATTAATAGCTCTTAAGGTTATAATATTCCATGTGCTCACCTTAGCTGACCTCATATATAACTGATGCAAAAAACCCATAAATCTTTGTTTTGTACATAACTTGTATCTCACAGGGAATATCTTAAAAAAAAAAAATTATAATAGTCAATTAATGAAATTCGTAATATTCTGCTTGCAAAGCTTTCTAGTGCTGCTCTTAAGAGACATAAGCGTGTTTTGACTGCCTGATCTCTCAGCTCAGAGAAAAAGCAAGCTCAGATTGAGACACCTGTTTCGTACTCTTGCCTCATGAGATGCATGCACAAAAACCATTCTGCTGTTCATTACTTCATGTCCATGCCTCACTTCTCCAGCGGGAGTAGCTGGTGCAGAATACTCCCACAGGCAGTGACTTTAGCAGCCTGTTCAAATGGCATTACTTGATCTGGAGGGGAATGTTTCATTCTGGAAAGCCGCTACCTTTCTTCTCCTGGGTCCACGCTGCAGGTCAGGTGTGATGATGTGCAGAAAGGATTTAATGACTTTTCAATTCTGTTCTGCATCTCCCTTCAGCGGCCTTAGGGTTCTCTGCTGGCCTTCCTCTTTTTTTGCTGCTACTTTCCTACTCTTTATAGTACAGCCCAAAAGGTAGCAGAGAGCCTGCTATCACAGTAGTGTTCTATTGTATGTAATAGTTGAATTTCAGATAATTACTTGCTATCTGTTTCAAGTTGATTTCTACAAACCCTCCTAGGAAATAATTATGAAACAGTAGTGAAGGTTAGTTTTTGACCCTTAATTTTACTTCACAATAAATATATCAACACTTGAAATTAATCCTCTGAGAATTACATGTTCAGTAAGTCATAAACGCTGTTACAGAACTGAAATTAGATATTTCTGTTTCACTTTTTGACTAACAGGAGATTTGTCCTGATGTGTGTTGCCCACTATTCTGTTTGTTATACTGAATATCATACTAGAAACAATACGAAGTGTTCATAAAGCAGGATGTGAAATATTCTCTAATGAAACTGCCAAGTTGGAATTACACTGTGGACCCATAAAGCACAGCTGTGGCTTCTTAAGAACACACATTATATTGCAGTAGCTATTGTACAATGTTGACATTTCTCTTAACTTTTTAATGTATTGATTTAATATCTTTATTTAGAAAAAGGTATGTGAATGATCTAGAATACTGGGCACCTTACAAGATGATCTGAATAAAGCAATGTCCAGAAACGGATTTAGCAGGAGAACTGCTGGGACCTCTGCTCAGTTAGTACCAGTAGCCATGGTGTACATGCCCTGGGAATACCCTTATAAATGTTGTTTGTATCCAGATTGCATCTGCCTCTTCTGGTGTGTGAGTAGTTGTCTTTTGGTTCATTGGCTGACTGGAAAAATCGCAATGAAAGTCACTTTGACCCACAACTTAAAGTAACTATCAATGCATTGCATAATTACAAAAATATTTAACTTTGAATCAAATGGAATGTTTTAGTAAGTTCAAGTCTTCTGTATAGTTACTGAGGTGACAGAAAAAACATAGGTCATAAGCAAATCGGTAGCTGAACATCTGTTACTGGTATCTCCAAATATTTTTCACTGAAGACTGGTGCCAAAAGCTGGGGATGCTAATAAACCTATGGGTAATACAAGGCTTGAAGGCATCATTAACACAGAGGCTTATCAGAATAATAGAACTAGGATGAAAGGTTCTTCTAATAACATGGAACTTCTGCTCTCATCTGGGAGTATATCATTTGGAAATAACCAATAAGAAAAAACACCAGTCAGTCACAGGCCTACTGCAAGCTAGTGATGTTATGCAGCTGTGAACTGATCATATGTATTTTAGTTCAAGATAGGAAATGTTTCTATTTTTGTACAAAGACTTCTAGGTCCTCATCTAAATACCATAGTAGTCACATTTGGGAAGGTTTGATTGACATTAAAAGCTGCACAAAAGGGCCCATTGGGAAGAACAACGCTTTTATTTAAAAAAAATAAAAGCAGAATAAAAGATGCTAGTGAGTAGGCCTAGGTTGGAAATGAAAAGATTCTGAGCTATCTAAAAGAAGTAATGGGGAAAAAAATATTTTTAAGATGAATGTCCTACATACAGAAAGGACAGGGACGTATTATTGGTCCCTATATTAAGGGACTGGACACTCATGTGAATCCATGTTCCTGGGTTTCTAGCTTTGTTTTTAAATATAAGTGCATGTTAGTTTTTAACAGAATGCCATTTCAAAATGAGGATGCAAAATTTTCAACAAATTTTTTAAACTAAGAGCTTATTTCTTGGGTCACTATACCATGCTGACTCTTCTTATTTCAGTGAATGACGTATTGACCAAGAAATTCTGTCCCAACTTCAGTTCTGCATTTTTGTTCTCTCTCAGCAGGATACTTGCATGTTGTAAAACCAGCAGGCTTCCTACTTTTAGGATTCTATAAAAAGATTCTCTTACTGATTCACTTTTCTAAATGTTTCCATGACATAATTTTGATGTTAAAACAACTACGGAAATGTGCTTTATGGCACGTATGAATCATGTGACAAAATTTTTTTGACAAACTGATACAAAAGCTGTCATGGAGTGATTGTATTTGTCTTGGTGAACCTCACCAGGGGAGGTAAATGCAACCTGAGAGGTTACCTACTCCTTGAATGCAGTGCTGGCGTTTCTAGTAAGATCTCTCTGTTTTATGAAACCTGAATGCCAGAGTAACTAAGCTATGTAAGTCTCTTTGAGAAAGGAAATTTTTTAATTCAGAAAGCAGAAGCTATATTATTGTTCAGGCCCCAGCCTGTGATTCAGTTATGCAAGTTATGAAGCTCAGTCTTTTGTACTCAAGAAAACCTGAATTCATTATATTAACGAATAGGCGTCTCTGAAAACAAGATGTCTAGACAGGCTTGATCCTATCCAAATTTTTACCTTTATTGTGCATTCATTTGATGTGTACTGCAGACATCACTAGCCAGCCAGTCCATATCTGCTACATTTTTCCTGAAAAATCTGTTCCTTGAATGTTCATTAAAATTGCGTGCAACATCTATCTCAGTGAAACGAAATGTGGACATTTAAAACCAGCTTATATATGTTTGATCAGTAGGATTTTTTTGTCTTGTTGGTTTTGGTTTTTCTTTTTTTTTACAACGCTACTTCAGTGCTTGCTGCATTAGATGCATCTTTTTTTCCTGTTATTAGTCCTGATATTTCCATGTCGATTTCCAAAGGAGAGAGAGAAAAAAAAAATCTCCTTTCTCAATTGTTCATTTTGTAAGAACTACCTAATGTTAGCAGCAAGTGGAATAAAAACAGCAGGACTACAGAGGTGTAAAGGAATTTCTGAATTTTATGGCAAGGCTCAGCGCTTGACAGGAAATCTTTGCAATGCGGTTGTCATCTTTATAGTAGAACAGAACAATTTCTGAGAGTTTGTTTTTCTCCCTGGGGTCCTGGTGGGTGGGTGGATGTGAGGAAACACTTCTATAAAGGAGTATCCACTACTTAAAAATTGTTCAGAATTGTGAACCAAGGCTAGAGGCCATATAGCATCATACTGGCTAAGAGGATACCAGTGTGAAAGACAAATGGAAAGAAGTAAGGGAACGTGGCACAAAGGGTAATGAATAAACACAGCTGTCCCTCACCACTTTAAAGAGAAAATGTTCTTCCATAGTCCCGTTTTCTAAACTAATTTCAGCTATTAAGGTGAAATAAAAAATGAGAATATACTTAAACTTCTCGCAGTAATAATGTCTGTAGTCTTTTATTTCTTTTATATATAAAACTATTGAACTAAGAGTGAAGAGCAACAAAATCATGCAGGTGCTTTGTCCCCTCTAGGTTGCTGGGAAATTTATGGCTGTAAAATAAGTTATTGAAAAATAATACCATTTTTGCTCAGAGAAATAATAATAACCGTTACTAGCTTTTGTACTGTAAAACTAGTAATTATGAAAATGGCTAGAAGCCAGTTTAAAACCTTACAAATACTCCTGTTGTAAGGTTTTATACTGCTGCCCATCCATATTGGTATTGCTGTATTACAAGCCCGTAAGAACATGAATACACCATGTTCTGTAAGTATTTCTTAAAGCCAAACTGTTGGTAGCTCACAGCAGGAATAGGTAGTTTTGCATATCCCCTCTGCTTTTATTAAGGTCTGAGTGATGCAATTGTAAAAAGAGAAACGGTATCCTGGATTCTAGTTGTAGCTACCTGTGTCACTTTTATTAAGATAAAAGCTTGTCTAAGATATAACAATCTATTTTAACATGTACAAAGACTAAACCTGACACATTTAAATACTAAATATAATGCCCTTTCTGTAGTTAGGTATGTGACATAGGCTATCATTTGTTATCTGCCCTTAGAGCATTCCTTGTGGAATTTAGGCTCTCTAAGATGTTAAATGCTCACAATCCCGTTGCCTTCTCTAGCTCTAAGGGGTACTCAGTAAATCCTGTAAGCAGGAATAACATTTAGGAAAATAAGTCCTCCTTGTTGCAATCAGTTGAGTTCCTGAATTAGTGGAATCCATTAAAAATAAATACTGAAAATCAGCCTAAAGTTTATATCCAGTCAGCAAAAAACCATGTCTGATTTGATACTTCTAACTTTAGACTAAGCTTGGTTTCCAAGAGGTGAATAAAGGTCGTAATTTTATTGTATGAATGCTAAGGAATTACGATGATGAAACATCTTGAATATTGAGAAATGGGGAAGCCTGGAGGTAGCCCCAGTTAGTGGGCACAGTGACAGGCAAGCCGCAGAACTCCAGGATGGTAAATACTCCTTCCAAGATATTCTTTGCACAGATTTAAAGAAAAAAAGTTTTTGACAAAATTCACAATCCTATTATCAGTTTCACATCTCCCTGTTCCAAATACCACTGGGGATTAAGTATCCTTATAGAGAAATACTGGTTTCAGAATAGAGACAGCTGTTGAGGTGAAAAGCACTGAGGTCAGAAGAGAGAACAGAGAAAATGAAAAATGTCATAAGTAAAGAGAAGGAAAAGACTGATGAGATCATTAGCCCTCATGAAGTATGCCATGGGATGAGCTCAGCTGAGGGTTTATACGAGGCAAAGGTGTTAGACATGATGAAGTGGGATTATAAGCAATAACCGTACATTGAAAGCTTGTCTGCTTACACAATCACGTATCTGTAGCGCTGAATTTTTTTAGAACATGTTTGTGATTAAAGGCTCAGAGGGAAGAAAAAACCCAGTTCTCCCGGAGACTTGCAAGTGTCATGTTTCCAAAGAGCCTGCCACAGAACTTGTGGCACAGAGGGCTTGAAATGCACAGGAGCAATCAAGAGCTACAGAAAGTGAAGCTCAAGAACTGTATCTGCGTTATAAGTAGTTATCCTGGTAGTGCACTTTACCTATAAATGCAAATAATAGTGAATGATTAACATCTGTGGATTTTGGAAGACTTCCACTCGAGTTAGAGCAGTCTCATGGCAGTTGTGAAACTGGAATACCAGCACAGCATGTTGCTTGAACTGTACCATCTTGCATTGCTTGCAACTTGCCCTAGGTACTGATTTTGAGGGAAGGTGGAACAGGGCTGGCTGGTTTTGGAGTTATGTGTGTAGCTGGCATTGCTGCCTCTGTTTCCCTGGCATGATTTGCTTTGTCATAATGTATTTTCAATAAGTAATAACTCTATTAAAGTGGGCAGGTAACTGACAAATGCTCGTGCAATTTATATTTTATCTCCCAGTGTTATCTTTTGTAGTTATTCTTATTTTTTTCTCATTGTGGTGTTGGGCCTTTAGAGATGTAGATCTCGTAAGTTTGACAGTCTTATGCAACTGTATGAAGTTGTGCTACATAAGGACCAAGTTCCCTAGACCTTTCCACAAGGGAGGAAGGATAGTGTCTGTTCAGGGCCATCCGAGAATTGTCATGGTTAAAGGTGTCTTGGCAAGTTCTCCTATCAGCTCATTTTCAATAGAAGCTTTGGTGTGATTTGCTAAAAGCTCAAAACCATTTTGTGGCCAGTCTTTGGCAGCTTCTGGACTACAAATGAACCTGGACTTCCTATGGAGATATAAAGTTCAAATTGGCAGTAAACAGTGAAAGTTGCTTGTCTTAAACTCCAGAAATACATTGTACAAATATAACCTGCAGTCTCCATGCACTGCATGGCGTTAGAAAATACCATTTCCAGCTGCTGCCTACAAAAGACACTGGATTCTGAGGCATAATATTTTTATGTAGGGATACATTAGCTGAATTTATATATCCTGTTAAAAGTCATAATATGGAGAATTAAGCTTTTAAATGTGTGTGATTGACCTTGTATAATGAAATTCTTTTACTGCTTAAATTAGTGTAAAGACTCAGTGAAGTGAGATATTTAATTTTTTCTAGAGTGAAGCCTTCTTTAAAAGACCAGTTAGGAAGAAGATTCAGCAACTGCAGAAACATGAATATGGGAGTTTTAAAGATTCTAACTATCGGATGGTCGTATTAAAACAACATACACTCATCTTCAATTACATTATCCATCCCGCTTTCCTAAGTGTACACAAGGATGTAAATAGGTATGAAGATTTCAAGTGGAAAGTAACATTACTTACAAAATTTTTCAGGATTCATGTGTCATGTTATTTTACCCATTGCGTATGTAAAATACCACATTGACAAGTTGTACGGCATGCAACCTTCCTTTTTGAGGCTAAAGGTCTATCACATAATCAAACACAGAAGTAAAACTTCCAATAAAAACAAATTATTAACCTCTAGAGTACTAAATCAGCCTAAAGTAGCCTGTGGAGATTTACTCCATACAATCGTCTTGTAGTAGATTTCCAGCTCTTGCTGTGCAGTCTGTCAGTGGCAACTGTACTGTGACTGGCAGCAGCTGTTTATGATGGTATCTGGCAGCTGAAAAAAACCCCGAAGGAGAATGCCAAAACACTGAAGTTTTAAAATTGACTCTAGCAATTTCCCTTCCCCTTCTCCTAGAGGACAATTTATTGACAAAGATTACAGTTAATTCTGGAAGAACAAAATAAAATGTAAAGAGTTTATCTTTTTTTTTCCCTCCTACCTATGTCTGTGCACTTTCTGAAACTAATTGGGTGCCTTGGCTCATCATATTGTGTGGCTCTTCAACCTTACATATGTTATAAATTCAGCATGTTTTTTCTAAAAGACTCAGGTGTGAAAGGATGTCTCCTGGGAATCTGCTGCATCTGGAAGGCCAGGTGCTTTGTTCCTCCTAATTCTGTTCTGTTAATTTTTAATATGCCCTTCTCTGAGCTAGTAGCTCCCATGTGTCTGATACATCTTCGCCAGGAAAATGTAGTTGTATTTTTGTTCTGGTATCTTTTAAACCAGTTTGAGGTACATATGATCCTGTGTTCTCCTTCTGGCAAGTGTAGGTGGACTTCTACATTCATATAGAAGCAGGACTGGGGCCTAATTGTCGACAGGAAGGTTGAAGTCAGAGTTGCTCGTAGCTGTGTGCAGTTCGTGGGTCGTGCTGACAGACAGTTCTGCGCTGCCATCAGGCCATCTCATCCCTCTGTTACCAGCTGCCCGGTATGGACGTTGGGTACAGCTGTTGCTTTGTCTTCCATATGCCCCCCTGGAGGGGCTGAGTTAAGAACACTTCAGGTACTGATGCAAGCAAGAGGAGCACAGATAATCTGTTTCTTTTTACTGTCCTGCCTAAGCCCACTTTATATAACTATTATCTGCCTGCTAATACTGCGATTCAGGCTTTGTGTTAAACGGAGGAAGTAAAGGGCACCCCAGCATGGTGCTGGAATTGAGCCATTGGAAGTGCTACTTATAAGACACTAGTGGCTTCTCTAACATCCTTAAGAGCTTTCTTCAAAGGAGTTACTAAATCTGCTTTGCCATAGAGAGAGCTTTGGTCCTGGGGTGCATCTAGTTTCATCCCTTTCAAAAGGTTGTACTCGGTGTGTATCTGCAGAAAACGCAGCTGAAGAGGTTGCCCAGACAGCTCTATTAGGGTGCAGCTTTCCACAGGGTTACCTCTGAAATTGTTTATAACCAATTTTATGAATATTGCTGATGGTGTAATAGCTATGGTTTATAGGCACAAATGACAAAAACTATTTGTAGTTAATTCGAGTGCTATAATCTGATCCTAATCTATCTGGTTTAATTTATTTGCACTAGAAGGAATGGATGATCTGGACTGTACCTGGCCTTTGAACTTTATATTCTGCTAATTGGGTTCATAGCATTTAATTAAAAATTTGGCAAGAGTGTATTATTAGCTGTAGTAAAATTCTCTCAGTAAATGATGGAGTTATGGGTTTTTCAAAACCAGCTAGTAGATCACTTTGTATTTTGATTTTGCTGTATTGCTGTCATTATTTTAATTATTAAAATAATTTCAAATTTTTATTTTTATAGAGTACTAAAAAAATCTGCAGGCAACATCAGAAAGCCCCTTGATCCTCTTGTCAGTGGGTCCCACAATACTGGCTGATTATAATTTTCTTTTTATGTGAGAGATTGTATTGCAGTGGAAGCACTCCAAACTTAAAGAACTAACTTGAGAGTTTTAATTAAATGTCTTTTGCACTTGGCTGCTGCTGTCTGTGTGTGGAAGAGTGGGATGACGCAGCTTCTTGGTTACTTTATCTGTGCCGTGGTGTCATTGAATGAAGCTTCCTCTTTGCCTTTTGCAAGAAGGAAGACAAAGTAAAATACTTGTTCTTCTGTTGTTCATTCCTTCTGTGGGTTACGTGGGATTCAGACCATGTGTGAGAGAGGAAATAATTTGTGTTTGGCAAACCTGTTGTTAATGCTTATCATGGGAGCCTGAATCCATTTCCTGGTTAAAGCCTATGACCTATGATTAGGTCAGCCTCTGGGTATCAGAAAAACAAAGGTTGTAATTTCTGTTTGCACTTGTTATAAGTTCAATTAATTTCTATGTTCTTTGAAGGATATTGGAGCATGAGACTCTGTATAAGATCATCATCTGCAGATTTATAGATTCTTTTTGTATTATATAAATAACCTTATTTTGGTGGGCGAAAGGGGTTTGCATCAGATGATCTCCAGAGTCCTATTCCAAACTAAATTATTCTATGATTCTATTCTTTTATCCTAAGTTTAAACTTTACTTCCTGTAAAAAAAAAAAAACAACAACAAAAAAAACAACCCTAAACATTTTTAATAGCAGACAGGAGTTGAAGCAGCATAGAGCCACTCATGGTGCATTTCTGCCTGTGAATCATTCAGTACCTAGGTAAGAACTGAGGGACAGTGTTTATGAAAGTTGTCCAAGGTTCTTGTTCTGTAGATGCCATCTGGCATATTACTTTCTTACAAATGGTGGGAGTATTTAATCTCCAGTATGTCATATAAAGCACGTACTGTGTGATAATCCTGAAAAAGTGAACTGCAGCAAACTGGGTCCTGACTCAGTGAAAAGCAGCTGTGAAGGAATGCGAGTGAGCTGGAAATATGACAACACGGAAATTGATGGAGTAATTAGGTATCTGAAAGGGGAGAGTATGAGAACCTATCCCTCTTACTGAACTTGAATGCAAAAACTGAGTCCGTTCAGCACGGGGAGATGCAAGCCCCTGCAGATGGTCACGCTTGCCCCTTGTCTTGCTCAGCCTCCTGCTCTGGTCAGGGGCCTTTTGGTCTGGAGCAGGAAAAGGGACCCCAGTAAGAGGCAGTGGCCCCAGAGAATGCTCTCTCTAATTGCTGATGGTAACTTCACTGTTTGATCTGCTCCTCTTTCTCTGTCTGTCCCTTTGATTAATTTTTGTAAGGATGTTCTCCAGAGTCAAGGCTGATGATCTAAGATTAGCCTGGGTCAAAGAAACAAAAGTCTCTTGACACATTTAGAGATTGATACACATGAGCAATCCTCTTATGTAGAGAAGAGAGTGGCTCATTAGGGCATTTCCAGTGGAAGGAAAAGTTACATTCTGTGTTTGGTATACAAGGCAATCATTTTAAAATTATAAACTATTTGTTTCAGTATTAAGAAAAAATGGCTCTGTTCAATAACTGATTTCCACCAATATTCCCATTAAAACAGCATATATTGCCCTTTGTTCTCCAAAGGGTAAAAAATGTTAGAACGATGAGGAATGTGCTGAAGCAACACATGCAATTTTTTTTTTCTGGAAAGGTACTAACTGGTGAAAATGTAAATGCCTGACCTTTAGATCTCTGTTGTGAGTTCTGAATGTGTACCTTTGCTTTGAAAAGAGAAATTCTTACATGAATGGTGGTGGAGTTGATGGAGAGGACGGCTCTAAAGACTAAAGCATGAAATCTGGCTGTGGAAATAAGACAACTTCTGAAGAAATACATATTGCTACTCTGTTCTGTCAGGAGACTATAAATAAGGAATAATTGTAAATTGTATTGGTCCCTCTCCAATAATTTCACTTTATTGGCCTTTCAAAAGCTGTATAAAAGCTTTGCTTGTTATCCACACTTCAGAAACATTTAAAAGCACAGGTAAACTCTGAACTCTTCCTTTAAAACAACTGAACCCTACAGAACTGCTAAATATGTTCAGGATCATACTGAAGATTATTGTCTTCTAGGAGATAACGATCATCTTCATTTTCACCCTTCTATAAAATTCTTGGTATCTTACAGAATCATTGAACCAAGAAATTAATTTCTACTACCTGTATGAGAACAAAAAATGTCTCCAGACTCTCTGTTTTCAAGTAGCCCTTTGAGTACTTATCAACTTTGTTTTTCACATGCAAAATTCTAACAGGAAAAATAGCCAAATTCTTCCACTTCTTTATTTTCTTCTCTTCCTGTTTTCTAGTTGATTTAGACCATAAATTCTTTGGTGCACATCATTCAGTGTAAGTCATCACATGAGTACTCTGACAGATCCACGCTCGCTGAATTTTCCTGCTATTATATAAAATTAATCAGTTCTGGTGTGCCTGAAGCAGACAGGCTCTGTCTCTTCTGCTGAACATCATGTTCTCTCCCATCATATTAACTGTGATATAGGCACTGGCCCCTACTTGCATCCTTGTCTGAAATCCATGATTAAGTATAATCTAAAACTAACCAGTTTTCAGTGTTAGGCTGCAAATTTTGGATAATCTTTTTACTTAGTAGTGTGTCACCCACATAACCGTTCAGCTAAAATAAATTTTTAAAGGAAAGAAAGCATGCCTAAAAGGTTAACAACTTGGAGTTTAAACCTTTTTCTGCAGTGAGTATTTGATGTAAATAATGAATCGTATACTACTTTATAAATGGCACAAAATGTGTGCTGAGTATTCAGTCCTTTCTTCCTCTTGAGAAATCACATGTGAACAGTCTGTGATTCTCAGCTGTAGGCTTTTTATTCAGAATTAGTGAATGGATTCTCATGTAAACATATTTCAGTCTACTGCTGGATTAAAGACTTGTTTTCAGTAATCAGCTTCCGTGTGATTTGTTACTTTAAAGATGTGGTATTGGCACGCTCTGTTTCTCAGTCGGTTGAATGCAGCTCTAGCAAAGACTTGAGAAATACAATTGGAGTTAAATATATTTTAAAAGCTGATAAAGGAAGACTGGCTGAGTAAGGGATCTTTACATATTTTATTCTGGG
Source organism: Phaethon aethereus (assembly GCF_964289735.1). Classification (NCBI taxonomy): domain Eukaryota; kingdom Metazoa; phylum Chordata; class Aves; order Phaethontiformes; family Phaethontidae; genus Phaethon; species Phaethon aethereus. The sequence continues at coordinate 20,284,424 of NC_138585.1, read as the reverse complement.
TTTCTTGAGCTGAACCTTACTAGAGGCATTGTGTTACAAGGAGAAAATTATCCTGTGTAATATTTGATATGGTGAAACTTAAAGTATATGTGTGCATATGCATTTCTGTATCGGGACTTAAGCCTAAGGCATTGCGGACATTTCTTCAAGCCCTTCTATTAAATCCATTAAGCATTAGCCTCTGTAGAGCCGTGTTAATCATCACCAGATTTTGTAAGCTGAAGGTGGTAATACACGAAGGAGGAAAGAGTTTGCCCAGCAAATAAATTTAACTTCATGGATATAACTCTCGTACTATGTCAGAGAGATTGCCAGTGTTCTGGTGCTACCTATGTCCAGAAACTTAAGATATGGATGTTAACTTACTTTGTCAGGACAAAATACAGGGCATAGGGAAAAGATAGTTATCAGGGTAAGATATGGTTGATGAACTTGCCAAAGTTTGAGGAAGATATGTGATAGCATGTACTTGATGGAATTTACAATTTATTGTCAGAAACTAATTCTCCTCAGTTTTGTATACTATTAATCTCTCCTTCAGTTTATCTACTCAGAAACTTTTTGAAACAATTTGCTTACTAATTTGCTTAATGCAAATTTCTACCTAGCTTTCAATTTCTTTCTTTCTTTCCTAAATTGGTGCTGAGGATAGCTGTATTTAAAAGGTAAGTAGGTCCCAGACTAGGAACAACTGTTTGCATAGGAATACATGGGCTCAATTAAAAAAAGACCATGTCTTTCCATTTCTGAGGGTCTCTTCTTCAACTGCTTGTAACATTCTTGAGTATTTGTCATTGTCCAAGCTGCAGCAGAATGAAATTTTGGTAGAGTTGTTTATTTTTTAGCATATGATCAGCTATTTCCTTGAAGAATTTCAGTACTTATCAGATTTGACACTGGTGAGGCTGCACCTCACATTGTTCAGTTTTGGGCCTCTCACCACAAGGAAGATATTGAGGTGCTGGAACACGCCCAAAGAAGGGCAAGAAAACTGGTGAAGGGTCAAGAGCACAAGTTTTATGACAAGTAGCTGAGGGAACTGGGCTTGTTTAGCCTGGAGAAAAGGAGGCTGAGGGGAGACCTTACAACTCTCTCTACAACTGCCTGAAAGGAGGTTGTAGCGGGGTGGGTGTGGGTCTCTCCTCCCAAGTAACAAGTGACAGGACAAGAGGAAATGGCCTCAAGTTGTGCCAGGAGAGGTTTAGATTGGACATTAGGAAAAATTTCTTCACTGAAACAGTTGTCAAGCATTGGAACAGGCTGCCCAGGGAAGTGGTTGAGTCGCCATTCCTGGAGGGATTTAAAAGATGTGTAGATGTGGTGCTTAGGGACATGGTTTAGTACTTGGCAGTGCTAGGTTAACAGTTGGACTTGATGATCTTAAAGGTCTCTTCCAACCTAAATGATTCTATGACTATTATTGTGCCCACAGCCAGGCTGTGCAGAATTGTTCTGAAAACATTTGTATTGGAAATCAGGTATAGACACTTTTTCAAGAAACTTGCAAGAAACTAATAAATGTTTAAATTCTTTGTATGTTTTCTCCCAGTGAAGCTGCTGAACTTTACTCTTACAAACCTATTGTGATGGAATTGCTATATTCATTACTGAAATGTAGCAGACTCTGAAATGCAATTTGGGTTATGAATTGTGTTAAAATACAAATGTTACCAAGTGGATCAGCATTCAAGCAATTTGTAGCAATTTATTAGCAAACTTTTCAATCTGATTCCTTTGAAATCTTTTAATCGGAGAAGTTTGAGTTCCAGATGCATTAAAATTTTGAGAAAATGTATGGGCAAATGTTTCTATTGGTTTGAATATGAGTGTTGATTAACCATATATGCGGCTTTTAGGGATGTCTGTTCACTTACATATGTAATGCTAAAAGCAGTCATGCTTTGGCAGGCAAAATAAGAGCTATCTAACCTAAATGATGAAATGTAGCACCATCTGCTTCAAAATGACAAAATTGCCTATAAAAGCCTTGGGAGTTTGCAGATGCTTCATTTGAAGTTCTTTATTACCTTCTGCTTTTATAGACTTTTTACATTCTTCCTGTTTTTCTGCTGAGAATATCATGTTATTCCAAGACTTGTCATCTTACTGAAGACAGCATATATTCCGTGGTTTGAAATAGAACTGGAAACTAATAGTGTTGCCTAAGATTCAGAGACCATTTTCTGAGAAAGTTATCGGTGATAGGGCATACTATTTTCAAAGGTGAACCTCAGGGAACCTTCACTACAGAAGACCCATATGATTCCACTTCAGAAATGTAGCTGCCAAGCAAATGAAATTGATACAGAAGGCTTTAGATAAACAGTGCTGAGTAAATATGATATATTGCAGTACTTTGTCTTACAGATTTGAATGATGTTTTTAATTTGTGTGCTTTATGTAATATCACTCACATTTGTATTTAAGAAAATCAAGATAATCCCTAGTGAGTTTTTCTTATTTGCTTCTAAAGATGTTTAGGAGTGAGGTTATTTTTGTCACTATCTTTCCATTATTTTTGGTTATCATCGCAGTATCTGAATGCTTCACAAATATTTATCATTGCATACCCTTACTAGATCTGTCTTGACCCTGACAAAGAAGCGTGAGCCCTGCCTGTTGCAGCATATGTGTGCTGGTATTGGAAGTCATCCTACATGTGCGCTGTGACTCGTGCAACTTTTTTTAATGGTCTAGGCTGCATTATGTAACACCTCTGGAATCCAGAATTGCCTGTTCCAGACGTGAATTTCTGACTTCACAGTATAGCCAAGAGGCAAGGAGATCTTGCACAAAGAGATTAAAACAAATATTTAAGTCTTTAGCAGCCTGGAATGACTCAATGACTAGTTGCATTTTTTGAATCATCTGTATTGACCAAAGCCCTCAGAATACTCAGCATTATTTATAGTGCATTGCAAAACATTTGTACTTCTTCAGCCTTGATTTATTATTTTAATGTTATTTTATTTTATATTATTGTGCACTTTGTAGATGTATGTTTCATCTTGGACATCGGGGACAAAATTCTTGGTTGTTACTAGCTCTAATAACTTCACCAGCAACATCTTAGAATTTATACTGCTTTTAAGCCTGTATTTCCATACTGACAGGTAAATTCACAAAGTAGAATAGACGTTTTGATACTTTGTGCATTGGCATCTCTGCTGGTGGAGGAAATAGATAGTATCCCAGAAATGGCCGTGAAGTACTGTTTAAAATACTGGGAGCTTTGACTGTCTTTGAACTTATAAATAGTTATGGGAGGCATAATTTTAATGTCATTCTTTAGTATCTAGAAACAACAAATTCCTATATAAGTACTTACTTTCTTGTAAGTGCAAAATGAAATCTTTTTTTATGCTGTGACTGAGCATATCCCAAATAATTTTAAACTACTCATTGATTTTTCTCTTGCTTTTTGTAGGCTCTTTGGTTTAATAGAATAGTGTGAGCACAGGAATGCTGAGTGACTGACTTTTATCCTGTGATTTGTTTCCTGTATGACAGTTGAAGGACACTTTTGGCTTTTATTTTTCATATTTTTTCAAAAAACCTTTCATTTATTCATAGCTGTCTCATAAACAACTACACAGTTGTCTGGATGCTGTTTCTAATATTCCTTCTTCCACAGTGTGGTAAAGCCAATTAATCCTCTGATAATTACAGGTAGCTTCTTTCATGAATGTTTCCGAAATAATGCAGTCGGCAAGCTGTTTCTTCCATCTAGTGACACCTGTTGACAGTAATCCATCTGAGTGCACATCTAATGCTATTCTCACAAGGATCTGAAGAGATAAGGATGTGCGTGCCCTGTTTTGCAGGTAGAGACTCAGGAACAGAGTGATTGAATTGTAAAGGATCACATAAGTGCATGGCAGATCAGAGGTTTGAATATTTTTCTCTAGTTCATAAGCTCGCTTTCTAATCAATTAATTGTTCTTTTTCTCCTGGGTGGGAAGTGTGGGTACTATTTTTTTTAATCTTTTTCACTTGTAGACTCTTGAATGTTTCCAGTGGAGATATGAACCTTTGCAGAGGGAATTTAGGCCTAGCAACTGTGACTTTGCTATTGTTAATTGATTTCTCAGTCTCCCTAGATATTATCCATGAATTTTCCTTAATTGTGAATTTTCCCTGTCTGTGGGCCACAGGTAGGAAATCATTGGTGTGGGCTTAAGGTTTATTGGATAAAGCAACAATAGGCAGCAGATAAAAAAACGCAATGGTGGTATTTCTGTCTTTGTTTTGTATTTTACTACTGCTGTCTGGATGGCTTTATAGTCATTTGGATATTCTGGATCAGATTTTGGCCATGACTTTTATTTGTTCCTTAAATGGTTACTTAAACCATAGCCTTTGCTTACTCTTACAGTAAAATTTAATTCCTTTATACAGTTTGTTATCTAAATCTGACCACTACTGTGTGGCAAGAAATGAGATGAGGTCTTCTCCAGTAAATCGTCTATCTTTGAGAGTAACTAACTGCCAGCTGATCAGAAACCACACTGCTTCCTGTAACTTCACACTTATTCATCTTTGCAGAATCATCCCATTGAAAACTGGTGGTAGAATTTTGGGGAGTTTTAATTAGTGATAGGAAAACTATCTTAGGATCTACTTAGACTGCACTAGCTGAAGGTATGCAACAGTTGGCCTGTCTTGCACAGAAGAATCTCTACCAGTTCACTTCTTTAAAGTCTGTTCTTCAGTTACTTGCCCTCTACTGTCTGTCTCAAATGTCTTGTTTGGTCTGGACTTACTTGCTGGAACCTTAGCAGCTCAGCATCAAGTAAGTGAAAACCAAAGCAAATGTCTCCTGCTTTGCTGTCCACCCTCTTCTGATTGATCCTTCTGTCAGCCTCCTACTCTGGTATGTAGTAGACGTGTGAACCAGACATAAATGTTGGTATGAGAAACATGAGGCAGAAGGACAGAGTTGGAGAGAATTAGCAGCAGGGAGGAGTCCAAAGATAAAGTACAAACCTATTTCAATCAAAACCAACTTGTCCTTTATTTGTAATGAGAATGGATATATATGCTCGTTCTGTATAACATTTCTATATCTCCAGCCATTCTACCACAACTTAATTCTAAAAGGAATGATGCTTAAATCAACATGATTAAGTTCAGCTTCTGGCTCAGCTACAAATGTTTAGTGAAACTTTGCCCAGATTTTTATTGTTTCAATTTATCACCTCTAAGAGGACAGTGATGACTAATTGCCCGTTTACAAAGTAAGAATAAAAATTTCAAATATGCCAATTTCTTTTAGGAGCTGGAGTTTCATTTAAAACATGATTCCTGTTAAATTTTTGCCAAGTTTTTGGTTGCCAAAAGATGCGGGTAGGGGTCTGGGGGTATTTTCAAAGTATCTACAAAGATTAGGTTGCTGATCCTACAGGAAGTTTGGGACCTAGTCTAGGAATTCTGTAAATCCTGCAAAGTGTCATTGTTAGGCACTTGATGAAGTGGGACTAAGGCTCAGACAGAAATACATTACTTCAGCATTAGGAAAATACCATGTGTCTGTTCGTCTGCCCCGGGGTCAATATTGGACAAATACTGTTAAACACTTTCATTAATGACCTGGTTAATGGGCTGCAGTTTGCCCAGGAAGACTGCAGAAACAAAATTGGAAGAGTGGCTGGTTCACCAAGTGGTTGGACTGCCATTCAGAGGGACCTCAAGAGGCTGGAAAAATGGGCTGAACACAAATCTCATGAGTTCAACAAAGGGAACTGCAAAGTCCTGCACCTGGGGAGGAATAACCCCCTGCACCAGCACAGGCTAGGGACTGGCTGGCTAAAAAGTAGCTTGGCAGAAAAGGGCCTGGAGGTTCCTGGCAGACACAGAACTGAATGTGAGACAGCAAATCACAGAATCACAGAATCACTAGGTTGGAAAGGACCTTTAAGATCATCAAGTCCAACCATTAATCCAGAACCACCATGTCCCCTAAACCATGTCCTGAAGCGCCACATCCACACGTTTTTTGAACACTTCCAGGGATGGCGACTCCACCACCTCCCTGGGCAGCCTGTTCCAATGCCTGACCACACTCTCAGTGAAGAAATTTTTCCTAATATCCAATCTAAAACTCCCCTGGCGCAACTTGAGGCCATTTCCTCTCGTCCTATCACTAGTTACTTGGGAGAAGAGACCAACACCCTCATCGCCACAACCCCCTTTCAGGTAGTTGTAGAGAGCGATAAGGTCTCCCCTCAGCCTCCTCTTCTCCAGACTGAACAACCCCAGTTCCCTCAGCCGCTCCTCATAAGACATGTGCTCCAGACCCCTCACCAGCTTCGTTGCCCTTCTCTGGACACGCTCCAGCACCTCAACATCCTTCTTGTAGTGAGGGGCCCAAAACTGAACACAGGATTCAAGGTGCGGCCTCACCAGTGCCGAGTACAGGGGCACAATCACTTCCCTACTCCTGCTGGCCACACTATTTCTGATACAGGCCAGGACGCTGTTGGCCTTCCTGGCCACCTGGGCACACTGCCGGCTCATATTCAGCCGGCTGTCAACCAGCACCCCCAGGTCCCTTTCCGCTGGGCTGCTCTCCAGCCACTCCTCCCCAAGCCTGTAGCGTTGCATGGGGTTGTTGTGGCCAAAGTGCAGGACCCTGCACTTGGCCTTATTAAACCTCATACAGTTGGCCTCTGCCCATCGATCCAGCCTGTCCAGATCCCTCTGCAGAGCCCTCCTACCCTCCAGCAGATCAACACTCCCACTCAGCTTGGTGTCATCTGCAAACTTACTGAGGGAGCACTCAATTCCCTCATCCAGATCATCTATAAAGATACTGAACAAGACCGGCCCCAGAACCGAGCCCTGGGGAACACCACTCGTGACCGGCCGCCAGCCGGATTTAACGCCATTCACCACAACTCTCTGGGCTCGGCCATCCAGCCAGTTCCTCACCCAGCGAAGAGTAAACCCGTCTAAGCCACGAGCCGCCAGTTTCTCCAGGAGAATGCTGTGGGAGACGCTGTCAAAGGCTTTACTAAAGTCCAGGTAGACAACGTCCACAGCCTTTCCCTCATCCACTAGGCGGGTCACCTGGTCATAGAAGGAGATCAGGTTGGTCAAGCAGGACCTGCCTTTCATGAACCCATGCTGGCTGGGCCTGATCTCTTGGTTGTCCTGCAGATGCCCTGTGAGCACTCTCAAAACCAACCGCTCCATAATCTTCCCTGGAACAGAGGTCAGGCTGACAGGCAATGTGCCCTTGTGGCAAAGAAGTCCAACAGCTTCCTGTGCTGCATTAGGAAAATCATATCCAGCAGATGGAGGAAGGTCTTTCCATCTACTCAGCACTGGTGATACCCTATCTGGAGTGCTGCATCCAGTCCTGGGCTTCCTAGTATGAGAGACATCAATGCACTGGAGTGAGTCCAGCTAAGGGCAATGAAGACTATGAAAAGACTGGAGCATCTTAAATATGAGGGGTGGTCTGAGAGAGCCTGGATTATTTAGCCTGGGATGTTGTCAACGTGTTTTCCCTGATAGGGAAAGTCAAGGAGACTGAGCCAGACTCTTCTCAGTTGTTCTTAGTGAAAGGACAAGAGGCACAAATTGGAATATAGGAAATTCCATTTAAACATAAGAAAGAACATTTTTACTAAAAGGGTGATTGAACACTGGAACAGGCTGCCTAGAGAAGTTGTGGACTCTCCATTCTTGGAGACAGTAAAAATCCCAATGGACATAGTCCTTTGCAACTTGCTTTAGTTAACTCTTCTCTGAGCAGAGATCTAGATCATCTCTAGAGGTTCCTGCCAACATCAACAGTTATGTGATTCTGTGAAATGGATGAAGAATGGCTAAAGTAACTTGAATTGTTTTGCATTTGGTGGAGGTTAGGCAAGTGAATCCTTACGGTCCGGTGGGTTAACCAACTTGTGACAATTTCATGTATCTAAGCTTATAGTGTCCTTAATTATACGGTATTTTTGACAAATTTACCTAAAGTCTTTGAGCTTGTGAGTGCTCCTATTTTTTCTTTATCTGTGGGGAATGGGGTTCTGAACCTTCCTGAGCTGTTCATTGAAACTTCCCCCAAAACTCTCAGATATTACTGTGATTAGCAGGTCAAAGCCTTAATATATTCTCATGCTTATTTTGAAAATGTGAATGTTAGCATTGAAAAGTTTAAATTTCTATTTAGTATGTACAGTGCTAGCATATTTATGTGTAAACATAAGTGTGAACTCTGAGATCTTCCGCTTTTGCATTTTGCAGAATGCTTCTCTCTGCTGGAATACTTAATCCAGTTATATTTGCAAAGTGAATTGAGCAGCTCAGATGGAAGCTGAAACAAAGGTGCAAAGGATTATAGTTACATGATATTTATGCTCAAGCTGAATGGTTCTGAACAGAAGAGCCCAGGGGATCTCTTTTATGATAAAAGTAACATTTCATTCTTGGTTTTTTGCTAGTCTTAAACATCTCATATCTGAACATTTTGCAGGCCTTGCTGTTATAATTGCATCTGCAGATGATGAAAAGAAACAACTTTTCCTGTTGAGAACATCATAAACAGATGCTGAATTCACAGTAGATTACAATACATTGAGTATTTGCAGTTTTCCCCAATGAGGACAAGAAATTGCTAAGACTACACATTATGATGTTGGAGAAAGCATAGCAGGAGTATGTATTTTTTGCAGTTGCAGAGTTTATTCTCCTAAACTAGCTGAAGTCTACATACTGAAATATACCCATTCTGCTAAAAAAAATTAATATACATAATATACCAACCTTTCTATTTTACTGTTCAGCTAAATGGTAGTTATGTGAATTCTCTTAATGCATATAGTGCAGACTTTGGTCATACAGGATTGTCCAGGAGGACTTTGGCGGAGTTATTCCACTGAAACCAAGAGAACAGTTTGGCCACAAAACAGAAAATGTGCATCCTACTAAAAGCTGTCTATTAACCTCAAATTGGTGTAGAAGAGCTTGACTCAGGTGTTGCCTTTTCCATTCACATTAAGACTGGCTGTTGATTTCAGCAAAATACTAGAGAAGAACAAAAAAGGTAGTCCTAAAGGCGGTGTCTGCGGTACACATGCATATATTTACAGCTGGTTAGGACTGCAAGCAGGGTAGAGGCTGGAAGCTTTGGTTCTCTTGCTTTTAGGAGCATGGTCAGGAAAGCGTAGATTGAAGCTAGAAGTCATTAGGTTATTTTAAGAAGACACTTTAAAGGCTGACGAATATTTAAAATGAAATATCCAAAATCCATACCAACTTATCTGTGCTCGGCCTGTACTAATAGAAACGCTGTGTGCGAAGTTATGGAGACAAAGTTGTTCTGCATGTTAAATACAAATCTGAACATTCATGCTTAAATCTGATAAACTTTCCACAGCATGGCAATTTGTGTTTATCGGCATTCCTGTGCCCTTCAACAAGGGGTGCCTCACTTTACATACCTATCACAAGAAAGAGATGAGAACTTGAAAGAAACTTGTAGATTAAAGCCCAGTATAAATTAGCATGCTCAAAGAAACCAGAAGTCACCTGCTGCTTGCAGCTTTCAATAAGAAGCAGATCCCTCTTTAGAGTGCAGATTTGGTAACAGCTAATTAGTTTATATAGCTAATCTTTTACACAGTCTTTCAGGTTATGAAGATAACAGGGTGAACAGGGAAAAAAAAATATCTATGGCACACTACTAATAATCAATCCCTAGACATTTCCCTGGCTTAATGTATATTGAGCATCTTTCAAAGCCAAATGCTGTTGGAACAGCTGAGAGAAGCTGCAGAAAAGCCGAGAATAGTGATTCACTTCTGACTACTTTTGAATTAAGTAAAGAAGGGTTGCTTACTGTAAGATGCTTTTCGGTATTGGAATTGGAGGTTAGGAGAGATCAGAGGAAAAAAAATGAACTCAGGCAGTACTGGGGAGGGATGAAGCAACCTGATTAATCTTTCCTGTGGTGTCATGGCAAGAATGAAATAGGGTTCTGTAGCTGTATTCACTTATATGGAGGCAATTTTCAGCTGAGATGTGGATGTGGAAGGGCCCATCTTACAGTGAAAAAGATAAGTGACTTTTTCAGCTCGCTGTCACTTAATTTATGTGGCACGAGTCAAGTTTTAATGAATATTCTCATCATCAAAATATTTTGTTGCTTTAGCAACTCTTTCTTCAGTCACTAAATTTAAAGATATTTGCACCTTTGCTTTTAAAAGAAAATAAGTTCTATTTTTTTGGTGTGTGTTAACCATAGCTCCAAGTGCAGTCAAATCAAATCTGCTTAAACATGACTGATCTTTTTTTAAAAAAAAAGTCTTATATATATACTTTAGTGTTCTAGGAGTATGTGTACAGTTCTCTCTGTACATACAAGTATTTTTGACCTGAGGAGTTTTATACTCTCAAAATCTTGAACTTGTCCTACTTGCAGGTCTATGTCTTTTGAAAATTTGCTCTCTGAAGAGAAAATTTCATGTTTAGATTCAGTGTTGTCCTAATGGGGTACTGAAAGTCAAGAATTTCTGAATCCTTTAGGAAATATGAGCCAGTCCATTAAAAATAATGAGATAGTAAAACCAAAATTGATGATTATTTTACTTGCTTTCTGGCTTATGTCTTTAAATTTTAAAGTTTCTCTGAACAACCACAGAACCTAGAAACATTTTTCCAAAATAAAAAGAGAGCTTTAGATATAATCGTATGACTCCAGGGGCTAGCTGTTTAAAAAAGAACAGAATGAGACTGAAAAGCAAATTGTTGAAAATGACACAATAACAAAAAGAAATGTATGGAAGAAAGCTCCTTTTTGTGGTAGACAGTTGCTTGGATTGAAGTCAGCTGTAATTCATTGTATGTGGTTATTGGGTTTATTAAGCCAGGAGCATGTGTACAGGAAAGGAGCAACTTTTGCAGACTCTATGACCGAGGAAGTGACAGTTGTAACACCTTGCATTCAATTTACGTTTTATTGAATGTTGTCAATAGACAGCTCAGTGAATGGCAGAGCGTCTGTCTATTTTAACATAATTAAATTCTCACTGATTTGCATCTCAGATCTGTTCTCTTGATAATAAGATGTTCTGCAGACATGACATCACCTATTGAAACTGTTTGGAACATTGCACAATTATTAATATATTATCACTAAGTGGATAGTGAATGGTTTTCCAAGTCATAAAATGAGAGACCAGATTATTTTACAATAGAAAGGATGTAAAATAGCTAATTACTTGGACTGAATTGCCTAAGTGATTTTATTCTGCGCTTTGTATGTTAAGCACTGATAAATGAGGGCAATTAATACTGTAGTTAAGTTCAGAGTGTACAATGTAAGCACATGGGGCTGAGGGAGGTTATTTCTTTTGCCCTGGTACAGCTGTATTTCACAGCTAGTCTCAAGTATTAGCACCCACCTCTTACCATTTCAGCCTAGACTCTAAGAATATATATGTTACCGTGTTTTTATTGTTTCTGTACTTGCCTATATGTATTGCATGTCACGTCGTGTGACATATACTGTTTGTGCTAGAAAGCTCCAGAACTCTTTTATTGTTAACTGAAGCTAAAAAACCCCCTCCCATCCTTGAGCAGAAGTGAGGAATAGGTCCAGGAGGACTCTGTCTGCTTGAGATCTTCTCCCATGTTACATGGCTTTACAGCAAGATGGTCCATATTCCTTCTCACTTTACATAGTCTCCTAAATTGAGTCAATGGATAGGCTAGTTTTCAAATTTGCTAAATGTTAATTATTTATTGTATCCATGTCCTCTTCTATGCATTGCCTTCTCTTGTGATGGTTTCCTTTAGGTAGGAAGATTTTACATACAAAATTTCTACTCTAGGCACATAAGTTCTAAATTTAATTTGCCTAATGAAATGATGTCTTGCCCAAAGAGCAGAGCTTCCAAATGAGGTAAAAGCTTTTTGTGGTTTGGGGTTTTTTTGGTGGGGGAAGGAGGTCCTTACATTTAAAATTAATTATCTTGCAGTTTCTCAACTACCTAAAGTTTTGCTTCTGGTCATCTCCATCTTGATAGGACTGAACTGTCTCATACTGCATCTATAAGATTCATGAAATCAGTGTTCTCATGTCTGTTCTGCCTGCTCGGTTTAATCTGGCAAGCCTTCTCAGAGCACGTCACGTCCACACAAAGATAGCATCCTTCTCTTTAACCCAGTAATGCCATGGCTAGAATAATTTCTGTTTCCCAGAATTATTTGAGCTTCCTCACCCCATCTGAGTACTCACATGCCGAACTGTAGGATATCCCGGGGTAGCTGGAAGCCATTCCTGCTACTTCTTTATCGAAGTAATTCTAATTTGCGTGGAATAAATATTTTCCAGTGGGCTAGAGAAAGCCTGTGTTTATCAATATAGAGAAAGCCTAGTGGTGAGGAAAACTGAGGGGGAATACCCTGAGTTTCAGATCCTCGTTCTGCTGAATATTTCATTATTTTCAAATTATCAGCAAAAGAAAGCCTAATACTCAGGTGTGTTTTCTTTCCAGCATGAGTACTTTGGCTGCTGGGCTATATCCAAGTTTGCTTTTATCCCTTTTCTGACTGTTGCTATGAATATTTAATCAATTCCATGCACAGTGAAGCAAATTCAGCAGGAAGGAATGAAAATGCCATTAATATAGCAGTTTGTCCTACATCTGTTGGTTTGGGGACACCTTGAAGATGGCAGATGTTTCCCATTCCACAGGCCTATTCTAGAACCGGATACCTCTCTTCTGGAGCCTGCAAAGTGCTGCATGCTGGAGAGGGCACTGCTGCTCCTCCACTTTGGGAGGGGGGACTTAGGCCAGGGAAGTATTGGGTACCAGGTTCCTGGTAAGGAGTCTAATGAAGTGGTTTCTGTAGCTCAGAAATAAGCCAGATCAGCCTTTTTTGAGCATTGGGTTTCTTAAGCAGCTGCTGCTCCAGCTACTAATGACTGTGAATGCCGACTTCAGGCATGCACTTACCCCAGGTGCCCGGGGCCCAGCTTGAGCTATAGATTTCAGGAGATGGTGTAATACTTCTGAGTTAGGTGATGCCCTGTTCAGCACTGCGGTGCCTCTGTGCTTCGGCTGCCCTAACCAGGTGCTTGATGGAAAGACAAGAATCCTAATGAGCAAGTGTTTTGCACAGATTTCATCTCTTCCCTTTGTATCTCAGCTTAAAGCTGTTTTTAATGATGTAATTTGAGAAGCATATGTCAAAACACGAATGAAATGGCTTACTAAAGAAGATCATGCCAGCTAGGTTAGCAAAGCACAGTACTGTAGGATGAAAGGCAGTGAATAAAGAGTTATGACTCTCTCTTCCTTGTTACGCAGCACTTTACATGACCTTCTCCAGTGCTTGAGCTGCAAAGCCACAGTAACACTTGCAGGTACAGTAAAGAACTATTTTGGTCCTGTTTTATAGATGGGATAATGCAAAGTAAAGAGATGTAAAAGTACAAAAGCAGAGGAGATAGAGATATCCTTTGTTTCTTTTGGCTCACAGGCAAACCCCATACCATTAATCCCAGTACGTGTATGACAATGAGGGCAGAGAAGAGCTGGGAAGTGTGGCCATATCTATTTCCGATACCATTTTATAGCAACTCCAGGCAGTACCAGACCTATCTGAGCAGAGTGAACCTCTCTCTATACCAATCTAGGGGCAACGTTGTTCTTCTTTCCTTAGTAGCCTTTAGAGGCACTTGAAATACACTGCCTTCTCTCAGTGTGCTAGGCAGTGACTTATTACAAGGCGATAAATAACTTGCCTGTGGTTTCTGCAGCTCGCTAATACCACAGATGGGAATAAAATGAGCCAGAACTTTTCTCCCTATTTATTTTCTGCTTAATGAATACTGAATAGGAATATTTTCTATTAATGAACATTGATGGAAGCTGAAGCCTGGACAGGATGGAAAGACAAACGGAGAACAGTGTCATCCTCTGTACACAGTGACGCTCTCCATGTTCCTGCTATGCAGTGCTACAGATGTCAGCTTTGATGCCTCACTGGACCATTTCTTCTTCCAACCACATCATTTTCTTTTCTGCAGCTTTGTATGCTTAGGATGATCTTTCTGAGATAGGCTGCAAAGCCTCTAACCTTTCTCTAAGTGCTGCTTTTATGGTCCTGCTGTCAGGAAGGAGTTTTCTAGCAACAGAGCCATAAAGAATTAAGAGAGAGCTAAGTCTTGTAGTTGATGCAGATGTGTAAAAACATTGCGCTGGTGCCATCATCAGTGCTGCACTTGACTTGTTTGCTGTAGTTCATCTAATAAATGCCTGGTTCTTCAGGACTTTCACATTTAATTAGCTTTTAATTAGGATAATTTTGACTGACACTGCTGGCTTCTTTTTCTGCTGCTTATAAAAAAAATCATGTAATTTTGCTTAGTTGTGCAGTTATATTTTGCTGTGGAAAAATCTAATTGTAAGCTAACAGTGGCATTGCCAGGAATCGCCACAGAGGCTGGTCTCCACTTAATGGGATTGCTGTCTGGTATTTTCTCTACTCTCATCAGTTTATTAGTCTTTCTTACACATCTTAGCATTCAGGCAGTCTGCCTTCATTTCTCTCCTGACCATTTCCCTACTGGCCTTAGCAGTTTCTCTCTAGTCTTGTTTGGCTCCCTCTCCTTCTCTTAATTTTTGGTTCAAGTTTTCTGCTATTGTTAGATCTTTAAATAGCGGAGCTACATGATGGCCTTTTATTCACTGCACTCTGTTTCTCAGTCTGTTGCAGTTGTACTACCAATCTATACTTGGATATCTCCCACATTCTGTTTTCATAGTCTTTTTCTAACAGAAACTGGGAGACAAACAAGACTATGTAAAAACGATGCTATTTCACAATTTCTTTTATGTGTCTAGTAAGTGTGGAACATTACTGACAATAGCATCTTTATTGTTGTATGGAAACTTTAGAATAACTATTGCTTTTGTAAGAGTTAAGAGTACAAACAACAGTGAGAGACAGGTTTCTGAGCAGTGATGAGCATGGGAGGGAAAGGAAGAAGGGCTTAGAAGAAATCCTGCGTGTTTTCCCCCTAATCTTGACCAAGACATTTCATTTGGCTTCCTGTGGAAGTTTGAAATTTCAGATTAAATAAAGGAACCTTCAAAATACCCTCCTCTTCCTCAGTTCCAGAGATATTTCATAATAGCATTGTCATCAATATAATAAGATTAAACTGAAATTGCCTGTATTGAGTTAGATTTTGCTGAAGAAGGCACCCTGTGCCCAAATGCTTGCTTTTTCAAGCTGTATCAGCTAATCTAATAAAAGATACCATTTTTACAAAACTCTCTTCAGTTATGCCCATTTCTCATCCTCCTAAATCAATAAAGTTAAGGGAATCTAAAAATAAACTGGGCTGTTTTTGTGGAAGGTTCCCAAGCATACCATGCAAAACACGTTAAGAATATGGCTATGTATCTGCTCAGCAGTATTTCTTCTGGGAGACAATTGCCAGGAAGAAAATTAAGTGAGAGATGAGGACCTGAAATTAACTTTTCTCATTTTGCATAAAAGACTTATGTACAGACATTGAATCCTAGAGCCATGCAAAGTGGTACGGTAAATTGTTCACTTCTCAGTGGTTCCTTTCCTAAGAGCCTAACAGAACAGCACAATTTTATACACCACCTGATAGTGTGGACGTAATTCCTTCTTATATGCTTGATTTGAACTGCACACTTTAGTATTCCTGTAAATAAATGAACTATGTGGCAGGTAAAGAGATTAAAAGCACATTTCTTTAGTGTATGCTGGAGTGTTTCAAGCAAAAAATCTTAATGAGATGTTGACTAACTCATCCTCCTGCAGTTAGTAAGGCACTATTCCTTTGAATTTATTAATGCAATGTAATGAAACTATTCATATTTATCTAACCTTTTAATCCTAATCTGAAAATTTAGGATTCTGAGGTGTGGTTATAATCTCAAATATGCAAGACTCCCTTGCAGCAAAGTAACCTATTACTGCTGATTCTGATTGTTTGTATGGAAAAGAAATCATGAGTTCACACTTTTTTTCTCTTCACCTAATCAGCTTAAGTGGAGCCTTCTTAAGGGTATGTCAGAAGGGACATCAGTCATTGAAATAGTTTGTCTCCCACTGTTGATTTAAATTCCATTATTTGAAATCAAAGTAATTTTATGCTACCATAGTAAACATAAGACCAGTGTGGTACTGGGGATGCTCTTAATCACCAGGAACTGTGAAGTACTTCATAGACCTGAGACCTGAAATTTCTTTGGGGTCATATGCTGCCTTGTGAAGTGAGAGAGATGCTCATCTAATGACACTGTCAGATATTTGGTAAAATATCTGTTGGAAGACTTTTCTTTTAACCTCCCTAGTATATTATTATTATAGGTTGTCCTGTTACCCAGAGATTTCCTGTTGATTGTGAGATAGAGTATCATCCTTACACGTTGTATTCCAGATTCTGAAATTCTGACTTTTTCCTCACTAGTTGGTACTTAAACTCCTGTAGATATGAGTTCTTATGGCTTGAGTGTAGATAGTTAGGATTTAAATTGACAAATTAGGACTCTTTCTGATTTTTCATTTTGCACTGACCATTGAAGTCACTTGATTGGTATAATTTTAAAGATATACCTTCTTTTATCCTTAAAAAAGATACTGAAACATTGTTTCCCTGAACAATATTCCAACTAAAAGACAAACCTTTTACAAAATAACCTGTTTCAGGAAGTTGCTTGTGCATATTTTTTTCTTTGCATGTGTTCGGAGATAATCAAACCACTCTGAGAAGGCAGGTTATCACCTCTCCACGTGAAGGGTAGTCTTATGTCTTTAATCTTGCTTGCCTATGTGAAAAGCAGACAACCTAGAGGGAAAATAACATGCCTTTACTAGTGTCAGAACCGATCATTTATATTAGTGCTTGAAGACTGATCTACATTTTCAGTTTTCTCCAGCAGGATTCAGACTTTTGTAAAATAGAATTTGCTTGCTGGGGAAAAACATAAGTTGAGATGGTGTCAACTGCACCTTTCCTTCTTTTAAATGTACCTAGGTGTACAGTAGGAGGAGAAACTTTTCCCTAAATATATATACATACACACACACACACACACACACACACACACACATATATATATATATATATATATATATAAAAAAAGAGAGAAAAAGAGTATTTAGGTGGATATGGTAATTTAAATTCTAGTGCTTTCCCAATTTCTCTGGGAGAGACAATTTTGAACCCTCTGGAAAGATTTCCTCTACATATCAAGTATTAAATTGATGCAAATCAGGTTTACACTGAGTTATACAACATGAGCATCTGATAACTCGTCTGAGAGAGCTTTCAGTGATATTGCTCTTGGATTGTGCTTAACTTCATTACAAGCAATGGTAAATAAAGTGCTGTTCTGGATTGTACCCAGTGTCTTCAGTCTAGGACATGACAAGAAAAGAAATGTTTATAATCTACTGTTGATAAAGATAAGCTACGTAAATCAGTGGAGTTTTAGAGAATTTTGTCTGATTTCAGATTTGAATCTGACTTGTAATAAGCAGCTGGACTAAAGTCTGAGGTCACTTGTACTTTAGCTCTCTGTTTTGTGTGAATTCTGACAGATAAGGCAAGTGCAGCTTTTTGTTTCCTATTCTTCCCTGGCATGTGACCTGGAAACCTGTTGTCTTGTGCAATACATATAGGCACTGTGTGTGGAGCGGGGAGAGCTCGAACTAGCAATGCCTATACTTAAATTAAGTTATTCCTCTCTGTTCCCTATCATTTTAATCCAGAAGCACAAGGAAAGCAAGAATAAGATGGAGCATTGGTAGCAACTGTAGGGGAAGTCAGGAGGAGACCTTGTGCTACTCAAGCACTAGTCCTCACTTGTGGTGTTAGCAGCAACGATTCAATGTTCAGATATCAGATTTCTTATTAATTCACCTTCTGTTCTGCTCATTCCTCTGTGATTAGCACTTGTGAAGCAGCTCACCACCCTTTGCTGCACATTCAAAATATAATGTTCCCATTTAACCAGCAAGGCATATGGAGTTCTTTGCATAAACATTGTTAGGTGCTTGTACGCACTTACAAGGCAACAATATGACTGCAGTTATTATCCAATTAAACAGAACATGACAGCAATAATAAAATCAACATAATAACTCCAAGGGAGAAAATGTTAGTTAAACATTATCTATATCCCAAATACTTTAAAAATTTCAGGAGCTAAGGGGATTTTAATTTTATGCTTATTTTATGAATTACTTAGGATGGTAAGGTGTAAGTCAGATACCCCTGCTACAGTTTGCCAATACCGATGAAGTCCTGTAATCAAGATCATGCAAAAACCTGATCAAAGTGGGTTTTCTTTCTTTTATTTTTCTTGTTTTCCCAAAAGTGAGTTCTGATCAAAAACAAATGATCAAATAATACAGACTTTGATCCACTCCTGTGGCATGAGTTGATACTAATTATGGCATTTGTGAATTTATATATAAAGAGTGGAGCTCACAGTGGAAATAGTTGTATAAGAGCTAGGTAGATCAACAGTGTGGAATCTGAGATTTTTTTTTACTGCTGTGCTAAGCAGACAAATTTGGAAGGCAATTTGGTTTATGCTGGGCTTCCAACTTAGAAATCTGCCAGTGAATGTGCTGGAGAGGAAACTATAATCGTGTATGTATCTATCTAGACAAACTTCTTTAAAGGGACTGGGGAGAACACAAGGGGAAAGGGCTTCCCTTTGTTTTTTGTTGTCCTCTGTAAAACATCTGAACTGGTCTACATACTTTGGATCAATGGGAAAATTCTGAGCTTAGTTTATAGCACCCACTTGTTTCAAACTCTGTATCCAGCTACTTGTGCCCATACCGAGTTGCTGCACAGCAGTGCTCCCTGTAGTGAACCATCCAAATGCCCTTCTGGTGTGCAAAGTTTGCTCTAGTTTTAGGACTACACAGGACCTCAAGCAGATCACTGATTCTGAATCCTAAGATCTGGAGCACTATATGCCACTCTAGACAGTAGCAAGAGTCGTAGCCCCTTGGGTTCATGCAGGCTTTCAAAAGTATCACAAGGCTCTCAAAAGAGAAGTCTTATGACCAACGTGGATACAAATGTTCCTTTATGTATTTAGGACTTTTTTTAGCCTCTTAGGAGATAAGCTGTCTTTGTACAGATTGGCTCTTATACATGGTCCAGTAGAATATCATGAAGAGTTTGCATAAATACTAAATAAGCAGCTCAATGATCTGTAGTAAATGACTGTTTGAGGGAACAAAGTCTCAATTTGATGGATTTTCTGGCTTGCAATGATAGATGTATGTCATGCTCCATGCTAGAGTAGTTATATTATTTCATACTGCTGGTACTGAAAGGACCCAAGCACCTCCATGAGCCGGGAAGAGAGTTTGGCAGGAAAAGCTGTGAGAGTAGAGATGAGGTTAATGTCAATGTTAAATTAGATTGGACCCCTTGGACAGCTGTTTGTTTTTGTTCTTTGTTTTTAGACGAAGACTGGGTTGATGTTAGGATTATCTATTCATTGGGAGTGAGATTCAGTCTTGCAAGGAAGTAATCTCAATGTGTTTGTCCATAACAGGACTTAGGCACAGAAAGATAAGCTAATGCTGACTAGTAAGAATAAGAAGTGTCTTTAGTTGACTGGTATCACTTATACAGATATTTAAAAGACATACAATCACTCTTCATAACCATAGCCTATTACAGATACACTTTTTGTAAACATTCATTGTCTTAAGTCTCCAACGTTCACATGATATCAGTGCTTTCCAGATGAGAATTATGTAGGGAATAAACCCTCACTGTATCCTGGTCTGAAGAAAAGGTATGTCAAACATTTTAGTTGCAAATCTGTAACAAGCATTAGATTGCCTATGACTTTTTTTTGAAAGCATCATTTATTTTTTTGACAAAAGAAAGTGCTGAGAATGGCAAAGGCAGAAAAATGTACATATCACCCAGAGACATCAGCACAGTCTACCTGCCTTTTGCTGATTGCTCATTTTCAGAAAATTCTGCATATTTTTGCATAATGGCATGCTATAATTTCTATTAATACATTTTCAACTTGGAGATTTTAAAACAAAATACCTTCTCTCTCTCGGCTGTGACAAGCTTCTTCCTAAGCCATTACTACCATACAGTTAGTGCTGGGTTATACAGTTAGGAAAAACTCATTAGACAAAGCAGGTAACAGGGCTGAAAATGCATTTGAAGTGAATTACTGCATACTGTTTAACTGAATGCACTGAGGAATGCAGTAGCTTGTCTGTCTCTTGTGTTTTTGTCAAGATTGCTTGAACTTCATATTGCTGTACTGATAAAATATATAGAGCTTTATTTTAAGAAGTTACAAAAGGTACAGCCTCTGCAGCATGAACTGCAGCAGTTGTGGCGTTGTCTGCTCATCGGCACACGCTCAGATGTGCAGATTGATGCTGACTACCAGAAAGTTCCCACAACTGCGCATTGGCAAATAGAGTTTACTGTTAAGTGTTTACATGTTTTCAGAAATGGCTGTTCTACTTTTGGCATCTGCTCACTGTATTTTTTTCTGTGTGTGCTTAGAGCATAAAATATACAGGATTTGCAATTTCAAGTCCAAAGACAAAAGATGGCAGGATGTTCAAGCTATTTTCTTGGAGCCATTAGAAGTTTGTTGTTTCTTTCCACTGTATTGTCACTGTTTGATGTATTGGTTAAGTCTTAGGCACTGAATTAACTTCAGCTTATAGTCACTCTTCATGCAGAAAGTGCCTTAAATGCTATTTTTTGTGGGAAATGCTATTTTTTGGGGTGAAAGGGGACTAGAATGTGTACCACTACTCAGTACAGCAATCTCGTCCTTTTTCAAAAGTACGACTGCAGCTTGTTAATTTGTATGCACCCAGATGAAGTTAGCTTAAGTGAGTTATATGGGGTAGTATGGCGGAATCCCGCAAGCTTGACGTATGGCGGAATCGCAAGTACCTCACATGCTGGATTGTCAAAATGTTATTGGAATAATACTGAAGGATGGTATTCAGGAAATAGGCCTCAGTTAAGCAAAACTCTTAGCAATCTGTAGTTATTAATAAAGCTATTAATTATTTTATCTTTTAGTAATTCCGTTTCCAATAGCTTTAACTGTAATTTAACTCCTAATTGTAAAAAGTAAGCTTTAGAAAGGAAAGAGATGTCTTCCCCTGGGAATTACCAGCTGACACTGTTCTCCACATGGCACCACTGCCAGGGGACTGCTCATCGTGACCTACAGTTAGAGTCCCCAGCTCTAAACAGTTACGGTGCAGGACGAAGGCTGACCCCCCGCGTTGTTTGTGCGGTAGAACATGAGATTAGGAAGAGCTGTACTGCCAAAACAAATGGCTAAGCATCCATCTCCACGCATTGGGTACAACTGGCCAGGCTCTGGTAGCGCAGGAGTGGCTGCTGTGGGAGGAGGCTGGGGCTGCCCTGTGCTGGTCACAGCCGGTTCCAGCCAGCTCCCCAGTGGCGCTGCCAACAGTGAAGCCAATCGGGGGAGCGTCTGGCCCCTCTGAACCAATCAGAGGCATCCTTTAAGAAAGGGCAGCAAAAGCTGTGTGAGAAGGAACATGGAGGCCAGGGCTGTCCTTAGTTCCTCTGTTGGCCTCCAGACAATGACGTGATGGGCGCAGGAGAAATAATGTTTTTGCTGAGCACTTAGGGAACCCAGGTGACTTCTAGATCAGCTAAATGTGACACTGATGCCCCATCACAATGAACCCAGTTTGCCCTGCCAGTTAACTGCCCTGCTAGTTTGGGGTGTCACTGCGGGTGTTCCCAGTTGAAAGGATCCAAGTAGATTTGCACGCACACACACAGTGTGGTAAGAATGATGTGTCTTGATTAAGTAATCTTTGAATAGCTTTGTTTTGAGTAAATACAGCTATAAGGGAAAGGTAGAGGCACATAATCTTGTCAGTGAATTATTAAGTATCAATTTCTGCTTCTGAATAAATACAATTAAAGTACTTGTGAGAGGAAAAAAAAAATTGGTCATGTTAGAAATTTAAGGCAAGGAGCTGTTTAGCTAAATAAGGCTGACAGCATCCAGGTAGAGATTCATTGCACTACCTGAGGTCTGCTGAGACTGTTCTAAATGAAATAAGTAGGCTTTGCTTCATAAACAAGTTGATTCAACTACTGACTTCCTATAGAGGGATATTTTTGCTTTTGTATTGTCATGAAGAAATAGTGAAAACACCCCATCAATCCTAATCCAGCATTAAAGAATGTATGGTAGTTTTGTATTCTGGTTTGAATAATTTCTGTGAAAGTAATTATGTGTCATATTGTCCAAAATATATAAGCTTCTACAATATTTCCTAATTGACCAGTTCAGGTAAATGGTCAAACATCTAGTAATGTATTTTGCAGGCAAGGTCACTCCATTTCTGTTTTATTTGTACACAGTGCATTTCCAAATCAGTGCACTTCATTTTGGTATTAGTTGCACAGAAATGACTACTATTTACATTAATAGATGGGGATAAGGAAATTAATACAAGAAATTACTGTCTTCATGGAGTTAACAGGATGGAAATGAATCTAGTGAATGTAATTGGAAAGCTTGACATAGTTTGTTTTGTAAGTGCTGGAAGTACTGACTTGATTATGATAAATGATAAGCTGTGGGGGTGGGTGGTCTTGCATGTAGTATTTCTCTTTTCCACTGAATAGAGTTATTTCCCTATATATATAGGTTATAGAGCTTAATAGTAGTGTCAACAAATTTGCTATTCTGACCCGTGTTTATTTACCAGCACAATGCAATTTCCCCTTTCAGCTTTCCTCTGGTCTTTTCTTGGCTTCTAGCATTCTCTTGATGAGACAATTGTCTCTAACTATAGTCTGTTTAGTGTCTTTAAATATTGATTATTCTTCTTTCTAAATCAGGCCACATGCTAACCTATTTCTTTTACGGACAAGTTTAAACTCCCTTGTCTTTTGTTTTCATTCTGAGTGTGGGTAAAAATGGTTCTTCCATTTTTTGCGACTGGTTCAATAACCTTGTTTCTTTTCTGTGTATAAGGAAGAGAGGAGTTCCTTATCTGTAGCCTTGTCCAGATTATTGTTAGTG
This sequence comes from Phaethon aethereus, assembly GCF_964289735.1. Classification (NCBI taxonomy): domain Eukaryota; kingdom Metazoa; phylum Chordata; class Aves; order Phaethontiformes; family Phaethontidae; genus Phaethon; species Phaethon aethereus. The sequence continues at coordinate 20,261,322 of NC_138585.1, read as the reverse complement.
CCAATTGTTTTCAGGCTTAGAGACTGTCACTCCCTATTCTGTCAATTGGACTGTAAAAACTCTGTGCCAGGAACTTTCTGAGAAAATTATAAAATAGAGGATTAAACTACCTCAGAGTAGGTAGACTACATTTTGCTTACTATAGTATACAGGAATGCATGCTTCTGACACACATACATGCAAGTAGATTTTAAGTTCACTCTACAAATCAGCCTTCCTGTTTCTTGACCCAGCTGTTTTCTAAAAGTTGATCACAATTCCCTCCCACAAGACTAGAGGTGAAATCCTGGTTCCTCCAAAGGCAATGAAACTTTTACACTGTAAGATCATTTTATGTCATATATAGCAAGAGACTGCTGCTGCCTTGAGGGTTATTCCTCTAACTCCTCCAACTGCCACTTTTGTCCACTGTAAGTGAACTGAAATGCTGTTGGGAACAAGACGACAGAGACTTTTAAGTCATTCTTTCATGTCCTTATTTACACAGGTCCTGACTGAGTTAGGTGCATTCTCCATGCCTATAAATACAACTTCAAACATTCTCATTTTAATTACACTTGCCTGAGAATTCTGAAAATATTATCTGCTTAATTATATTCTTGTAAGATACTTTCTAATGTATTTTCTGTGTGTGTGAAAGAAATGTTATGTTGCTAATACTCACTAAGAATACTTTGAATAGTCTGGAGAATCACTACTGGAATATCTTGCACAAGATTTCCCACTGCTTTAAGTCTTTAAACTTAAACTAGATGCTTTTCCAGAGTATATGCTGTTCTCACTCAAACTATTATCTTGAAGATCAAATAAGTGTGTGAAGTTCATCAGCCTGTATTATGTTACCGTTCATATGAGATGACAATAAATAGATCCTTCTAGCCTCAGAATCTGTCAGTGTACTAGAACACTTCTTTTTGTACCTTCAAGTATGGTCTAAATGTCAAAAAATACCTGCTAGTTTTACTATTAGTTGTGCACCTCAGTACATGTTTGTTTATAATGTATATCTCAATTCTAGCTCATGAATCTTGTCATTGGTACAATGTCACCCCTCAATAGGAACTTCTGCCTGGTGTTGTCTGTAGTTGCTCATGGAACGTTTGTACACAGGTGGAAACTTAAACTAGTTAAGATTTCTGGACAATCAGTTTCACTTTTCATGCAACCATGAGACTGAGGTTCTAGATTAACTAATATGTCTTCATCTCCCTTACAGCTGTTGTAAAATTGTATTGGAATTTATTTTGGGGGTATTTTGTGTTTTGTCCTCTCCTTTGGGATCAACCATGTGGAAATCCATCAAATAAAATACCTTGTTTGCAGCAGTGCAATGAAGTTCAATAAAAAGTAAAATACTGAAGTAACTTTAAGTGACTAAAAATGTTCAAATGAATTACAAATGATATCTGAAACAAATTTTGGAAGAGACTGTCTAGACCTACTGAAAAAGAATGTGTTAAATGAAGCTCTACCACTCTGCTAATCAGAACAGTAATTCTTTCACTCTTCTACGTGTAAAATGATTCACTTGCAAAGAAATGCCTTCTAGGAGGATGAATGGTATGAAAAGGAAAATATTAAGCAATGATTTTTTTTTTTTTTTGCAACATGCAGAAGTTTGAAGTGAGAGAAAGTGAGTGTTTGCTCTAGAGAATAAACCACAAGAAATAAACAGGAAGTGGTGACCGAGGGTTGGTTTATGGCACCCTTACTTCAAGAAAGATTTTACTCCATTAGCAGCACCATTAAATCCAGCAGTGTTACTCTTAGAGAAAGCTCGTATTATGTTCTTGAAGTTGTCACAACCTGACACTACAGGAATATAGTTTATAAGACGGCAATGAAATGTTTCCCTGTGGCTGCTCATCTGCACATTCATAATGCATCTGAAATACTTCTTTTTTAGATCTGTATCTATTCTTGGATATGAGGTTTTCATACAGAATTTGCACAACGTCCTGCATCCCTGATGTTGTGCACAGTTTTGTTTCCACCACTCCCTAACTATTACTGTCTGTATTGTACGATTTCATTATACAGATCCAAGCACCGATGTGGTCAAAAAGTTAATAAGTTGCAGAAAAGGAGGCAAGTGTTCCCAAAAGGTTATGAGCCTCCCAAAGGACTTCATAGTAGCCATGATGCCTATATTCCTTTTAGATGGTAATATTCAGCAATAGATTTGCGTGCTTAAATTATTAGATATGCAATTTACATTCCCCTAGTTGGCTCTCAAAGCCTCACCGTTCTGAAGCAATCTATTGCTCTACGATAGAAAATCCAGATTTCACTGCTCAACCTCAGAGTATCTGGAAATGACCCCCGTTTCTGAAAAGTGGGAAATCATTTTGATTTCTGTACCTTATAGTCTCTTCTGCAAGCTGGCTGTTTCTGACTCCCTTTTGCATTTAGGCTCTTTACTACAAAATACAAAAACCTCTTAACATTTTTTTTCCCCCCCTAAACTTACCTTGCAGTATTTTGGTAGCATGGTATTAGCTTGCACTGGCCTTTCTTCCCTGGAGCCTGGCATCAGAGTCCAAATGAAGTCATTAATCTAAAAAGTGTAGTGGTCGTGTCCTAGTCTTTGTTATGGACGTCTGCAAATTCATGTCGCAGAAACAATACCTCGCTCGGTCCAGTTCCAGCATGGGCTGCAGACTCTGCTTGGGAGAAAGGCTCCGGGCTTCAGTAGCGGTATTGCTAATGGTCAGGACTGCACAGCTTGAGCAGTGCTGTGTCAGTATCAGGAAGCTTTTACTGTGCCTGGGTTCCTGTCAGTACTACTAATTCAATCACTTACATATGCAATAAACTCACATGAAAAATTAACAAACACCTAGCCAGCAGCAGTGCACTCTGTTCTTTTCTTTTTCTTTTTTCCCTTCTAAAAAAACTATGTAGGCTTCTCTTAAAATGATTGGGTTTAATGGTTTCTGGATGTTTTCAGCATTTGGTGAAAAAGAAATTTTTCTCTTGTTGCTAAATAGCTACTCAATATTAATCCATGGCATTATGTTATTTCGCTGTTATTTCTAATATCATGCATCAGGTTCTCTTCTAATTACATCTGCATCATCCCTTCAACTAAGCGGGTCTCTGCAGATGTCAGAGGGTGGTATAGCTCAGCAACTTGCAGTGATCTGTTCCATTGAAGTCAAGATCTATCTGGTTTTATTCTATTTTCTATCTCGAAGATCCCTTACAGATAACTTCTGGTATGATCATTAGTAGCAATAGCTCTAAAGGCAGCACAGTGTATAGAGGGAATAGGACCCAGGACTCCTTCCTCCTCCTAAACAAGAATCCCTAGGGAATTGAGATCCAAGTATCTTATCTTTCCTTATTAACGTTTTCAAGAGGTGGTTGATCTTCCCTGGAGAGCTGGTCTGGGATTCTACAAGCAGTGGCCTACAGCTCACGTAGTCTAACAACAAAGAACTGCATTCGGAACTGAGAACTACTTAAAGCAGAAGCTATGGCTCTTATCAGCAGGTTTTGTTGAAACTGTTTTTTCTATCATAGCTTAAGAAATGAGGGTGGAAGTTAATGTATGCTCCTCTACCCATGGGGCAGACCGAGATTTATACCAGTTATGAAGCTGCAGTCTTTCTGTAGAGACAGAATGTTAAAGCAGCTGGTGACCACAGTGATACTTAGAACACCTTTGGTATATTCCTTCTCCTGTAGAAGTGCTCTAGTGGCTGGGGCTGTGTGTCTCGTAGGTATGGTAACTGGCTGGCCCACTCTCAGGGCTGCTTTTTGATGCTGTCACAAACTAAGGATCAAATGGCCAAGGATGTGCTCCAGCTAGTATAAAGGTGTTAATCTTAAATTCCAGGGTTCACTGAAGTGTTTCATCCAAGTTTAGTTATGAAGACTAAAATATCTTAATTGTCTAGAAAAATGCCTCTTGCTGAGGCCTTTAACTCTTTCATCAGGTATGAGGCAGTCTTTGAGACATTAACTCATGTTTTCCAAAATTTCAGGTTGATGTGCCTGCTAACGACTGTGTTAGGAACCCTTTCATGTCCCAAGTGGTGTGTGCTCTGTTTCTAACAGTGCATTCACTTTATGGTCCTTGTTTCAGAATTTTTCAAATTGGTTCTACTGCTTTGAATAAACTCTTTTACTTCATAGCTTTTTCACATTTTCAAAGTGGCTTTTCAAAACAGAGTTGTATCAATACAGTAGTTGGGTTTTTTGCATCTCATTACTCAACACCAGTCTGTTCTTGTCCTCTTATAATTATCATGTGTTATTAGCCTTAGAAAGCCATCCTGAAGCCAAATCATCTCGTTTAGAAAAATACTAGGGGTACTACATTGTTCTTTTTCTGCATTATATGTGAAAAATGGAGAAACCAGAATAATCTTTCACTGTATGCAACAGGTAAACAAGACTTTCTAACCGAAAGTAACACTGGCTTGTTCCTGAGACTGTATCATTTGCTACTGTGCCCCAGTGCAGCAAACAGATTTGCATGAAATCAAGACTGGGCTCACAGCATTATTCCATTTATCGTATTTATTACTTTTTATTACAGACTTTGAACATACAACAGTTATGAAGTAATGCATTGAATGAATTGCATTACAACTGATTAGCCAGATGTAGCTGGGATTAGACTGGGAGACTGTAGTGCAAAAAATTGGTTCTAGTTTCATAGAACCAATGGATAAAATCACAGGGGGTTTCTGTGCTATCTGCTAAAACGTATGTTCAGCCAGCTCCATGCTTGAAACTCTTAAAACTCTGAGCTCTTGCTCAGGTATTGAGCCTGGTTCAGAATGAGATTTTCTTCCTCACCCGCTGTGGCTGGGGGTTCGGCCGTGCCATCCTGCCCCCACTTCCATGGTGTGACTCGCGTGCCCAGTGCTGTGTGCTGTTACTGGGCAGGATGTTCCTGACTGGACTTTGCTTCAGAGTTCCTTTGTTATTTTTAGTTTTCCTTATCCATTTATGGTTCTGTTGCTGTAGTACTCATCTGCTTCTCTTCTCTTACATGGATCACTGTTCTATCCATGTCTTACCAGCAATATCCCAGAAGAAAGAGTTAAATTTACTTGGCCAGGTTTCCATGATTTGAAGAGAGTTCTCTTGTATTTGGTATTCCATTTTCTGGATGTATCTTCCAACTCCCCTACCAATTCAGTTATGTAAGTGCACTGAATCCTGTAGTGTGCTGTTACACTGTAATTTCTGTGTGAAATCTGGCAAAAAACTTGGATTCAAATCCAAAGGTTATATTTATTTTTTATTTTTATCAGAATAAAAAAGTCATCTTAAAAGTTAGAAACAAGTAATCTCCATAACTACAAGAATGTGTGCTTCTGTACGTTTTAATACATCTGGATAACACCCTGTGAGGATGGAAGTGCTTTTATTCCTGTCTTACTGATGGAGAACAGAGGCACATAGACAGTAAGTTCATACAGAAAATCTGTGGCAATGGCAAAGCAGGAACTTAACCCCAGATCCCTCTGCAGTACTGCTATAACCATTAGAGGTTACTTCATGATGCATGTGGATCCAGAAAGTTACTGGACAGAACTTGCATTTAAATAAAAATACAATCCTTTTGGGGCTGGTCCCAGTGTAAAAGATTTGTAACCAGCAGATAAGATCTTGTGCATTTCCAGTGAAGGACTTAAGACCTGGCACATGCATACTTGTAAGAATTTCACCTTTGCTGGTGAAACGGACTTCAGTTGCTGTAGCTGTCCTACAAGTACCTTTCCCACATCCTGAACTGTCAGGTAAGGAAGGCCCTTTGTTCCCCCACACAGCTGACTATGTGAGCTCTTCGAACTTCTCTCTTTCTCCCCAGATCTGAGCCAAGTGTTGCCTTTGTCAAATCCAGTCAGTAAACAACAGTTTCACTAAAATTGCATAGTAGATTGAGTGCTTTTCTCATCTAACCGATTGGAAGAAATGATCCAACAAAAATGGAACCTTCCTTTCATATAGACAAAGTAGATCATATTTAAAATCCTTAAAGTTGTACAATAGGTATTTTAATCCTTCAACTATTTCTGCAGAAAGTAGATAATGTACCACATACAAAGAGAGTGTAAACAAGTACAAATGCCCAAAGTAGAATTTAGCCTACTTTTATACTAGTTATTTCTCTGTGTTCACAGAATGAAGATACTGTTTTTAAGACTACTTTGAGGCAAGGAACAATGCTTCCTACTGTGAAAGATTCGAAACAAAATCCTGATTGCATTTTGTATCTCTGTCAGATTTTACTGGAACCAGGATTTCACTGGATGGGGAGTAGACGAACATAGAGTAGCATCCTTTTAAATGAATCTTGCAGTACATAAGCACATGGTGCCATGATTCTCTGCCAGTAATAAGTATTAATAAGAAGGTGACATATGGACAGGAATCTGTGATGAATTTCCTGTTTTGAAATTATGCTTCTCATATTTGAGAAATTATTTTACTGCCCATAAACACAAATTCTGATGGACTACCCAAAACTAAACCTGGAGGGAAACAAATGGTAACCAGATACACTAAATAACTGTTTCTCTCGTTATTTAGGGAGAATCTGTAAATATAAGTCGGAGCAGAATTTATTTAATGGCTATAATATATTTGTCCTTTATGAAAACAATTTAATTATTTCAAGAAAAACAAATGACAAGTGTAGATGAACTCTTAAGCAGTGATTCTATTGCTTCTCAAGAACTGTCAGTTAAAAAAAAAAACCTACCCCATGAAAAAATATAGATGCATAATTGTCTCAGACTAGTAAATTTATTAGTATTCTGTAAAGTATTAGCAGGTCTTTGATAGGTATGTGTTTAATTGTCAGTTAGTGGGAATGATAGTCCAGGCATCATCTCAGTGGTTTCAAAATAAAACATAAACCAAACTGTGTTATATAAATGTCATAGTGAAAAAACTAACAGTGCTAAGTTTCCACTTGTAAATGAGCGTAAATATGTTTCTTTTGCACTGCTTGCTTACTGCTGTCCAAAAGATTATGCAGTTGAAGCAACTACTTTCTTGTGGGCCGAAACACTAGGTAGGATTTTAATTTTTAGAACTGATGATTTAGCAAGAAAAACTAGAAATCAAAGAATGTCTGTCAGCAGTGATATATCGAAAGCACCATGCAGGCATTCAACTCACTATAGTTGGGAAAAAAAAAAATAATTTATTGTTTATTCTGTATTACTGTAAGCCTAGCATTCTACTTCCTTGTGAATAGAGCTGTATGAAAGTCAGTAAAAACCTTATGCTTTCCATGTTTTCCATTTCAATTCATCAGCAATTTGTAATTTTCCAGTGGGCACACTGTATACATACATTTTAGCCAACTGACGAACTTTGTCTTGATATACCTAGTCTTTCTAGCCTGTGTCTACCATGTCTGGTAATCCTTCTGCTCCCTAATTCTGCAAGTGACACTTACACAGGATGGAACTTGAGCAAGTTTGTGTGCAAGAAGGAATAGTAAATACCCTCTTTTTTAAATTCATGTAAAACTACTTTGCTTGGTGTTTAGCAAATACACAGAATATATATGCAACAACCTGAATGTACAGTTTTTTCTACGATGATTAAGGAGTCTGAGTTAATTACTTGGAATTTTATTTGAAATTTTATTTCTGGTATTTGTCAGTGACTACTTGAGAAAAAGGCAGTGAAATTTTGTTACTCTCTGCAACTGTAAAACACTTTGGAAGTAAGTGTTTATTTTTTGTGTACTGGCAGGAGAAAGTATTTAGCTCATCAAATGACCATCCAATTTCCTTGCTCAGTAAATTTAGCAATATGCTTTTGTATATCTTTGACTAGCCATTATCCAGTGATCTCACCTACTTGGAAACTCTTTGCTGGCATTGAATTCTGAAATGTAAGTAGCAGAGTGATGCTCAGTAAACTGCAGCGCAGCAACTAGACACGAAGAGCTGTAAGGTTGTAATGATGTTATCAAGTTGTGATGGAGGGTTTGTGGACATCTGTCTGCTTGATACATTGAGGGATGCAAATCACAGCCACCATGATCTGAGATGGGACAGGAACCCCAGCAATTGGATCCTGAAGTAGTTTTATGAGCCTGAATTAAGCCAGAAATGATTTTCTGACTCAGTCTACTAGAAGGGACATAGGACTGACTATAAGACATGGTTTTATGATCCCTTCCAAGAGAATAGTCCAAAGTGAAGTCAGAATTCAATTTCCTGACTAGGACTGCAAAGCAGAGCACTGACTTCTCTTATTTAAGAGCATATGCTCTAAGTAATGACCATTGCATTTTTGAAGCTCAACAGAGAAAAGTAAGCTGGTGGTAACATGGGAAAAAAGCTGCATCCTGGCTCTGCTGAGGTCACAGAAAATATCCCTACTGGTTTTTATGGGTTCTAGTTTAGATCCTCATGCACACACACTTTGACTGTTGTTAAAATAAATTTAAGCTTACTGTTACACAATGTTAACACAGCTAGTGATTTCAAACCCTCAGCACCTGCTTGCAGGAACATGAATATAAGATGGAGAAAATCTTCAGTGTCTCTGGCATGAACCATTGAGTTTAGGTGTATAAGGCAAAATACATTTCCTCTGATTATTAAGGTTTTATATGTAACAAAGCTATCAGTTCAGCTGGGTGGGAGACTCGGTAAGGAAGCTGGCAGAGAGAGTATTCAAACTGTAGAACTCGGCCCTACAAGTAGTCAAAATGATGTTCTGGACTAGACAATGGGAGAAGTGAGACTCATTTGTCAGTTCCTGTATGGGTCTCTTAGCAGTGGGTTACTGAAGCTGTGGAGACAATTAAGCCCTCCACAGCCATAACAGGAAGGCTTTTGTCGTCTTGAAGTTGGGAATTCTGGTCTTGCTGAACAGGAGTCAGTGTTGTCTTATGAAATTTCTCAGACTTCAGCAGAAACAAGGAGGATGGTGTTGCTGGGTTACTGAGGTTCAGTCTTCTACTCTCACAGGCAGCATGTCATACAACATCTTTCATAAATTGATTGTGTTTCATCTTTAAAGTAATTAGGTTTTTTGCCTCCACCATTCTAGTTGGAAGGCTACTGGAAATCTTGATTGCTCTAATGATCAGAAACCTTCTTCTAATTTCCAACCTAAATTTATTCACAGCCGGTTAATATCCATTTGTTCCCGTGCCAGTTTTGTCCTTAGCTACTGTAGGTTTTTCTGTATCTGGTGTTTATCTCCCTGACACGTTTACATGCTGTGATTATGCTCCTGCTGAGCTGTTATTTTGCTCAACAAAATACGCCAAAATCTTTTGGTTACTTCTTGTAAGATATACTTTCCCTTCTCCTTAGTCGTCCTTCTTTGGACCTGTTTCCATGCCTCTCTTCTTGACCAGAGCTATATAAGATTCTCAACTGAAAACCTGCTAGTGTCATTGTAAACTGGCATTGATATTTTCCTGGCTATTCTGGGGAAAAAAACTCTTCTAAAACTATAACTGCATCTGTCTTTCATAGATATATCATATTGATGGCTTATAGTTGTCTTGTATATGCAAGTCTTTCTCAATTTCTAAGTTACAGTTTACAGTTTAGGGTAGACCTTTTTGTTATTGATACTCAGCAGCACACTGTGCTGTTAAATTTAATCATATTTGTATTGCTGAAGTCCACACGGTTCCCTCTGTATAGTGACCTGAAACTTATCAGTACTGATGATGTTTCTCAGCGCATTGAGTAATCAACAAACGTCGTCAACCTCCTCCTGTTTCTAGAACCTTTATGGATGAAACATCAGACATAGTTCCAAAAGTCATCCACAAAGATCCTTCCTTTTAAACTTTCCTCAGTCTAATAGTCCTTCCTTTAATGCTCTATTTTTCATTTCCCCATGAATGAGTTTCGTGCCCTCTTTACAGATCTTCTGCTATTCCTTATATTCCCCAGCTTCACTAATTTCTCTTGTGGCACCATAACAAATGCTTACCAAAGATCATATAGATCAAGTCAGTTACATCTCCCTTGTGTAAAAACCCAGTTATGATAACAGAAAATGCTGTCAAGTTAGCCTGACATTATCTTATCTTGATAACTTCAAATAACATTTTTTCCATTTTTCTGTGTACGTTTGTTTAATTTTCCTTAAAGTTTGTCCCCTGAAACTTTACAGATTATGGATAGCCATGTGGGCATCTGGGCTGCTAGCTGTCTTACCATTTTTCTCACCTTATCTTAAATCTTGACACATTTTCTATTGTCCTGTCATATGACATGATGTCCAGATTCATAACTAGACTATTCAATATTTGCTACCAACCCTTCAATTTCATATACTAGTTCCATCAGCAGTTTGGGATAGAGATTACATAGTGTACCTCTGGATAAGCTTTTGTTTCACACGTTTGTAGTAACTGCAAGGTTCACACCCTCATAACTATTTTGGGTTTGCACCATAAATTAGATGAATGCCACTTTGAGTATGTTTTGCTTCCCCCTGCCCCTTAATCATGTAACTGAAAAAATTTCAGGAGTTGTTTTAATATACTTGCAAGATCTAAATAAGCTTCACTTTTTAGGCAACTTGTACTTTTTCCTTCTGCCTCTGAGGAACACTTTGTTTCCATTCCTTTTGTGTTTATGGCTCAGTCTTAACATTTAAAAAAATGAAAATATTAGTTCTGAAGCTTCTTACAGAATTTCCCCCTGCTTTCTTTGGGATCCAGGTTCCTAACATGACCAACACCTTTGGTTTTCTGTCTTTCCTGAACAGCACATAATCTTTTGTTGGGAGTGCTCCAGGGACAAGTGTTCTTTCGCTATTTCCTCGTAGTGTCCAGCTGTTTTCTAACAATTCAGATTCCTTTGTTTTGTTGCACAGGTTCAGGCAAGCCTATGCATCCCTTCCAGTTTTATATACCTTGCCACATTGTGTACATTACCTGCATTAAGTACAGTGGTTATATTAACAATGTCTTCTATTGTTCAGAACAATAACAGCACATCTTTCCTTTGTAGTTTCCGTTCTTTTGCCTTATTTTTCTCTGTTGTGCATCATCACTTTCCTCCTTTCTTTTAGCTAACATTCCTCATGTATTTCTTTTTCAAAGCCTTCTTAAAATTGTACTGGTTGTTAGAAGGAGTGTGAGACGACAAATAACAAAAGATGAAAGGTCTTGTCTACATCTGAAGCCTGTAACTGGAAAATTATCTTCCTTGTTAAACTTCAGTGAATGACAGCAGAAATAACTTGCCACTTTGAGACACATGTCAAGCTACACTTGTTGTTATTTCATTAATCACTCCTATGACATTTCTGCCATTACTTCTATGACAGTAGTGTCCCAGGCCTTAGTGAAGACTAAGGCCAGCTTTCTACTTTACATAAATAATATTAATCTGTTCTGTGTGAAATACCAGATACTGACTTTTATTCAGATCTTCCTATTAGGGGATACTCCCTTGAATTTTAAAAAGCTGACATATTACTATCGCATCAAAATGTGATATCTTCTCTCAGTTTCACATAATACTCAAAAAGCTTCTATTTATTATAGTCTTTGCTTATTCCTACATTCATATTGGCAAACTTGACCTTAGTAAATTCTGTGAACTTTAAACTCTTAATATTCAGTGTTACTTACTGAAAAACAGATCTCTATTCCAGGGTAGGCTTACACAGGCAATTATTATCTCTCGATTGACTCTTAATAAACAGTGAGTTAAGAGTTCCTGAACCTTTTCCTTGATACATGTACAAGTTAGAAAATGTTGAATTAGAAAATGCAATTTGTAACAGCTTTTCTGCCCCTATTCAGGACATGCTGTATTCTCTACTTTACACTGTAACTTTGGACCCGACTGGTGACATTAGGAAGACAGGGATTAATGTGAAAGAGGCTTGGAAGCCAATTACTCTCTTATTTACATCAGTATAACTTACACTTAACGTTCATTCATGTAAAGATAGATACAGCTGGCTCTAATGTTAGTAAGGCAAATTTTAAAGTGTGTTTCTTCAGCTTTTGAAAACTAGTCCATAAAGCTAAATGCTTGATCGAAGGGGGGGGAGAAAAACAAACAAACAAACCAACAAAACAAAGAAAAATTGATTGGTCCTAAAATAAATGCATGTCACAATCATTCTGAAGTTGTCATTTCTAATTTGTGTCTCATAACAGAAAACAAAGTCTTAATGTAACCAAGAAACATTGTCTGAATTCATTGCACAGTAGTTTTCTTATCACATATGCTCTTGTTACTATACTGACAGATTCTAAATGCATAGCTGTTATTTTGTATGTTAATTGAAAAATGCTGTCCAAAGACATTTGTATTCATGTAACTTGTATTATATTCAATATCCAAGGACAAGAGGTGTTTTAAGCTCTTAACTGCTATGAGATTAACAGTGGCACATTAACAGAAGATAGTAGACTGCTCTAAGACAAGTGAACATGAGGCAGTAGAGGGTTCCTGTATTTTACAGAGAAAGTCACAAAGACTATAGTGAGGTTATTTTTCTCTTGGAAGGATTGCCAAAATAGAAAAGCATGTGAGAAAAGAGAGTTCATGGACATTGGTCTACCCTACAAACATGTTGATTTTTAGCTACAGTAAAAAGTCAGGTTGCTCTTTTAAAGCCAGCTACTATCCTTTTCTTGGTAGTCCCCTGTTGTCTCCTAATCTAAATTTAGTTTGTGAGCAGTGAACTCTGCTGGTAATGAAGTCCTCAGCAATCAGTTTGCTTCTTTCTAGTTGTGGCAGTGAACTTCACTGCGGACTGTTTTTGCCTTGTGACCAAGTGCTGCTGAGAGGTGACCCAGACCCAGTTTACACGTAGCATACAGTCATGACATGGGTGAGCTTGGCTGCCCTACTGTAGGCGGCACAAATGAAACTGCAGTGCAAATGCAGAAGGAGGCAAAATGTTTCAGGAAAGCCTTCGAACCTGGGTAAGAAGAAAATGAGCAAATAGAACAGTGAGAGAAGAAACACTGGCAAATCTGCCCAAGTGTCTTGATAGGCCATGGAGAAGTAGAAGAAAGAAACTTGGGGCTTACATCTATTATGCCAGCCTGACAGAAGGTTAATCAAAAATGTTTGGGAAGAATGGTAGTAATGCTGAGATGTGTGACTAATCACGCAAACTTTGGGAAAATCACATTCAGGGGCTAATGTTAAACTTTGGGTTGTGTTTTCTATTCAAGGGGATAGCTAATCTGAGACATGAGGTTTTTTTCCATTCAGTATAATAAGTTTCAACTACTTCATATTTTAGAATTTACTTTAATTATTATATGTAAGTAAACCATTGGAAGAGAAACTCATGTACCAATGACAATTTAAAAAACCCAAGAAGAAAGCAATGAAATATCATACTGTTGATAATACTTGTAACGTGGTAGAAGTTGCTGAATATGGCCTTTATGATCCTTAGGCATTTTATTAGTAATGTTAGCAGACAATGATGAAAATGCATAAGTACAGAAAGTCACCTCCTAATTTACCTGTCATGACACTTGATTTGGAAGACAACTACTTCTCTCAGTTTTGCAGTATCGGCTATTTCTGAAATAGAATACGCAAACTTACATTCTGTGATACAACCAGTAGATACTTCCTGTGCGGGGTGTGTAAGAAAGAGGTGGTCAGATTCATTCGAAGTCCTGTTCCAGTGTTTTTACCATTTTAATTTCTAACTATTGCAAAAGGGTAGCAAATTAAACTAGATAGATGGTTTTAAACAGACCTGGTTTTGACATAAACTCACCTTTTTTTAAGCTTCTGGAGAATCAGCTTGCTTAGAAACAAGACTATTATAAATTAGGAATTATTTTCTCAAGATGAGTGTTTATGAGACTGCATTTCCTAAAGGGAACTCTAGATTTCTCTGTGTGGCTACCTGATCTTTCCCATCCCTTCATGTACCTTGGCCTACTTTGATATTCCATCCTGACCTAGCTTGTGGACTTTTTTTTCTAACTTTTTGGCTGCCTCCTTTGGCTAGCAGTTTCACCTACGTTCTTCCATTCTGAGGCTGCTGGCCTGCCTTTTTCTTTCTGATATATTAACGGTAAGTCCCATTAAACTAATGAGTTTCAAACATGCATAAGCCTAAACTTTCAAACAAGTATAAGCTCAGTAATCAACTCTCTGTAGGTCTTCATGCAGCTGAGTATTCTGCTATTGATCATCAATCCTTGGTTTTAGTAGTTATGCAGGTGCATTTTAGGATATTTGAAAACATGATTTAAAATAAAAAAAGTAACTGCTATTCAAGCTTAGCATATGTGCTAAGTAATCAGAGTAGACAACAATAGGTGGGGCAAAATGGATGTGTGGAAACATGACTGGGGTTCCTAAAGCTATATGCTGAAGCTAGAGGTAAAATCCAGGTTTCTAGATGTGTAGTTTATGACAGCATGATGCAGTTGCTAGTTCTTTAAATAGTGATGACAGCGGTAGATTAAAAAAAATAAAATTCAGCATAATTTCTTGAGTAAGCAGTGCCTCTCTTGCGAAAGCTATATACTGGGTTTAGACTAACATATTGATATAAATAAATGACAGTGCTAGGGACTGTTGTTTATTCTTGTTTGAATTAATGTAATTCCAGACTAGGGGGATGGATCCTGATTTAGTTAGTAAGAGTTCCTCTTAATTTGCATCCAGGAAAAATACACTGTGTGCCAGGAGTTTTTGAGCCTTTGCAAGATTTTCTGCTAGGTTCTTGTAAAACTGCCTAACAGCTTCAAGGAAAGCTTCTCTATACAAGCATTACAAATACTCACAATTTGTACAGTTTCAGTATGCATCTTGGCCAAAAGCAGTATATCACCTACTTTCTTTGAATGAACTTCTTTCAATGAAAGAGAGATCGTTATTTTTAGTTTGTTTCATTTATAAGCAGTTCATAGTCTGCTGTTCAAAACTTGAAAAGCTGCTAGTAAATAACTGGAAAATATCAAAACAAAATGGAAAACATATCACCATAAACACTGCCTTAGTATCATGAGTGCTTTTAGAAAGGGCTTGTAATAATGAAAAATTATCACTCTATCATAATGGAGTTTCAGCTAGGCTAGAAGTTGATTCATCAACATCACTAGGCATCACTTAGCATTCCAGCTATGTGTGCAGATTTTTAGAATTTTGCAGCTTACAGTTATTGTTTATGTTGATCTTAACAGCTGAGCAAAGATTCAATTTAGTATTGAATGCAATTTTATATCCTGCATATTCTTTGTGGGCTGTTTTATTCATGTACAAAATGCATAGCTGCGAGATCACTTTTTTATTCATAATTGATTAATAGCTTGGGGTTTGTTTATTTTAGGTGGCAGTGTGAACAATACCATTACAGTATTTTTAATAGGTTACCAAATAAGCAAAGATGGGACTTGTATCTGCAGCTAATTTTGATACAGTTCTGCTTCACCTCTCCCAGTGAGTTAGCTGTGCCTTAAGTGTTGAGAAATCAGTGCAAAAATGTTTTTTTTATAACTTCTAAAGTATTTAGCAACACTTTTCAGGCCCAGTAAAACATATGAAGCCCTTGAGGTTTCATCTTGCAAGAATTTTCATGTGTTTTCATAGTTATTTTTCTGTAGACCCGCTAAGATCATATAGGTATGTGTGTGATGACTGAAATCTTACTGAAATGTGAATGATTAATATGAATCACTTCATGTGAATATAAAATGCCAATTGTAGAATGTTAAATATCTTTAATAATACAGAACACAACACAACAACTAAGGGCATGAAGTTGATTGCCTATGCAATTAAAAGTTTAGGAGACTATCTGATCTGGAACTTGGCCAAGGAGTCGTGACTAACAAGCCTCTTCTGGCAAAAAAAAGTGCCAGAGGATCTCTGATAGCCGTGTATGGTCAAGATTTCTGCTTTGTCTAAATTAAGCTATCTTGACATGTAAGACTGCCATACATAAAATCCCATGCCAACATTTGGCAAAGCACTACTTCTGTTCAAGCATTTGTGCTAGAGAAAGCTGACTATATACAGCATCAAGGCAAACAGTTTTGAAGGCATTTATTTTCAATTTCCTAGGAAGCTAAATGCTGCTGAAAATCCCATTCTATGGTTGTAATTTATCCTCCATCTCTTTACAGAGCTCTTATGAAAGTCAGTGGGAGGGTCTGGTATCAGGTATATAATATACTGTAAAAACTTTAAAACATCTTATTGTTGGTTGTTAAAATGACAAACATTTTGTAACAGGGACTGTGGGATGAACTCGGCTTATGTTCTGCTTCTATCTGGCCTGCTACTGTTTCCCTGAAGATGGAAAACCAGCACACATTGGGTTGCATGCAGTCCTAAGAGAGGAACACTCTTATACCTGTACAGTTGAGCATTTAGACACAGTTCTCTTGCCATATGTGTGTAATCCCAGGGTGTGCTCCTGTAACCATCAGGTTTGTCCTTCTGGAGCCTAACTTTACTGAATTTAACAGGACTTCTTACATACCGGAAGCTGCATGTCTGTAGGCAAAGTCTGTGTATCTCACCAGATATTCTTTCTCATGCAACAAGCCCCACCTTAAAGGCTCAGGCTTCAGGAGGTAGCTATGTGCCTTAGAACTTAGGCCAGTCCCTATTACATTTTAGACAGTTACTGTGTAAATGGAACAGGTTGGTAAATACGGCTAAATCAAATGCTGGTGCTTATTATGATAGTGAAATAGCTTTGAAAGAGCTCCTGTAGCACTCTGCATCCTGTTTCTGTTTGTGGTGCTGGCTCTGTGGAAGGCCACTTTGCCTTTCTCCTAGTATTTTATGTGAAAACGTGTGGTGCACAAGTAACACAAAAGCTAGCCCTATAGAAAGGTACCTGGAAAAGTAAAGACAGTGGTTGAACCACTAAAAGATGGTAACACACCATCTTTTCAGATTTTTTTTTTTTACTGTCTTTTGGAATTTTAGCTTAGGAACTCCCTAATAATTTTGTGCTGTGAGGATTCATTTATAAAACAGCAAGAGGGAAATCTAAACCTAGGTCTTTGGAATAACCTAAGTGATTTTCTGGAATCGGAAAAAATAAAAACCAATCTGTACTATAAACTAAAAATTAAGAAGAGATACACATATTATGACCTGATGCAGTAAAGTACTTTAGGTGCTTGCTGGACTTCAGCAGTGCTTAAATACAAAATATTTTTCAGCTACACTCGCAGACTTTACTGAGCTTAGTCAGAAATTCCCCACTGAAGCTGGTAATGCTTGATGCCTATTGAAGACAGCATAATTACTAAGATTGAGAATTTACCTAATTATGCATTAACAACATCGTTACTGTTGTTAATGTTCTCGCCTTTCAGAAGTCTTCCAAGCATTAGCTGAGTTACACCAGTTACTTTTATTAGTAAAACATTGGCTCTCTAAACATCTTTTCAAGTAACTGGACTAAGGAATTATTTCTGAAGATTTTACTTTTACATATGAGAACAAACCACTAGGAAAAAGGGAAATGATGACTGGCACTCTAAATCAGATCCTTCATTTAAACACAATAACTTCAGAGGTGCTTTTGCCTTGAAGAGTGTAGGATCAGGCATTATAGATTGGCACACCATTTTGCATTTGGATCTATAAAGTCAGATGTTTAAGTACCCAGGTAGGGTCCAGCTGAACACTCCAATTTCACTTAAAGAAGTGGAAGCTCTGTGAGTGCTCAGTGTCTTTAAAAACAAGATTGTTTTTGTTTATGAGTCCAGGTATTGACTTAGGTGCCTGACTTAAACCACTCAAGTTTGGATGGTTTTATGGTCCACCTTATTTTAGATTGGCAGATAATTGCAAATAGTTTTCCTTAAGTCAGTAGAAGTCTTGGAGATATTAAGAAAGGACTCGTAATGCTTAGCATGTGCATATTTTTGTTAGCATGTGGTTCGATACTGTACTTGTATGGTAACTTTGACAGTGTATTCCAACAGGGTTTAATAAACATTACAGTAGATCATTTCATTGCAAAGAAATTAGCTCTTTTGTCTTTGACTCACTTTAAAAGCTCTAATTAAGGACATAGTAAACATTAAAGTCTTTCCTAATGCTTTAGGCTTTTTTAGGTGTTATCTGAAGAACATTAATGTTTTCTGTTAGGACAGACATATATTAAAAAGTTTGGTTGATGAACTCAGGTGGGGTTTTATTTTAACAGTGACAAGTGTACTCAATATGAATAGTATTTTTAATTCAGCAAACTTCTTAAGACAATTTGGTTAGAATTTGACTACATTTGGGATAGAAAAATAAAAATAGTTTGAAAGAAAAAAATTTAAAGGACATCAGTCACAACATATTTGTATGTTTAACCTGGTTTTTTCTATTGCAAATTTGATGTCAACCTTTCAATGACTCTGAAAATATACAGTGCTGCCAGACACCTCAATATTTCACTGGATTTCCTTTTGAAAAGTGCTTGTCTGTTTGTTGAAAATTTGCAATATATTACTCATAGCAAAGAACTTCTGCTTTAAGGGTATAAATACCTATTTTGCAGTGTCCAATTCGGTATCATCAGCTATAGAATTGTTTTTGTTACCATAAAACAATGCACGCTTTAACCTTATTATCAGAAATAAGCAGCAATACATATACTTCTTTCAGTGATTAAATTTATTGTTAAAACCTGTTTGCTCTCCTATCACAAGCAATATTATGACATGTTATGTATCATTGTTGAGATCAGATAACACAAACATGAAAGAGTAACTGGTATCATTCAGTTCTGGAGAGGAGAGTGCTGAATCAGAGTCCTCACTTTAACTCACCTATATGGTATACAACCCTGTTTGACATTGACTAAAGTTTAATGTCGCTGATGACCATTCAGCAGATTTTTAAATGCTGTGCAGAATCACACCAAACAGCAGTGGCCAGCTTACACTTACTTAAACTGCAGTTTCTCTGTAAACAGCCTTAGTACTAACAACCTGACGCGCAAGGCTGGTGCCACTGTACGTGATAAAAGCATTCGATCATTCCGAGCAATGAACACAAAGCAAGATTGGGTCCAAAAGCCAAGAAATTAATTTGTGAGATCAGTGGAAACCTTTACTCTTTGGCATCTCCTCCTTCAAAACAGAATTGGCTTTCCAAAGAAGAGCCATGTGAAGGAGAGTGGGAGTCAAGGTTAAAGTCATTACATCCAAGGCACTAGTATGTTTTTATGGGGGAGAGGCATTTTCTGCTATTGTGATATGGATCAATAGGATCATCTGACATGATTTCTGCTGAAAATGTTAAAGTCACTTAGACTTGTGTTTGAATTAATTCTACAAAGTCATCCTAGGGCTTAGAAAAATCAATCCTCATGCCATGTTGGGAGGAAAGAACAGAAATCCATCACCTTTAAAGACAAAGCTCTGTGCAAATTGAGTGTTTTAGTGGGGCATGAAATCTTTGCAGATTATGCAAAGCAAGTGTTCTCTCTTTCCCCTTATTGTTTGCCCTTCACTTGACATACAGGAAGAGATGCATCAAGAGGATGGCAGGAGACATGTGTCACTTAAAGCACGCTGTAACACCCCTTGCCCTGGAATGCTCCCTTCAATCTGCTTGAACAAGCAGGCATAATAGATGAACAAATATACGCAAAACTTCACCTAGTTATAAAGTTGACAGAACCTTTTTTCCATCCTTTCCCCCTGGGCAGAGCTAGCCCCAGGTATGCTCTGCCCTTCGGCCCCGCCTCGGAGCGCCACGATCGTACTGCACCAGCTCACTTGTTGCACGGTGCCGGGGTGGCATCTCCCCTCCGCTCAACCCACGGAAACTTCACAGCCCGCGCCTCGCGGGGCTGCTCCGCTCCTGCCCGCTTGCAGCCCCTTACCTGCATGTGGCCCTGGTACATCCTGCCTTGTCTGGTTCGGCTGGCCCTCAGGCCGACAGGTTGGGCGTACGCTGGGGTGGGGGCACTTCTGCGCACTCGGCTAAAAGAAAGAAAGAAAAGAAAAGCAAAAAAAAAAAAAAAAAAAAGCCTAACCCTGAAAAAGCTATTTTTTTTGCAGGAGATCGAGTTGGTCCTGGAAGCGCCTTTGCTGCTTTCAGTCACCCAGTGACCTGGGCTGCTTTCTTCCCTCCTCTCCTCTCTCCCTTTCGAATGCGATGTGCGAACTGCCGGGGAGCTGCTCCTCGCGGGGTGCTGGGGGAGGCGGGTCGGACCCAGGCGGCGGCGGAGCCGCCGGGCGGGGAGCACCGCGGGGTGGAGCGGGGCCGCCCGCTGCCGGGCCTCGCCGCGTCCCGCTGCCAGCCGGCCCAGCCTGACCGCCTGGCGGCCCTGGCCCCGGCGGCCCTCCCCCGCCTCCCGGAGGCAGCCCCGGCCTCCTTCCCTTCCTCCTCCTCCTCCTCCTCGCCCTCCCTTCCTCCCTCCCTCCGCAGCGGGAGCGCGCAGTATCCGGTGAACGCGCGGAGCCGCTGCTCCGCGGCCGCGGGGCGGGGCCCTGCCGGGGTCCCGGGTCCCCGTTGGCCCTACTGTCCCGCCGGGGGCGCGCGGCTTCCCGTGCCGCAGCTATACTAAAAAATAGTAAGCGTACGAAGACAAAAACGGGGCGTCCCGGAGCCAGAACACGGCAAAACCTGGATCTGGCACACGGAGCCTCCCGTGTAGCTGCGAGTTTTGTCTCCTCGCGTGGAAGGAGAAGGGGGCCCGAGTGCGGGCGCAACCTGGGGAGCGGCTACCTCCAAGCCCGGGGTCGGCGGCGCCCCGCGCACAGCCCTTCGCCGCCGTTGCTGCAGCTGGGAGAGGGCGGCTTGCTGCCGCCTGCAGCGCTGAAAAAGTTTGGCGTTGCAGAACGAGGGAAATGTACAGGCTGCGGTTGTAATTAAACTGAATTTTAGTAATAAGCTTGGGCTAGGCCCTATCTTGTGTGCTGCATATGAAGAACATGGTCAGTTGTCGTTCACAGAAAATACCAGGAGGCTGTTGTTCTGGCTTGGTAGTATTGCTTAGTAATCACCAAAGATACTGTCATATAGAAAAAAAATCTGGTAATAGCCTGTACGTGCACAATTCTGGCCTTGTAAACTGGCACAACAGGCCTGCTAAATCCTGCAGGCAACGCCTGCATCATCTTGGATCTGGCTTTTTTTATTCCTGCACCTCAAACCTTAAACTTCTAATCTGTTAAAAAGACCAGCTGTTTCCTTGCAAATTTCTGTCCCACCCAGTGTATCTATATTCAGTAGCACATCCAGTGCCTGGAATTTGCTACATTGTATAATTCCTTGAGCTCTCAAATCTTACTGTTAAACTACACAAAACTCAGTGATGCTTTTGACTGACCAGGGCAGTCCAACCTTAAGCATGTTCCAGTACTAAAGCAATGCAAAGCAGGTTTTTTTACTCCTGAAACCAGCACATTTCTATCATCACAGATCTCATTTCAGCTGACTAAATATGCCTTTTTGAAGTGTTGATATTCAGCTAAAAAACAGGGTTTTGCAGAACATGAGTTTGTAAAGTTGTCAGTGATGGCACAAGCAAAATGCAAAATCTAGCCAATTATTTTTCCCACTTAAGCTTGAGAGTTTTATCTCTTAGATAGCAAAAGTGACAGTTCTCTTACATCTAATGAATATGTATCCGGCTCACTGAGATTTTTAGAACAGCCTAGGAGTTCAGCTATGTATTGGTGATAAAAGGAAATAAGAAATGAATGTTTTTTGTCTAAATCCCTTAAGCTGCTTTGAAAATCTCAATTAAGAGCTGATGAGCTTAAAATACTTCTTCGGGATTGTCCATACGTGTTAGACAGATCTTATTGTAAAACCCTACTGTGTAATACAAAAGGTGACTACACTTACATAGATGAAAATATCAGATTTGACTTACTGTAATTTCACTTAAAATGTCATATACAGAGTACAGATTTTTTTCAGATATAAATATCTTGCTGCTTTTGTGCTCAGTTCAGAAGAAAGTTTAGGTCTAGGTGAAAAAAAGCAAATCCTATTTAAACATGGAGCCTTAGTGTCTTTGCTCTTTGTTGAACAGGGATGTATTAGACCCTTAAGCTTTTAGTAGCCATGAAGGGTGCACTTTTTCACTCTGGCTACAGTAGATCCAGATTATCCTTTCCTGGGTTAGCGTGCAAGTTTTCTGTGGTAGCTGAATGTTTTTAAGGCATGTGAAAATTGCTTTTTTATTGTTCTTGTTTTAAGTACAGGGGTTTTTCTCAGGGGAATCTGGAGTAAATTTGTCAACACCAGTACATAGCAATATCTTTTTTTTTCTAAATCTAAGTATTAGTGCCATGATTTAAATTTTTCCTGCAGGGTAGGAAAAAGAACACGTATTAAAAGAATTGTTAATTCATGAATGATTATTCATACCATACTATTTGTGGGTGAGGGACAAACATTGGTAGAATTTGGCAAGATTTAAATGCTAGATGTGAGAGTTTATAGTATAGCATGTGTTGCAATAGGCATTTTTCTTAATGCTTCCAGAACTAGGTGCATTCATTTTGCAATTTGTTGATGCAATGTCATACTGATGCCACAAATTGGCAGTATCTGGCAGATCCAGTAAAGCCAGGTGGATCCAGCTTTTACCTTTTTCCTTAGCAGGGGGCTAGAGCACTTGGCACCAGTCAGTAAGAAGGCTGGCAAAGCAGCAGTTGGTGCAGTGGAGAGACGGAGGGAGATATATGCATAGATAAATGGATAGCAGTTGTTTCTTCTTGAGGAGATGTTCTTTAAATATCTTTCAGTGCAAGCCAAACTCACACACACGCACAGTGCTGTGCTTCCATTACTGTAAACTCTGCCTTTTGCTCTA
The DNA here is from genome assembly GCF_964289735.1 of Phaethon aethereus. Classification (NCBI taxonomy): domain Eukaryota; kingdom Metazoa; phylum Chordata; class Aves; order Phaethontiformes; family Phaethontidae; genus Phaethon; species Phaethon aethereus. The sequence continues at coordinate 20,238,561 of NC_138585.1, read as the reverse complement.
TCTCTTCACCAGAAGAAGTTTCAGCAAGATTGTTTCTCTCTCCATCTCATTCTAATCTGGAATCAATGCATGATATTTATTGCTCAGTTATAGTACAGTTCCAAAAATATGCGATGGTGGGTGGGACGGAATGTATTAATGTGCAATTCTGTAACATAAATATAGATACAGAGGCAAGTTCTTTATGGTTTAGAAAAAGGTGAGTGCTAGGACCCATGCTGTTTGTGAGACTGCTCTATTTGTGAATGTGAAGGTCTGTTTTGTTACAGGGTGTGTTTAATCACACAAGGTTAACTTGCCTAAAATGCTTTAAAAATGTTTTTCTATTGTGGTTCCTTTTGGTCTGTCTGTGTGGCTGTGTTACAATTTGAAACCCGTGATGTCTGTGTGCTATGAGCTCTTTAAGCTTTGTTGTTTGTTATGGCAAAAAATGGGAAAAATCGTGGTAGAAAATACGAAAGTCCTAATGTTTGTTAAGAAGAAGAAGAGTCACCATATGGCTCAACAGATTTTAATTAATATTAAATTGCCAGGGGAAGTTTTGCAGAAAGTCAAATAAAAATCCTATATTTTACAAATAAATGCTCAGAATTTGTTTTCAAATATATTTCTGGGGCAATTAGGACTATTAGGAAGCCCAGAGATAGTAATGGAAGTGCAGGGGCATTTTCAGAAATACAGAGGTGCACGAGGTGTTTTTGGAGAACCTGGCAGCTACCTAGTTACTGCCAAAAACTTGACATTCAATTCCCGGTGGTAGATATTTCCTTCCTTTAGGCCTTACTGATATTTATGTCATCCTGCAAATTTAACAAATAGCTTTAAGTCACTGCCTCTGAAACTGCACAAGACGACACATACAGACTCCAAGTTAATAACAGTTATCATAGTATTCATTAACGGAGTAATTGGAATGGCAAAGTCTGTGCTTTCCATGCCAGGAAGCCACATGGTGTGGGCAAGTCATGATTTTTATTAGGGAAACAGTGCAATGATAAACAGACCTGCACATTCCAAGTCAGAAAAGCAAATATATACTCAGTGTGAAACAGGTAGTTAAGTGCTCTTCCTTGCCCGTGATATGCTATATTCCTGCAGCTTCAGAGGCAAGACTTGGAGAGAGTACTTCGGGGAAGTCGGACCTCTGCCTGCACGGCAGGTTGTTGTCTCCATCACTCTCCTGTGCTTCTTGTATCTCTCTGAATCTCTTAGTGTTTCTCATGTATGACAACGGATTGTGTTGCCACTATCTAATGATAGCATATGTTTGGTCATAAAGACACAGATTTGCTGCTTTGTTCAATAGTAGATGAATGTTCTGGTGCACATACCCTATATAAAATGTCAGTCTATTAGCTCATGTAACCATGGAGATAAGTAATTTGCATACATGGAAACTCTTTGGGTTCACTTAGGCCTAACGTGTGCATTTTATTAGGAAACAGATCTTTAAAAACTTTAATACTAATAAATATTTTCATGAACAGTATTTTCTGCTAACTGAAAATAATTGGCCAAATTTGTGAAAACACGGAGCTGATTAAAAATTAACTACCAAAAATAACCTTGCTTATTCTTAGACTCAAGTGAGGTGCAAAACCTGTGAAAATTAAATTCAATTGTTATTGTATTAATAGTCTTAAATCTTATTAATAACATAGAATTAAGAATTTATAATATTGTTAGTTCTGACAGATTCTAATTGTACTTCATACTTTGTTTGCTAGTTGCAGTTTTAAGGTGTGAATGGTTCAACCACACATCAGTGAGTGCTAATTGTATTTTGTGTATTTGCACATTGCTTTTGTGTGCTAACATGATTTATATGTGTTTAGGGAATGCATGTAAAGGAGGTGCTTTACATACTTTAATGAATAATAAATTTGAGCAACACACAATCCTAAATTAATTTTTAAAAGCTACAAATTTTGCTAATGATGCATATAAAACATTTAATTAACAAGGCTCAGTGTAGAAACCACAAGTCATTGTAACAAATAGTAATTAGATTGTAAATAGCCTGAGTAGAATAGTAACAGGATGATTCTTCGTTATGGAGTCTCACCAGTTTTTTTCACCTGTAACTCTGTGCCTGTCAGTAAATACTAGTGTAGAACTTGTCAACAGAATGAAGAAATATAGTGTATTATTCCAAATTATGACCAGCATAATTACAAATTCCACAGTCATATTTCAGTTGAAGCTTCCATTGCTATCCTAATTTATGTATAGCATGCCTGTTGTTGCTACCCCAATTTTAGGTATAGGCTAAGTGCTGTGACTGGGCAGAGGAGGGGAGCAGCCCAGTTGCGTCCCTGTTAGCACTGTCTTACATGTTGTACGGGTGGTGGTATATGATGGGGCAAGGTAACTGCTGCTACATAGCCTGTGCCACTCATGCCTACATCTGAAACAAGTGCTGTGGAGAAATTGTAGCTTCCTTACGAAAGAAGGCTTTTCACATGCACTTGTATTGAGTTCAGCAGCAGCTAGTGCTGCAAAATGTGGCCTATTTGAAGGGATGATACAAGTCATGGATAACTATGAACATACCACCCAGTTGAGTAGACCAGAAAAACTTCTTCATGTGTATTACACGCAGTATTTCTGTTTATACATCCCCCTATATGGTGTTGCAACACCATGATGCTGTTGAGTCATGTTCAGCTTGTGATCTACTGTTACCTTTGGTGATATTCCTGAATCATTTACTTACCCACTGTGTTTTGTTTGTGGTCGATTAGTCCTATCTAACTGTGGAATTTTGCCATTGTACTCATTGACTTGTATCCTACTTATTGAAAACTATTTCTCCACTTTATCTAAATGTTTTTAAATTTTGATCACATTCTTGTTTTGTTCTCACAAGCTTTTCCAACTTCATGTTGCCTGCAAATTTAACAAATACGCTTTCTATTCCTTTAGCCAAATCATTAATCAAAACACAGAATTACATGCTGTCCTATGGAATGCCACTTGGGAAGCCCCTCTAGTTTGACAGTAAATCATCAATAACTGTTTTCTGAGTAGACTTAAGCAGCTATCTAACAGTGATTTTTCTAGACCATGTTTCCCCCAGATATTTATGACAATATCATAAAATTCTTATTAAAAATATCTAGTCTTTTTTGCCTGTTTGTAATGGCTCTTACCCTACTGTACAGAGAAAACAGTCTGCGTTGCTGGTTACTCATCCCCTTATCTTCTAGATACTTAAATTGTTTGTTTGATTAATTGTTATAGTATTTCTGCTGTAATTAGAAGTAAGCTTTCTGGCCTTTCTTTCCCCTATTTTTAATGATAAGCACTATGTACCTGCTTACAAGCTCTATTTAATGCTTCTGAGATTGCTTTAATCTATGCTCAGATTATCTGAGGGTGAATTTGATCAGGTGTAGTTATTCCGAAAACAACTAACTCGCCTAAATACTTTCAAGCCTGTTTTTTCCTGTTACTGGTGTTAGGTCTGTTAGACTTCTGATCACAGCTGACCATCTTAGGTAATTTAAATCTAGGGTTTCTTCAGATACCAGTAATATTTTAACAGCATGTAGCTCACTGGGGGTTCCAAAATATGTTTTAGAAGCTGCATAAATATGCAGGCATTTACCGACTCCAAGTTCCTGATGTCTGTGGCGAGATGGGTGCCGGTATCCAAGCTGGCTTTGGTTTAAAGCTAGCTTTGCTACGTCTGTGCTACATTGCCATTATATTGGTGAGTGTAATGTAAACACATCAATATACCTTGAAGTTAGGAAAAATTACTTATATGGAATACTTGCTTAGAGAGTTAATTAATATCTGCTTTAAATGGTTTAATATTGCTAAAAGCGTTTACATAGTACTAGTACCTAAAACATGCTAGACCTCAAATGAAAGGATGACTTGCAAGGATTTTCTTCAGATCATTTTTTCTTGAGTACAAAAATACTTTACAGATCTCAAAGTGAAAATTTTTGCTCTTTAGTCATATTTTATCCACTCATCATTACTGTGATAATATAGACAACACATATTCCTCTTACCATATTAACTGCTTCACTATTTGTTGCACTTGAAAAACCTTGAGAATTTACTGGATTCAGTGAAGCATCCATTTAGAATGACTCCACAGAGTTACATAAGGGATTTTCTGATAGTAAAAGGTCTAATGCTGCTGTATAAATTCTGGGTAGCCAGCATGAAAAAGATACAAGAATATTTTGTACCTCAGATCCTATTCAATACAAAAGAAAGACGAGTTTTTGTTGAAGTATGAATATTCTTAATCACTAAGAGAGATACTGCAATACAGAGGAGTTAAAAAACTCAAATACCTAGCTCTTATGAATTGTTTTTAAACTACTGATCTCAAAGCATTTGGGGAGTAAGTGCTGTTATCTGTGTTTTGTACAGGTAGAGATAGGGGTTGGGAAATTACTTTCATCACCAACTGTGGAGGTTGTTAAACAGCTACTGTTCAAGTTCAGACATTTTATGATCAGCAGTTCCAATAATGCTCATCAGGGAGTATTCAAGGAACCGCTTAAGAATGTCTCTGGACTGTTAATGTTGTTTTTTATTAATTGATACAGCACTGGGAAGGGAAGTACTTTGCCAGGATTTTAAATGGGATGACTTAGTAATTACAGGCCTTTCAGCCTGGTGCCAACCCCTGGCAAAATAATAGAAGACTGATATGGGACATTATTAGTAAAGTAATAATCGGGAATAATATAATTTATGGCAGTTCTCACTGTCTTATGGAAAATATATCCTGTCAGACTAATTCAATAGCTTTCGTATGATATATGAGGTTTGGTCGATGAATGTCGTAGTGCTGATGTAATGGACTTTTTTAGGGCATTTGTCATGGTACCACACAACCTTTGATTAAGAAATGAGAATAATGCAAATTCAACTGGGCAGCACGTTAAAGGGACCTAAAACTGCTTATCTGGTAGTCTTAATATGCAAAGTGGGAGTCATTATCTAATGGGATCCCTTAGGAATTGTTGGGCCATGCTCTGTTTCCAGTTTCTTTTAATGACCCCCAAAAAATTAAAAAATCATTAATGGTAAATTTATGTAGCTGGACTTTGGAAATAAAGTTAGCTTATGAAGTAAGCCATAAATCAAATATGCTTCAGTAAAAGTGAAGGTAATACCATATACTTATATGTATTTGGTTTATATAAGTATTTGTTCATATATATGAATAAATAATTTAGCTTATATTTGCAGGATGAATGACTCTATCCTGAGAAACTGACTGAAAATTTTTTGGGAGATCATGATAATTGGTGGAATGTGGGATTTCACTGTCACACAGTGACCAACAGCCTAAAGATGGCCTAAAGAGAAACCTCAAACAGGAATCATGAAGTTATGCTACTTCTTTGTCAGTTATGATGTGATAACTTCCTAAATATCTGAGTACATGTGAGGATTCAGATTCATGTTTCAAAAAGGAAAAAAGAATTGGTGAAGGCTTAAAGAATGATTAATGGATTGGATATTCTGTGCAGCAAGTTACTCAAGAGCTTGAACTTATTTAATTTAAGCAAAGATAATTTGTCCCAGCCTGTATCTATGTAAGGCACAGAATATGGCACTGGAAAAGTTTTCAACCTAGCAGTTATAAAAAATCAGAATAGTGGAAAGTTGGAAGTTAGGCAACAAGTTGACTCTAGGTGCACATTTTTATAATAAAGGTAATAAACTGTTGAAATTGTTTTTAAAAGATCATTGTGGATTCTCTGTCTGGAGTTTTTAAAATCAAGATTCCTTGGGTTTTTTCTGAAAAATATATTGTGCTTCAAGTAGGAGTTGATTTAGAGTGGACCTAAGTAGTGTTACAGGAACAAGACATTGATTGTTGTAATTACTGGTTTTGTAATCTCTAAACTGATTTACTCAAGACTACAGAATCACAGAATCACTAAGGTTGGAAAGGACCTTCAAGATCATCAAGTCCAACCATTAACCCAATGCCACCATGTCCCCTAAACCATGTCCTGAAGCGCCACATCCACACGTTTTTTGAACACTTCCAGAGATGGTGACTCCACCACCTCCCTGGGCAGCCTGTTCCAATGCTTGACCAGCCTCTCGGTGAAGAAATTTTTCCTAATATCCCATCTAAACCTCCCCTGGCGCAACTTGAGGCCATTTCCTCTTGTCCTATCACTAGTTAGTTGGGAGAGAGACCAACACCCTCGTCGCCACAACCCCCTTTCAGGTAGTTGTAGAGAGCGATAAGGTCTCCCCTCAGCCTCCTCTTCTCCAGACTGAACAAGCCCAGTTTCCTCAGCCGCTCCTCAGAAGACTTGTTCTCCAGACCCCTCACCAGCTTCATTGCCCTTCTCTGGACATGCTCCAGCACCTCAATGTCTTTCTTGTAGTGAGGGGCCCAAAACTGAACACAGGATTCAAGGTGCGGCCTCACCAGTGCCGAGTACAGGAGCACAATCACTTCCCTGCTCCTGCTGGCCACACTATTGCTGATACAGGCCAAGGCACTGTTGGCCGCCTTGGCCACCTGGGCACACTGCCGGCTCATGTCCAGCACCCCCAGCTTTTCCACCGGGCAGCTCTCCAGCCACTCCTCCCCAAGCCTGTAGCGTTGCATGGGGTTGTTGTGGCCAAAGTGCAGGACCCTGCACTTGGCCTTATTAAACCTCATACAGCTGACCTCGGCCCATGGATCCAGCCTGTCGAGATCCCTCTGCAGAGCCCTCCTATCCTCCAGCAGATCAACACCCCCACTCAACTTGGTGTCATCTGCAAACTTACTGAGGGAGCACTCGATTCCCTCATCCAGGTCATCGATAAAGATATTGAACAAGACTGGTCCCAGAACCGAGCCCTGGGGAACACCGCTTGTGACCGGCCGCCAGCCGGATTTAACGCCGTTCACCACAACTCTCTGGGCTCGGCCATCCAGCCAGTTCCTCACCCAGCGAAGACTAAACCTGTCTAAGCCACGAGCCGCCAGTTTCTCCAGGAGAATGCTGTGGGAGACGCTGTCAAAGGCTTTATTAAAGTCCAGGTAGACAACGTCCACAGCCTTTCCCTCATCCACTAGGTGGGTCACCTGGTCATAGAAGGAAATAAGGTTGGTCAAGGACACAGTAGTAGGATGCAGGCAGAAGTTAGGATAGTACATGTTCTTACTGATTCCCAAGCTGCAGTGTTATACTTTACACCATACAACTTCCTACTAAATAAGAGAAAGGCTGGGATTTCTTAAATACATGTTTCTTTACACAGGTATGTAAGTGTGAATTCTGATTTCATGCACAGTGTGGGAGACTAAAGGAAGCTTTTTTCCCCATCTGTGCACCTTGCCCAGAAACAGTTATAAAGCTGTTGTGCGAGTGCAGCAGCATTGAAACCCCACATGTGGCCAACCTGAACGTCAGTCCCTTTCCTCTAGACAGTTGATGTCACTCTGGGAGGGCTTTTCTGGGAAACCGGGGCTAATCTCCCATATACCCCCCATAACAGATGGGGAACATGCTTTCCTCAGTGCCCTTAGAGCCATCAAACCTTTTTTCATTATAGCTTTGGCCTTCCTATGCTGCGCTGGCTCCCAAAGTCGTTACTTTTTTCTGCTGAGCAGTAAGCATAAGGCATGCTCAGTTTCAACTTGTAAGGATAGTCACACGGCTCAGGAATTGGATGCTGATACACAGAAAACAGGTGCCACTGAAAAGGGAGCACATAAGGAAAGAGTGTTCCATAGACCTGGCTTTGTGGCATCCTGCACATGTGTCTGTTGCACCAGCTCAGTAGGCCAAATTCTTATGTCCTTGCTCTGATGCCTGAATGAGAGAGGTGCTCTTAAATTTTTCAGTCCAACTGGGCCAGTCCCCGAGTGATTCAATGTTACTTCTTTAGTCATTTGGTATTCTTTATGCTTGATGTAGTGTCGCAGGGAGAGCCAGCACAACAATCTCTATTTTACAGCATTTCACAGCAAGAAAAGCAACTGTGCAGAGACGTATGTACATCACCTAGCTGATCAGAGAACAGATCCCATTTGATTCCAGCACAGGCTGGTGGGGGGAACTGTGATGGACACCTGCCAAGGGAAAAGCCGCAGGGTCACAAGTTATGTGAATATACCAGCTTCAGTTCATCCAGCTCTTGTAAAAATGGCTAGACATGATTAATAGCAAGGAAGTAACTTTTAAATAGTGAGACTTTTTAGATGTGAGACTTGGCATGTAAGACTAGTCTGCTACAAACAAATTCTGCTGAATCTTTCCTTTTGGCTTTTATGTCATTCACAAAAAAATATGTTTCAGGCTCATGATTTAATGGTTCTAAGCATATTTTTAACAGAGGTATTCATTTTGGCTGCACAGAGCGGAAAAATGCAGTTTATCTTTTCTTCAGTTAGTAACAAAATCACAATCTTGAAATTTTGGGATGAGTTAATGGTAACAGAGACAAAAGTGATTGAGGTCCTTTGGCATAGATAGAATTAAAAGTTCGATGCAGATTTTAAAGTTCTTTAAAGAATGCACATCCTGTGATCTAGAATATTGGCAGCAATCATCAGTTTAACAGGCTGAGATAGGACAAGAATAATCAATTACATCGTATGCCTGTATGAGAAATGTCTCTGTTTTCACACCTGTGAAACAAGTGATTAAAGGGTAGGGCTGGGCTCTGAAGTCTGTCTTGGTAAACTGATTCTTTGAAAACTGGCTTCTAGTTTGTCAGTGTCAGCTAAGCCAAGTTTATTTTAGGGTTTCTTTCATCTTCATATGATAATAGCAGACTCTAATGGGGGCGGTGGGGAGGAAGGAAAAATATTTTTACTTCAACTTTGAGACAGTTTAACTAACTATGTCCCTATTGCCAAAACTGGAATAAAACCCCCACTGGATTCAGAAGAGGGGCTTTTCAAAGCAAATATGAGTGATACAATAACACAAGTTTCACAGAAAGTCATGGGATTTATGCTCAGAGATCTCTTGTTGCTTTTGCAAATCTCATCCCCCAAAATGAGTCTACTTATATAAAAGTGATTCGGTGGAGTTGTGCAACTGAATAAAGCATAAAAATAAAGCTTTAAAGAATACTTCAAAAAGTCCTATTCCTAACTGTTTTTACAGGTTTCCACTATTCATTTTTTGTTCACTTTTAAGGTGATTTCTTGATTCACTGTAATGATGTCTTTGCATCATTTTCAAAAAGAAACCCTTCCTCACTTTACCAGGGAATGTATCTGGTCATGTCAACACAGGACTGAGACCAGGAGTTTATATCGTCTAATCTTGTCCTAGCACTGTTTCTCTTTAAAATTGTCACTAACACAGTCTGCCTACTTCTGTTTTCTCAGTTGTAAACTGGGGCAGAGGTGTGTGCACATAATTAGGTGCACATGTCCCAGGGCTAGTAGAGAGTGATAAAGGCTGTTACTGACAATTCATCTTAACGGGGGATTTCGGATTCAGAAAGTAGGCAAGAGCAGATGTGATTAGGAAAAAAAAAAAAAAGGCAATGAGTAACAGTCAGATATAAAAACACAGAGTTACAAACACAAACCAATCATTGTGTTATGCTTACTTTCATTGTGATAGACAATCTTTCACTATTATAATATATCCACAATAATAAAAGCTGCAAAATGCTGGAGCAGATCCTCTACAGTGATTAATTCTCACAGCTCCATGACAACAGAGTTGTGATAATTTATACCTGACAAAGGCCTTCTCTGTACTGAAAAACTCCACCTCTTTTGAGGTGGAAATCATCTTTTTGCAGAGGGGTATTTATCTCCTCTGCTCTAGGCTTAGTAAGTAAATCCTACATGAAGGGCTTGGAAGGCAAATAGGTCTTGTGCTGCTTTTCTGCTTCGGAGTATTTCACCTGCTGTGTTGTGGCAATGTTAAGATGAATGATTTGGCCTCTGAAGAATTCCTAATAGGAAAAGCTTTGCTAACTAATGTGAAAGTCAGCTGGTGTCCCTTGAGATGCTATAATTAAGATACAGCGGATGTTGAAACTTTTCTCCAGAAAGTACCAGTGATTAAGATATCACATTTAGTAGACATACGCATTTGCTTAGATACGAGGAAGAACATAGGTAGCATGTGAGGTTTCTGTTTCATGAGACGAGGAGGAAGATGCAGCGCATGCTGGGAGATTTGGTTAGACAAGTTCACAGTAAAATAATTAACTTGTAAAGTGTTGGGCTGACGAAAAGCAAAAATGTTGCTGACGTTTGGAAGCTGGAGGCCATGTAGAGAATTTGTGCTTTGGCAAAAAAACTACTTGATAGGTCCAAGCAGCAGGCAACAGCTTAATTTTTTAATGCATTCCCCTTTACTTACTTTATTTGGATTACTGCATATCATCCTGTTTTGCTTTGTAACCAAACACATAGACTGAGACTCTTTAGACAAAAGCTTGAGTCCTGTCTTTCTCTCTCTACCTTGGAAGCTCTCAAAACTCTTGTCCTTCTCTGAAGTATGGAGTCATTTCCAACAGAACCTGCATTATTGCTCATCTGCTGTTTCCGTTTGCTAGGGAATCCTTGTTTAGTGTGTATCTGCTCCTTGTGGCACACAGGGTATCTCTTTCTGGTGTGCTATAAGTCCTTCCAACAGCTGATTCTGGGATGCTGATACTCCATTCTGGGTGCCTCTTCATAAATCGAAGCAAGCAAATTGCTGCTCAAGCATTGTTTATGCGGCTTCGGTTCAAAAACTGAGTGGTGTTTCTGTTAAGGATTCAGAAGATGCACTTAGACTGTATAATATTGAAGCCTTTGCTCCCGTGACGGATAAATATGTTCAATTAAAACTTCACAATTCTTTTCATGGTAATAGATTGTGCCATCACCGTACAGGAACCGTGAAGTTAGTTAATAGTGATCAAAGTATCTACTATACCTGCATCTCAGTTTTATTACATTACTGGTATGTTAGCTCTGCTGCCTTGTCTAAATTCCAATTTAAACAATTACATTCTGCCCACCTTAATTCGAGCTCCTTCCCATGCACTCAGCACTCCTGTCGGTGCCCCTATTTATCCTTTATTTCTGCTCTAACCTGTTGAGCAGTTATTGTGAGCTGTCAAGCTATGAAGCTGTAGTCATGATTCCTATATATAATCTACATGTTAATTTTCACAGTACTTTCTTAGGACAAAAGGCAACATATGAGTTACTCCTTCCCAGTATGGCTATATAATTTCAGATGTAAATGTGAAGAACTAAGGCCAGCTAAGCCAGTGTTTTTGGGAGCTGTATTGGCACCATGCATTCAGTATGCTTTTATATGTGTTTCAGTTGCAGTAAATAAAATAAAATGTGTTCAGACTTTAAAAAAAGTACGGTTTAAAAACACCTGTAATCCCTCCAAAGCATGAACTACAGTTCTGTAAGGCCTCACTCTTCAGCTAATTAGTATAGCAAAAATACTTTCAATTTCTGTGACATTTTTCTCCTAAGCTCTGCAAAACACCTTATAACTTTTAATAAATTTAGACTTGAAATATCATGATGATATGGGTTATCATCATCATCTTCATTTGACAGAAGAGCGTACTGAATCTCAGAGGAAAGTTTAATGACTTGGAGAGGAAACTTTGAAGTACTGATAACTCTAGCTTTGAAGTCATCTTCTCTCCAAAATGTAAGATCATTTGTCATTTCTGTAAAACAGCATTCTCAAAATATGAGTTGCAATTTCCTAAGGGAGTCAGAAGAGTGTTTGTATTAGCCCAGAAATCCCTAAACATCATAGGTATGACTGAAGCCATTTCTGTAGGTCAGGGAAGCTAGTAATCACTTCCTGCAATCAGTAATTACAACCAATTCTTACTTGGCCATCAGTTTCTACAGAAATGAGCTGTTATTGGAAATAAAAGATAATTAGCTGTTTCCTGGTTACTGTAAACACATGAGCAGAGATAGGTTGAATCTGGATTGTTACCTCCTGAGGCCTTTTTTTTTTCTTTGTTTTTTTTGTACTTAATTAGCGTAATGGGTTTCTAATCTATAATCAAAGTCTCCAAAGCTAGAGGGAAATGTTTCTGGTTTTGTCATGCCCACAAATACAAGGTCTATGGACTGGCAGAAGATATATGCCTTACCTCAAACCAAAGTTACTTTTCTTGATTCAGTCAGGAACCTAACAGAGAATTAACAGGGCTGAATTTAGCTTCAAGTTCAAGTCAATTGGATTTTTTTCCTCCAGCAGCTTGTGTTACCCTCACTATTTTAAATCTTAGCTGCAAAGGGAAGAATAGAATTGAGAAAAAGAGACTGTATCCTGTATTGTATTTTTTTCCAGAACAGGACTTCTCCTCTGACCTTGCTGTGTGGCATTGGACTTCCTCTGTAGGCAAAACAGTGTCACAAAGTTAATCTCTTCTCATAGCTGAACTCCTCTTTCTCTTTTTTGTCTGTATTTCAGCTTTATTCATTGTACTAGCATGCTGCAAAAAATTCACATCTTCAAATGATTCAGCTACCAGGTGCCACAATGTACTGGTGCAGTCACAAAGCAAAGCTGACGCTGGGATACATATGGTCTTTGTTGGAGAATAATAAGGAAAATACAATAATGTGGTTATGTAAGTCAGTGATGTTGCCTCATGTAGTACTGTGCAACTTAACAACTGATATGAAGAGATCATGGGGATCATGACCAGCTGTTTTAGAAAGAAGATGAATACTTTCTTTAGAAAGAAAGAAGGGAATAATTGCATCTTATCTGGAAACAAATGGTTTCTAGAGGGAGATTGGGAAATTTCCTTTCCCTCACACTAGTAACACTTGCATAAACTGGAAATTCCCTCACTCAGAAGGCCTTGTATGTACCAAATTAATTTGTTCCTAACTTGTATTTAGCTTCAAAGTTAACTGCTATTTCAGACCTGGAGAAAGGTTCGCATACCTGAAAGCCCATCTAGTTTTTACAGCTATTCTAGCTGGTCTGATATAAAAGCTAGCTCTGCTTATCATCCCAGATGATCATGGCTGTAACAGTATTTAACAAAAATCACTTGTTTGTTTTAATGTTTGAGAAGTCCAAGCACATTGTGTTTTCTCAGCAGTGTAACATCTCTGAGAAGTTACAAAACTCAAGCTTATTGAAAGCCTGAAATGCTTGCACAAAGGACAAGACAGTTTAGAAACCTGGTAATGGTTTTAACTTCTGTTGTCACAGGATGAAGTGTTCATCAACCAGTGTAATAAGAATGATGAAAAATCACAGTTCAATTCTGCATCTTGGTGACTTTTCAGGCATTTCACTGGCACATACTGAAAAAGGCCATTGACTGGGATTTAATGAGATGTCTCTGGTGCTCAGACGTGGATTGAATGAACAAGTTGCATTTATAGATCTGTAAGTTATATTTACAGACCTATAGTTCCTTTAAACCAGATATGCAGTGTATGCTGGTGAATTTCATCTTAAAAGAGAAAAAGAAATTGGGCATCGTGGTCTGCAATACAGCTATGGTCACTTTTCAAGTTCTTTACCCAGGTTTCACTGAACAGCTATAAGGACAGATCAGCATCTAAACACACATTATAGACGTGTACCAAATTGTGATGTAAATATCAGCTCCACTGTGCTGAAATAATGGAAAGGAAGTGGATTAGGGCTTTATGGTAACACATGAGGCCTCAGTGTTGTCTTGGGCTTATTTGGCCAGCAGTGGGCTGGGATGATCTGTTAACACTTCCACTGGTGGTTCTGTGATGTAACATTCAAGAAGGTTTCAAAGCAGAAAAGTCCACCTTCTTTTGATCATAAATCATAAGCTTTTCTGGGCAGGGACATGGAACATTTGCTGTTTTGTGAAGAATGAGGAACACATGGAACTTTGTAAATAATAAATGATGAAAATAAAGCACGAGTAAGCATGCTGTAAAAAGGGAGCAGGAAATGCATTGAGAAATATCAACTGTAGGATCAGGATTATATAACAAGCTGTAATTCATTATTTGTCAGTCAACCTTAGAGATTTAACTGCTAAAGGAAGGGCTGCTACAAAATTAGCTTTAAAAAAAAAAAAGAATAATTACAGTACAAACATGTAGGTAGGATTTGGCAAAAAATAGAAACAATTAGAAAGAAAGGAATGAGAAAAATACAAAAACTGACAAAGTTTCAGTTCTGTCTACTTACAGCCTATCAGTAAAATAAATTAATTTCTGTGGGATGTGAAAGTACATATGCTCTGTGATGATCTTCTGCATAGTACTGAGTGTCACTATCATAAAACATTTTTTCTTTTTACCGATGCCTTGATGAAATGCATTTCACTGATTCAATGCATTTAGTAAACATTTTTCCAGAGAGTAAAATGTTGTCTTGAGCTGTTGTTAATGAAAATTCCTGTCAGGATTTTAGAGTTTGGTGATCCAAGGGTGGCATGGGAATGAGAAAGAGAAGTTAATATGTTTAGTTCAGATGTTTTTTGTCTTATTTGTAATTCTGTTTTCTATTATTTTACAAACTAAGAAATGAACTTTATAAAATATTCTCTGACAGGTCAATCTATGTGAGAGCAGAATCATGAGAAATTTGTAGATGTTAAAGATGTATTCAAAATGAAGACATACAATTCAGGAATTTTGATTTTAAAAATTTTATCTCAAAAATAAAACCATTCTTGTGTTCAGAGGATTTTCTCTTTTTTCTTCACAAAAACCCAAGTTCCCTGTGGAACTGGCGTCTTTTATTGCAACTTCAAAATGAAATTGAGAGACACCTATCCTGTAAATATTTCATATAACCTAAGGATAGACCTGATCCTGCCCAGGTATACCAAATACAGTACTTACTTCTTTGAGTAGTCACATTAACCACTTTGTTCTTCCCATGCTACTGTATAATACTCCAGATAATAAATATTTTCAGGATCAAATTATAATACTGTTGTGAGGAAAAACATCACTGATTACTTGGATAGTCTCTTCACTACAGTAAATCCAGCTTGTTCATCCAAGCCCAGCCTTGAGTTTCAGCCTCTGAGTGGTCCCAGGAGGCACAGACCTGCAGAGTCACTGCTGTGATAGACTTTCATGTGTCACTCCTGTGACCCCACTGCTTATTTCTTTATGTTTTAGAAAAATAACACAGCAGCTCTTAACAGTATGAATTTGGCTGCCTACTCTGTCAGTAACATCTAATCTATCTGTCTTAGTTCTCTCAAGTGATCTCCACATGCATCCTTTTATTTATCATTTTCTGCACCAGAAAGAAACTTTCAGCAGTGCACATTTTATTATTCTGCTGCATCCAACTGGCACTTCATATATTTATCTTCAAAGACTGGTGACACATGTATTCCATGTATAGCAGGATGTCATTTCTGGGTGTCTATCTATCTATTTATATGTACATAAAAAGAGGAGAGAGAGGGTAAAGGAAAGAAGAGAGAGTGATTGGCACTGGAAATAGTTATATTTTTGTGACAAACTTTAGCACATTATTTTTAGACAAATCTACCCCATTAAATCTCGACAGGATATACCAGCAGCATTTCCCATAATTGTTTGGTACTCACAAAGTGATTCATACTGCAGATACCCTGTAGCATCTGATGATTTTGAAAGCATGAACCAGTGGAGTGATGTTCTTTTTCCTGTGGAAGTACCCTATGCAAGTTTTGGAACAATAGCTTTAAGAACATTGCCAGCAAATTCACTATACTTCTTTCCTCATACAAGACCATACTAATGATAGAGAACTGCTTTATTCCATGAAAAGTACTTCCAGGTAATGGCTTTACTCACAGTGAGAGGCAATTGCAGTGATCCAGAAATAATTTTCAGCACTGTAAGATTTCTTGCAACAATTAGGAGGAGTCTGCAGAACCGTCGCTGAGGGTTAGAATCAGAAAGAGCAGAGCTGGCTAATGGAGCAATGTGTAAGAATAAATATCTGCCTATAGAGAACTAGAAAATGGTGTTCCATATTCCTTTAGCAGAGCAGCATTTTGGAGAGGAGTCAGGTATTTTTCCATCAGATTGTCTTCAATATTCCAGAGCAAAAGTTTTTCTTCTCTTCTTACTGCTTTTGAAATATTTGATTACAGGACATTCCACTGTCTGCCACCTGAAATTGGGAACGCTCATCTCCTTGAATGTGCAAGACCCTTGGCTGCTGCTGCCATCTGACAGCAGGGTGCTTGAGTACAGTTTTCTTGAATATGTGGTGGCTACTGTTAGAGTTGAGCAGTGTTGTGCAGCGAAATGGTTCTGTAAAGTCAGGTGATTGATTTGCAGATCAGTCCTCACCTACAGCTGTTTATCCTGTTTTGTCGTAACCATAGACCACAGAGCTAGGGGACTGCTCTTCTCACTGTTGGGAAAGCTGGCAGGAGAAAGCCTAAAAGCTGAAATAGAAGGTTGCCTTGGACAGTAGGAAAGTCGCAGGGAGCTGTCTCGATGTGCTGGTGAATCGTGCAAGGCTTAATTAGCGAGAAGCTCTACGACAGCCATTTCCGTCATAGGCAAGCTTGCTTTTTATACCTTACAGTCCCAGAGCTGATACCTAAAATAGCTATTTGTGTGTTCTGGGCAGAAAGTACGTTTGAGTGTGGTGATGAGGTGAGGGGCTGTCTCATTTGTCTGTTTCTCTGATTTTGTGCTGCAAAGAGGTGAGTCCTGGTAGGCGCATAGCTCTAGCTCAGTGGCCCAGTCCCCAGCTTGCCGGGGTAGGGCGATAACTGGCCTGCTAAGGGAAGGAGTAATAAAAAAATAGGGGGGAGGGAGGGAAAGCAGATTAAATCAAAAAGGTAAGTGACTTTGGTACAGTTCTAGCCAAAAAAACAAAAATTAATTATGTAGGAGCTTACTAGGGTTCTTATGTTACTCTTTCTCTTATAGTGCAGGGGCACAGAAATCAGATATGAAGTAGATGTTAAATTAATGAAGATAAAAGCCAATAGTTTTAGTTGATCCACTTTTCTATTGCATAGAACAACAGATCTTTTGTTTAGGGGTTTCTTTTGAAGGTGAGCAGGGGAAATGGGTTGAGGTGTCCCCAAGGTTTCTGAAATGTCAAACCTTGAAGGCTTCATATAAGTTTCTCTAAGATGTACAGTGGTATAGAGGAGCTTTCTAAAAGCAAATACCAGAAGATGTTTGTGAATGTAAAGTAAAAAGGATTTTGTTAAATAACAAAAATTTAGACAGTTGTTCAAATCAAAACAAAGACTAAAATTGCATGAGTGAAGGTAATTAATGGGAAGATCTTGCTCAGTGATGTGATAAATACAAAATTAAACCTAAGTGCTAGACCTGTTATTTCAAGCAAATAGAATAAGGAGAGATAAAAGAAAGAGTTCAACCATGAAAGCCAGGAAAAACAAAGATAAACCAGAGTGAAAAACAGGATCATATAAGGAAACACAAGAGAGGACAGCTGAAAAGTGATCATAAGTAAATGCAGCTTATAGTATAATGGCTCTGAATGAAACAAAATCTGGGAAAAGACTAAGTCTGGATCACATTTTCAGTATGAAAATTCCAGTAGGTTTCATAGTTGTTTGCTCTGTGAAGGTTGTGACTAACACAATAACAAAGATGTTACTTTAAATTATTACATTCCTAAGCGCAGGTTGTATTGTCTAGTCTGCCTCAGTGTTTGCTTGTTTTTGCGGAAGCATACAAATTCAAACCATCCTATCATGAGCAGGACACTCAAGCAAATACAAATGTTACTGTTATCAATATTAATCCAGTATGGTGACTCTGAAAATGCTATACTAGATGCTTTAGCAAAGGAGTCAAGGAACATTGCAAGGGCTAATTATGGATTAACTTGATCAAGGCAAGTGTCCTCCTAATCAACTCTGTTAGAGATTCACTAAGGCCCTGAGTTATATGGGTTTATAAAATTAGCTTTTCAAGCCAGGAGGCATGAGAAATCTGACATCCTGTTTAACACAAGCTGGAGAACCTAATTTAATAATTCCTGCATGAAGCCTACAACTATTTAAATATAAACATATATGATTAAAGCCAGGCAGTTGTTATTTAAAAATAGCAGGAAGAGGAAGAAACCAACTGCAATTTTTGATTTACAGGATTACTGTAAGCCATCAGTCTGATGCAGTCATGAAACAAAGTAAATAACAACCTGAGGTGTATGTCAGGCAAGCAATTTCCCGTGTAACTGTGAAAGAAGGTTTTGATGTCATTTTATAAGACAGTAGAGAGATTTAATTTGGAAAATTGTGAATAATTCTCATCACTCAGGTTAAAAAAAGATGACTTCAAGGCAATAGACATCTTTGTTTTTAAGAGGAAGCCAAAAGAATACAGCTTGCAAAATGAAGATAAAGTTAACTATTGCCGTGGTTATAACTGAAGCTGCTGTGGACTGCTGTTCCTCCTGGTGTTGCAGTATTAAAGCACCATGAAGGAAGTTCCCTCTACTAAACTCCGTGGCATTGCCAGCCAAGCCATAAAACAGCATATAAAGTGATGTGAGCTATATACAAATACATTTTGCTAGTATTTTTTCAAGTCTCTAATGATTATAGTTACTGTTCCCTTCTAAATTTCTGATTTACCGTCAACCCTTTATTTGATGTAATCAGTCCTTAAACAAATGCAATTTACTACTTTTTTTTTTCCCCACATAAGTGAATATGCACAAAATAGGTTCACATGCAGCCCAGAATACGCAATAGCTATACATCAGGAGACTCAGCATTGGCAGGACTTTAAACCTGCTTAATACTCAGTAACTCCTTTTTGTGACAAAAAGAACGTGGTATGTGGGTTTGAGGACTTCTAAAAAGCCTAAAATTTCTTAATGCAAACAGAGTTTGAAAAACTGTAGCAAGTCTCTTAAAATGTCCAGTTCTTAGTTTCCTTGTCAGTTAAATGGAGTTAAAATTTATGACATTTTCTGGCTCTAGTAGTTCTTCACTTATACTCGGAATTAGACAGGTTCTGAACCAGACCCAATTATTAATGTTTCAAGAGAAGAAATAATTGCCAAGTATTATTAATTTAATTTCTCTACGGTATTTCTAGATGTTATTTTTCATAATTCTGAATCAGAATCTCTTTTCATATAGAAAAGCTATGCAGGAGACAGAAGTAATGACATACTGCACATACGTATCTTCTTAATATATGCAAATTATTGTGTTTCCAGAAATTATACACAGCAACTGCAATCTTACAAAAACCTGTAAATTAAAATGAAAGAAAATTACTTTAAAACTGCCTTGTTCATTGAGCGTTTATCTTTCTACCAGACAAGAAAATAAAGTAAAAAGAAACCAGAAAAAGCCTGAGGCATCAGCAGAACTTTTTATCGTAACAAATGATCCAACTGCTTATAAGATGCTAGTTCTGAAAATCAATGAGTAATGACAATATAGTTTAAGAAGATTGCAGCACTTAATATTAAGTTTTCTTATCTTCCTCAGGACCAAATTCTGGCCCTTGGTAAAATCACCGAGAGTTTTGTTAATGCCTATAATGAGAACACGATCAAACCTCAAGAGCCTAATTTGAAAATATATCAGCTTTCTGAGTGTTACCAAGAACAAGTTCAAATTAGCTCCATAACAGTACAGAATAAAAATCTGTACTTGCATTTGTCTCTTTGTGTCTGTGCATGCTATATGTATAAAGGAATATTCAATTCTATTAAAAAAATCATATGATTTCAGTGAGTACTAGTGCAAAACCGCAACACATCTTGGACAGCAAGGGGTACTGGTTAGGCAATCGGTTAAGCTCTCTGTCGGCATCCCATAGCTTTTTGTCATTTTTAGCAGGCAAACATGCCACAGTGCAGTTTACTGTTTCTTTTACACAAAATTACCATTTTTAGAAGCCATGCTTTTGATGTGATACATCTCGAGTTTATGGGAGCAGGATGTGTGTTTGGATTCTTGTGGCTTCTCTATTTATGCATGGATGAAATAATCAGAAATGCTACCAAATTCAAAGAACTAACTTCATATAGTTGTATATATATGGTAATAAACTAATTGTTTTGTATTCATGGGGCTCTCTGAATTACACTTTTGATGGGAAACGTCACCTGGCTTGATCGCAGACAGGTTTGGCAGACTGAGAACTCCTTGATTGCATGGGCATTGGTGCATGGCTGTTCTTTCTTTGTGGAGTAGTTTGCCTGTTTAATTCCTGTGATCCTACAAGGACATTACAAGCCAGTAGTATACAGTGCTCAGAATTGAGCCAAGAATTGCTTTTCTTCCAGTAAGTTGTGAGGAGCTAATCAAGGAAGCAGTTGTCAGTGATGTCTAGATGTTTAGTCTTGACATCACGTCTATTATCAGCATGTTCTACATTTAGATAGTGTTTCCTGCTCTCATAGCCTTTCAGCATATTACAGTCTATCATCACTGTGGTCAGGTGAATAGTAACAGTCTTAGTGCTGTAATTTTCCCATTTGACCTTGGAATTTCAGTCCATAGGGATTCTGTCTCACTTTTTGACATAGTTAACTTTTCACTCTTATCTGAAACGGAGTTTTCTTTAACACACAGTACAATTCTTTCTTCTACCTGGTTTTCCTTTATAGTTTACTGAGTTTACAGTATCCCACTAATTCTCTTTTACAAGTTTCTCTTGTGCCTTTTATATCAACATTTTCATTTACAGCTAGGCGTTCTTGTCTTTGTGATTTTCTGTTAAACTTTTGCTGAATGTTTTCTATGCCATATTTGAAAGGTGCAGTGTTCCCGTGACTTCATCCCAGGAGATGGAAAAACCCAAACTATGTGCTCTTTTGCTCTAGCTTTCTATAATCCCCTAGTTTTAAGAGTTTTCTGTCACTGGTAGCCTGGTTCCCATCTTGTTTAGGTGGTGCCAGATTTGTCCTGGGTAAACTCCCTTGCTGAATCTAAAATGCCCTTCTTCACACCATTTTCTCATTTACATAGAGATTTTGCTTCCACATTTGTCCCCGCATGAGGTACTGGGAGCATTTCAGGGACTCCTACAACAGATTTCTTATCTTCATTTTCCTGCCTAACACCCTAAATTTTGCTACTGGAGCCTGTCTATTAGTCTTTATTATAAAACTGACTTACACAAGGACTGTGACCCTCATCGCGTCTCCAACATTTCCTGGGATCCAGTCCTGATGTCTGCTGAGGTGTCACACCTCAGGCTCAGACCTCTGCCTTGCAAAGGTTTCCAGTGAGCACTCACTATGCGTAGTCCAGTCACGGTTCAGTAACATAAGCCTAATGAATGTATGCAATTGTTTACATAAAGTAAGTATTTTTTAGATCTCAAAATGAAGAACCAGTACAAGTGAGCTGTGTAGTTATGATCGTTTTAAGAAATGAGCTCTTTGCAGAGAGTATTCTAGGTTAAGGTATGTGATGACTCCTTTTGAGCAGTGCATTATGCACTTTTATTAAGATTAAATATACTGAACTTTGAGAATTAATTGGAAAAAAACTTTTCAGTGAAGACGGCGTTGTTTGTAGCCAGGGAGGAATCATACAGATATTTCTTTGTGTGAGTTGCTGCAGAGTCAAGGTTTCTATTTCATGTTCACTTCACGTGTGTCTAGTGTTAAATAACCAAGATCTGTCTTAAAAAGCCTACGTTTTAATATGCAGTACGACATAGCAGAAATGCAGAATGATTAAAGAGGTATCACTGTTTTGTAAACAAGTTGTGAGTATCATTACAGCCTTTGCAGCAATTAAAAGGTTTATTGCTGTACAGACTCGTAGGAAGGATACTGTTACATAAGGTTAGCACTGGTTAGCACTTTCGTTCTGTTTGTCGGTCTGTGTGTTTCCTCTGTTACTGGATGTGTACGGAACTGATGGGAACATGAACTGATTTTGCATGCTTTCACTCTCTTTTATAGCTATTACAGGATCTCTGTGGCTGAGTGCATGCTGCAGTTCAGGGGTCTAGGCTAAAAGATTTCTCCTGCTGTCTTGGCTTACGGACCATGAAATGGGCATGGATGTGCGTAGTTGGTTAGTTTACATGCATAAACATGCAAGTCAAACACTACTCTATTTTATGCATTTTCCTTTGTCTTCAGAGAGACTTTCTGTCATTTGTAACTTCCTCCTGAGGAATGTCCTGCCTGCATTTCCTTCTACCTAACCATGCACCCTGAAGCAAAGAGCAATGTCCAAGAAAGGATGGGAATCTTAAGAAATGGTGAATAGCTCTAAGCTTTCCAAGAACTTTTCTATATGGGGAAATTCTACAGATTTTTATGGTTGATTTCTTTTATCAGAGCAACAGCCACATCTTATTGTGCATTTCTGAAGCTGAATATCAGAATATCCATATAAGGCTGAACTGCTGCAGCCAGTAGACGTATGTAGAGGAACATAGTGTGCATTATCACTAATAGAAGGTTGCATTACAATCTGGCTAGTGACCCACCTGTATACAATAACTGTGTACCGGTGTACAATATGCTTGTTTCTAGTAACTTAGTAACCAGTGGAAATCAGAGATAAGAAACTGTCACTTTGAAAGAGCAGAGAGTAATTTAAATCCACCTGAGGCTGGTTCACAGGAACTATGTGCTTCCACTCCTTACACTAGACTGAAATGCCACATTACTGTTCATGTCAGTGGGAATTAGGTATGCAGTAATGAGAAAATGAGAAGTCAGTGTTACAAATAATGACTTTTCAATGTGGACTTTTTTTTTTAATACTTTATTTCCTATCCATGGACAAAGTTAGAATTTGTTCTGCATGAGTTTCAAAAGCAGGGAAGTAATATCCAGCACCAAAGGCATCATGTCAAGAATCAGGAAACTGAAGTTCCATTCCCAGTTCTGCCACTGATTTGTCACTGTTTGATCTTGGAGAAGATATTCAGCATGAGATTCAAGTGAGTGCGTTCACCTGAAACACTGATCCTAACGCCTGGTAAAGTACAGGCATTAGAGATTAGGGCATAATTCATTTCACCATAAAGTAGATGTCTGAATCCTACTTATTTCTCACAGTAATAAAAGGGTAGTTTAGCATTTGTCTAAAGCCATGTGAGAAAGTCATATCTCTCAGCTCACACCAAGTATATGACATTTACAAAACATGGATGATGAGCGTCAGATACAGGTGCTGATCTGCTGAGTTAGATAGTTCATGCATTTTGAATCTGACATATTAGTAGCTCTGGCTGTCTGCATTCAAAGGCATCAATACAGGTGGCAAAATTGCTGCAAATTATTAACAATATTCATAAATATCTGATAAATGTTGTTAGGAAACATCTAGCTCTGATCTCACCGATTCACGGTAAGTGGCACAAATAAGGGGATGGGTAGGCTGCAATGGGGAGGAAAAAGCAGCATTGACTGGCTCAGGGCAGGAATGTTTATGCTGCTTGTTGCTGCCAAAGGCATTGTGTCATCAAACACAGACTCTTACATTTAGACTGGTCTGAGATTTCTGTGATTCAGTTTGTCATGTTTGAATGGAGATTATTTTGCTTTCCTGTATCAGAGAGTAGCTGGAATGATGAATAAAGGCTGTAAGTTGTTGTCAGAGGGCAAATGATTAGCATACTTAACACATATACTGTTATTTATGGCTACAGTTCAGTTCAACAGCTGAGTCTGTGTGTGTGTGATAGCTGTTTCTTATGCTTTCACCCCAATGGAATCTGGATGGCCTTAGTGATGAATGGTATTTACCTTATGACATAATTAAAAATAATGATTACAACCCCCACACCTCCTCCCCCCAAAAGAATGTAACAGCAACTTACAAGCAAACAAGCAGCTATAGGAGTAAGATTCTGATGTTCTGCAATTACTGGCAAGTTACTGAGAAAACACAGACAGGAATATATGTGGAAGTACAGCAGGAGTGGTTGTTTCAAATTGCTCAGGTTGTACTGCCGCCCAAAGCATAACCACAGCCTCACAGCCAGTCCTGAAAAAACAGCAACTCCTGTAAGGAGTTTAAGTGAAAAAAAGAGCTCTGAAAAATCTTTTCATGAGAAGAAAATATGTTTTATGGGGCTGCTGAGCTCTTTAAAGGCAACTTGGAAACTCTAAACACTTGCTTTCCATTAACATTCACAGAAATTGGGTGTGTTGACTTTTAGGGCAGCTTTGGTTTTGTCAACCATAAACTCAATCCATACACTTAGTCACTTTAACTTGCTCTCCTGTTGCTTTGCATTGGTGAAACCCATTGTGGGGAACAGTCTCCTGAAAATAACTCTTTGCAACAACCATCAGTTAACATCAGTTTTATTATTCATGCCATTTAATCTTACCCATATCATTTATAAAGGGGTGCCTACTATCTGCTGTTTAGCTCAATAGTCCTTGCTGCTCTTCTGGTGCTGTACGCCAAGAGGCGCTGGACTGTCAAAGCTAATACATGCTTCATTGCACATCATAAGAAATAAAAAAGTAATAATATTGAAGTGTGGAAATTGAAGTGGAGGCAGAGTCTGGGCAGTCTTCATACTATTAATTATTATTTAAGTATTAATAGCAGCAGTTTTGTCATGCCTAGATACCCCAGACAAGAATAGGACATACTTGGATGAGGTGGTGTAAGTCTATGTCTTAATTGTTTTGAGGTCAAGATAGCTGGACAAAAGGTGTGGAAAGGAAGTACTGACTCCATTTTAGAGGGGAACTGAGGCACAAAATTTAAAGTCAATGCCCAAGATCACGCAGGAACTTTGTGGGAGAGTCAGAAAGGGAGTTCACACGTCCTTAGGCTCCAAGCCATACTTTAACAAGAAGACCGTTCTTTGTTTATATGGCGTAACCCTCATCACCATACCACGTGGACACCACATCCTCACTCAGGTATTTCATTCCCTGTGGCTTTTCTGCCCCTCCTGTCCACCGACCCTTGGGAGGACAGGATTGTAAAGAACTTACAGAGCAATCTGGGCCCTCTAAATGCTGCATGTGTTTTGATTTTCATTCTTCTGGATGTGTCAAAACTGTTTTGGGGTCAGCTTGTCTCCTGAAAAAGAACACAAAAGCATGATGTGTCTGTCTGTATTTTGGATGCATCCTGAATACTTACATCCAGATCATAGTAGTATGTATCAGGCAGATTAGATGCACCAGTCAGCTTTTTCTGATTGTATAGAAAGGATACAGAAGAGGCAAGGAAAGCGTCGGAGGACTTTTTTCTAGTGGACATCACACTTCAGGGCATAAGTGTATATATGGTATCCATCCAGAACATGTTTGTGAGAAGAACACTAATTGGTTAAATCAAATGATTTTTCAAAAGGAAAAAGAACCCTGCAGTCTTGATTTGCCACTGCCTGTGCAATGCTGTAACACACTTCATATGTAAAAATTTTTACTGATGTTACAGAAATAGTTGTTTTATTGAGATGTTATTGTTGGACATTTACATTCTTTATCATCAAGGGCATTAAGTAGTCAAATTTATTAATGCACAACAGATGGAACCTGATGCCAAATTTGAGTAGTTATGCTTTGCACTCATTTTGTCTAGTTATAAATGGCTAAAGAAGATCTATGGCAACACAGAATCACAGATTAGATGTTTACATTATTGAATATGGACGCATTGTGAAAACATCTTTAAAAATGATTAGCAAAGGACTGCAATATGATTAGTAATCTTCTATGAGTGTCTGTGGTTTCATAATACAGTTCTTAAATTGATGGCATCCCCAGTTGTTCTGGGGAAAATTCCCTCAAAAAATAGGAACTCTGATTCAAGGCTCAAGTCTTCCACAGATTCATCTGTTCTGATTGCATGTCTTGGATCAGTGAAATCCACTGTGGCACAGCTCGTCCTATAGAGCCTGTATAATGAAAACAAGGAAAGTTTCCACAATCTCATCATTTCCCAAATTTATAGGGACTTTACCAGTTGTGTGGCACATGAATATTCAAGTCTTTTCCCCAATGTGTCAGAATACGCTATGAATAATGTATAGCTTTAGACTGAAGTCTTGTCCTTTCAGCTTTGGAAATGTATGCATCAACACTGACTTCTCTGTTTCCTGGTGTTGAAACTGTATCCTAAATATTCTTTGTTCTAAATTGCCAGCTTAACTGAGGAGGCCCAGGGCACCAACATATACATGTACTTGTTGATGTTATAATAGCAGGTGTTAAAAGGGAATTTAATACCATATGTAAATTGTTATCTCCAAAACCAGAATCTTGCCTATGCTTGGTCTCTGCAGCAGAGAGTAGCAAAGCTGTAATTTATCCAACACGCTGAAACCTGGCTCTAAAGCACATTAAGCTACATGTGAAATATTGTTTCTTTCTAGATGAAGTTCCAGCATTTGATTCTCTCCCATCAGACATGAACTGGACTGTTTTATCACATCTTTTTTTATTTCTAGAAAAGTGTTTCTGTTTCATACATAGAAATTCCTGTCTCAAGGCAGTACTGATTTTTTAAAAAGGCTATTGAAGTGTGGGGTATTTGTACACTTGTATGTGTGAAAATAGATTGATGCCATACTTTATGATTGAGCTTTAATTATAGTAGGCAACTGGAAGATTATGATTCTAGTAAAGTGCTGCTCAGATTACAGAATCATAGAATCATTAAGGTTGGAAAAGACCTTTATGATTATCAAGTCCAACCATCAACCCAACACCACCATGCCCAGTAAACCATGTCTTGAAGTGCCATGTCTACATGTTTTTTGAACACTTCCAGTGATGGTGAATCCACCACTTCCCTGGGCAGCCTGTTCCAATGCTTGACCACTCTCTCAGTAAAGAAATTTTTCCTAATATCCAATCTAAACTTCCCCTGGCACAACTTGAGGCCGTTTCCTCTCGTCCTATCACTAGTTAGTTGGGAGAAGAGACCAACGCCCGCCTTACCACAACCCTCTTTCAGGTAGTTGTAGAGAGCGATAAGGTCTCCCCTCAGCCTCCTCTTCTCCAGACTGAACAACCCCAGTTCCCTCAGCCGCTTCTCATAAGACTTGTTCTCCAGACCCCTCACCAGCTTCGTTGCCCTTCTTTGGACACGCACAAGCACCTCAATGTCTTTCTTGTAGTGAGGGGCCCAAAACTGAACACAGGATTCGAGGTGCGGCCTCACCAGTGCCGTGTACAGGGGCACAATCACTTCCCTACTCCTGCTGGCCACACTGTTTCTGATACAGGCCAGGATGCTGTTGGCCTTCTTGGCCACCTGGGTACACTGCTGGCTCATATTCAGCTGACTGTCAGCCAGCACCCCCAGGTCCTTCTCTGTGGGGCAGCTCTCCAGCTACTCCTCCCCAAGCCTGTAGCGTTGCATGGGGTTGTTGTGACTGAAGTGCAGGACCCTGCACTTGGCCTTATTAAACCTCATACATTGCCCAGCCAGCCAGCCTGTCCAGATCCCTCTGCAGAGCCCTCCTACCCTCCAGCAGATCAACACTTCTGCCCAACTTGGTGAAGTCTTAGTCTTGGCCTTCCTTGTTGCTCCTAGAGAATATATGGGTTGTAAGATATTTTATTCTTCATTTAATTTTGAAGTTAATACAGTTTCTTTTCAAAAGAATTTGTGACAGAACTGTTTCCTAAAAATTATTTTTCCTTGTAGAGAGCTAGAAGAATGGTCCTTGAGCTTTATTCCTTTAATAATTGTAAAATTACATATGCATTGTTAAAATAATTTCCAGCATATATATTTTACCAGAGCATCTGTGGGCCTCTTTTCGTATGTGGATAGCCCACCTGCACTTTCAGCTGCAATATTGTATTTAACAGCACAGTGCTTTATTTTCTGTTCATAGAGAAACCTGGTAGGCATTGCTGGGATCATAGTTTTATTCCAATATTAGAAAACCACAAAAGCATCTTGACATCCTAGTGAATGTTTGTTTAATTGAAGCCCTAAACACTGATGTCAGGTAATTCAAAGACAGTCTATTTTCATTTAAAAAAGAAGTAAGTTGAATAAGGATCAGGCCTTCATGGTATCATTTAAAACACCGAGAGTATAAACACAGACTAACCTGAAAGCTCAGAACCCATAAGTTAATTGATTAAAGTTATAACTGTAACTTTTTATCTTGACATTCTTGGGATGTGCTCAGTTTACATGGTTAAGGATTTATGACCTGTTGCAGCGTGAAGTTGCTCTGCAGTGTATGTAGATGCTACACAGGGACTGACTCTCCATGGGTCGGTACGTGGAAGGAGGAGGCAGTGTAGCGATGGCCAGCCCATTTGGATTTCACATGCAGAAATCAAACTTAAACAACACTTCACACAGGGAGTGCATTTAATCCCAGGTAAGAGTACATGCAGAAAAAAGCTGGACACAGTAAGGACTTGCTAGGCTTTTACAGACATGTAGTTCCCTTGGGCATGTTACTGAAACTGGGAGAGACCCTGATGCAGCTGGGAGGGAGCCTTCAGGAAGGATTTCTGTTGATGTTGTTGGACTTTATCCCTTTGAGCATGGGGCAGCAGCAGGGAGCAGTCCCTAAGCAACTGGCTGTGGTTCTTGGAGGAGGCGTAGCTCCAGCTGCCAGATGCTGCTGTGGAAACTAAGGGTTGAACCTGATCAAGTTCTCTGTCTTCCTTGTGCCTCTCCTCTATCCCACTGAGCAGCTTATTTGGATGGAGAAGCCAAGAAGGGCAGAAGAGATGTGCCTCAGCCACACATCTTGGCTGGGGCAAAAGAACAGGGGAAGTTGCAGGAGGAGGGAGATACATAATCTTAGAGGCTTTGGAACAATTTTACCAGAACTGAGAAAGGAGCACAAGGCTTGTGTGGGAAAGCTCTGACACATATCCAAATAGAGATGTTTGGAGGATCACAGCAGTTTCCTTTGGATTTACCCACGGAATCTGAAGATTGTCTTTGTTTTCTGTTATGTGCATGTTCTATTTTTATCTTTCTGCTCTCTGCTTAGGAACTTTTTTCCACTATATACTCCCCCCTCTCCCTGATTCTCCTCAGGTTTGCAGTTTATCTTTTTTTGAAGTGCTAAATTAGGATGAAAATGCTACAGTATAATTTATATTTATGAAACTGCTGCAGGTATGAGGGGTTCGTTGGTCTGCACAAGGTTGAGTAACAAACAGTTTGGTGAGAGGAGGAAACCAGTATTTGATCTCTGACATGAGGAAACTATTACAGTTTGACTTGTGTATTATCCAGTCTGAAGCCCTACAAAACTATAAAGGAAACATAATAGAAATGAGAATTCTGTACTTAATGGATTTGTTCATTACTGTTTCCAAATTGATTATTGGCCCTCCAGTTGAGAACAACTGTATTTCGTTTACTGGAATAACATACATCTGACAAACAAAATTGAGAACAAAGACACTGAGACTTGACAACACCTGCACAGATAAGTTTCCTCTGTATTGTTACACAAAAATATCTTGCTCCCCTGCCTATGAGATTGTACTGAGATAGGTGTTCTATCAGGTAGATAGGCACCCTATCTACCTGAGTGCAGAGAGAAAAATGAAACACCTATTGCATGCCTAAATGTTCACTTTCCTTCCACTTTATGCATTGAATGAGGCAACTGAGGTTAAAAACTCTCTGTAAATGAGAGATTACATCCAGTGCGAAAAGGTTTCCCCATGTGAGATTTTCTGTAGGCTGAAGATCAGTTTGCCAGTTCTCAGCTGCGTGTTTTTGAGAAGGATCAGAACTGCCATCTTTTGCAACCCATAACATTTACAGTGACTGCGCTTGTCTGCTTCATGGCTGTGGGAGGTACACCGTTGGCAGTGGTAACCGACAGCAGGGGCTGAGAGCATCTGCAGGAGGGTAGGCAAGCCTGGCATGCTGCAGTCTGCTTCACGCCAGCTCGTACCAACGGGGAAAGGCTGTTCTGTGTCGGATTCAAGCCACAGGAGGCCGTGCCTTCCCTTAGGACCCTTCCTCGCTAACCTACTTAGACGATGCTTGAATACAGAACTTCTACCCTCAGATTACTTCTCTTTCCAGAAGGGTATGTGCTTCATAGATATTTTACTAACTAATATCTAATCTCATATTCTAGTCTCTGTAGTTATCAAATCAAACACATTTTGGGACAAAGTTGTTTACTTAAATCTTTATAGTATTGACTGTGTATGAATAAAAATATTTCAAAATAAGTTATTTATCTGCAGAATTTTAGTTTCAAATCCCAATATCTTACAGGTATTGGCATTTGCTGAAACAATTATGTTTATGTTTTTAATAGAGACTGTGACCTGTGTAATCTGAACCTCAGCCAGGACCTAGTAGATTCTCTTATGAAGAAGAATCTCTTTCACTTCTCTTGAGTCAGTGCATCAAATATTTTCTGATGTGATGGATCACAATAGCAGAACAGTTCTTCTATCTTTTTGCTTCACCTGCATCATGCTTTGTACAAGACATATAAAAGAGAGAAAGCGGGGCAAGGAGAGAACATACAAAGTGAACAAAAACAGTTAGTTCAGAAAGTAGATTTGAAACTTCAGTAATAGCATGACTAGGTCAAAAGCTGTTAAATAAAATATATGAGTGGGTAGATCTGCAACTGGAGCAAGCTGTCATAGGCCAATATTCATTTCAATAGGCCTGTGACAAATTATCCCAGGTGGAGTGATAGCTCTAGGAACTTCGCTTCCCTTAAGTTTCTAAACCAGCAGGTTTCTCTGCATTGGTCCAATATGATCTGAAACCAGACAGAACTCATTTATGCTCTCATGTCATAGAAAAAGAATGTTTCTTTCCCATATGTCTCCCACAGGTATATATATCAATAAAAACCTCTTTGCACCCATAAGTAAAATCTTAGTTTTTGTTGAATGTTCGTACAACTTCATGGAGTCATTCAACTTCTGCTGGCGTAGCTGAAAGCAGAATGCTTCCGGCAGACTTGTTGGTCCCCTACAAGTCTCCTTGTACAAGCAGGAAATAAGATCAAAATGGTGAAATTAAGGAAAATAAGCCTGTCTGTCAAATGAATGATAGATGCCATCCATATGTCCTGGTTTCAGCCAGGATAGAGCTGGTTTTCTTCACAGAAGCTAGTGTGAGACTGTGTTTTGGATTTGGGATGAGAAAATGTTGATAACGTGCTGATGTTTTGGGTTGCTGCTGAGCAGTCAAGGACAGTCCAGCTTCTCGTGCTGGCCTGCTAGCAAGGAGGCTGGGGGTGCACGGGGAGCTGGGAGGGGACACAGTCGGGACAGCTGACCCAGACTGGCCAAAGAGATATTCCCTACCATACGACGTTGTGGCCAGTACATAAACTGGAGTTGGCCGGGGGGCGGAAATCGCTGCTCGGGGACGGGCTGTCAATCGCCGGGTGGTGAGCAATTGCTGTATTGGGCATCACTTGTTCTTGTACATTCCTTTGTTGGTATTATCATTGTTGTTATCGTTGTTTCTTTCTCTCTTGCTGTCCTATTAAACTGTGTTTATCTCAGCCCATGAGGTTTTTTCTAATTCTCTCACTGAGAAGAGGGGGAGTGAGCGAGCGGCTGCGTGGTGCTTAGTTGCCAGCTGGGGCTAAACCACGACACCATACTTGAGAACGAACCTAAAGCTCTCATTCTCTTTGCTGCTGCTGTCTTTAATTGTGGTAGTTAGATGGAAAGATTGTTGTGCAGGTCTTTTTTAAGAGGTTCATGCCACGGTACCTTTTCTGCCAAGGGTAATTGGTTGCATTAAGGAATTTGCCAGAAAGAACAAATCTGTCTTGCTTATCGATAGCGAAGTTCTAACTATTTCTCATAAATGAGCAGTCAGATTATAATATGTAAACATAAAGTAAGCATAGAACTGCAGTTACTACACAGTGGATAGCGTCCCCCAAGCTGTGTAATATTTTCAAGCTTTACCATGTCACAGAAAAAAAACACTAAAATTGGGCGAACCACAATCCACAGTGGACCACAATTAAATTCTTAATCATCCATTTCTTCTGTGATACAAAGAAATGGTGGGTTCCTTTTCCACACTATTACCTCAAGTACCTTGTGTCATGGGAAATGGATCACCAGTGCACAGATCTGGTATTAATTAATATGAGCATAAACCCTAAATTGTATCTTCAGCTCTTGAGAGGATACCAAAGCACAAGTAAATCATAATTAATACCAGAAAAGATATTTCTTTAACCAGAAAGCTGCATATAATGCCTCATGTACTTAGAGTGCCAAGCTCTTAGTGTAGTTTTGTAAAAAATATTACATTGGAAGACTGTTGAACACTTGAAAAACTGATTTCAGTTGTAACTGATTTCTCCTAAACACTGGTCTTAATGGTTACAACTGTGGTAGTCCATGCTGCGATCAGCCAGATGACTCTGTGTGTTGCCTATTCACTGTTTCCCTGTTACTAGAAATGGGCAAAGCTGTCTGTCTTTTCTGGACTTCACATCAATGGAATGAAAAGTATGTCACTAATCTTTTGCAGCAGATTTTAGTGGTAGATTATTAAACAAAGAGTTAAAAACATGGTTATTTGGGCTGCCCAATGAAAGTGTGCATGAATACAGCAGAGGTACCTTTACATTGGCCTGCTACCACAACAACTCTTTATCTTCCAACGTGCAAAGGACTGAGGAAGGTGGCAGCAGTTGGAGCAGATCTAAGGTTGTGTAGTGGTCAGACAAATGGAGGAAGAGGATCTCAGGTTGCTTGTTGTGGGAGGTGTGTGAAAGCCACCATCCTGTGTTCCTTCAGCAGTTGCTTACAGCTTTCTGCTTCCAGAACCTCGGGTAGAAATATACCTACAGGTGGAGCTGAGAAGCCCTTTTCTTAGTTCACCAGCTTTCAGGTGCTTCAATGCCATCCTCACCAAATGCAGACTCACAAAACAGACTTCTAAATGCCTTCCCAATGCAGTGAAATTTCCATTATGAACATTCTTGAAAGTAACCTTCTTTCAGATCTTGGAACTGAGAAAAAGTGACAGCTGCATGCATTTAAATTCCTGTTATAGGAGGTGGAAAGGATGCAAATGGTAAAACCTTATTAATAGCAAAACTCATTTATACTGTAACAATGACATAAATAAGCCTCTTCAAAGGATTTAGGGCAGGTATCTGGAAAAAAATTCTGTCATCTACCTTTGATGAGAGCTTCAAGGCAAATAATAAATGAGCAGATGAAACTTTGTGTAGAAAGTTATGTTTTCAAACATGTCCAAACAACATCTTCAGTTCCTGATAGCAGTGTGCTAAAAGCAAAAGCAGATCATTAAAAATAGAGAAGGTACTTCCACATTAATAGGTCTGGCTCCAAAAATCCTAAAGTTTCTCTTGAGAGTTGCCAATGAATAAATTAAACTAGCTTAATTTCCAATGAATTAACATCAAACTAATTTCCAAAACAGTGAAAACTAAAAATAAAAAACAGAAGAATGTAATTCCTTGTACTCTGTTTCTTGCAAATTCTGTCCCCAAGTGTTTTTGAAAATTAATTGATTGACTAGTTAGAAGCACAAAGACAGACAGTTAGAATATATAAGTGAATGAAAAGAAATACATTGAATTTGATGAAGCCATGGCTGTACACAAAAATACTTAAGTATGATTTGAAAGCAAAGCTGATTTAGGTATAAAGGAAATGTATAAAGGATGTAAAAGTATAAAGGGTGTAAAAGTATAAAGGATGTCTTGCATGTCCTGAGTTACAGAAAGGAGAAACAACTCTCTTGTTAATAACAGCAAGTTTCTGTAATGATTTAAGACAAGATATTCCTACTAGGTAATGCAGAGTACAGTGTTGCAGTAATTCAAGCTATGCTGTACCAAGTATTTACTGTAGCTTTAGGCAGACTCTCAGACATGTCCAAATAATAATAGCCAGAAGACAGACCAGGAACAGTCTTCAAACTACTCTCATTTTCTCCCTGTTGAGCTCTGAGAGGCTGCACAGTTTCAATTTTGAAACCTGAGAAAGGATTCAGGAAAGACCGGGCCAGGGGATTTTCTCAGTAGGGATATTTTAATCACTATCTGGGAGCTTTTAACATACTACTTGCCAGAGGCATTTCTTAAAAAACTGTTTATGAATGTAGAAGATGGTATTTACAAGAGATGAAGAGATGTCATGGTTTGAGCCGTTGCTGCTTTAAAAATATATCAGATTCAGACTGAAGCAGCCCATGAACTAATTACTTTGGTAATGATGTTGTAAAAATGAACAGGAAGTTAATTATGGAGACAGTTAGTCAAATTCAAAAGGGTAAGAATAGGAAAAGGAAAAAAAAAATGGAAATCCATTTAGATTGAAAACTCAACTAAGAAAATCAAATTATTCTTGAGCTAATGCCATATTTTAAGTATATGAGTGTCATGGTTTAGCCCCAGCCGGCAACTAAGCACCACGCAGCCGCTCGCTCACTCCCTCCTCCCTCAGTGGGACCGGGGAGAGAATTGGGAAAAAACTCGTGGGTTGAGATAAAAACAGTTTAATAGGACAGAAAGAGAGAAAGAAACAACAGTGATAAAATAATAATAATAATACTGACAAAGGAATGTACAAGAACAAGCGATGCCCAGTACAGCAATTGCTCACCACCCGGTCATCGACAGCCCGTCCCTGAGCAGTGATTCCCGCCCCCGCCGGCCAACTCCAGTTTATGTACTGGCCACAACGTCGTATGGTAGGGAATATCTCTTTGGCCAGTCTGGGTCAGCTGTCCCGGCTGTGTCCCCTCCCAGCTCCCCGTGCACCCCCAGCCTGCTCACTAGCAGGCCAGCACGAGAAGCTGGACTGTCCTTGACTGCTTAGCAGCAACCCAAAACATCAGCATGTTATCAACATTTTCTCATCCCAAATCCAATACATACCCTCACACTGGCTTCTGTGAAGAAAACCAGCTCTATCCTGGCTGAAACCAGGACAATGAGGAACTGGATTGCAAGGGAATTACCCCAGCATGTAAAATCAGGTATGTGGCTAAGTATCTTACTGAGTCAGGTCTTCTAAAGTGCAGTAAGATAATCTTCAAAGTATTTAGACTTCAGCTGGTAGAGCAAAAGTTGTTTAGTGGAGTTAAATGTGCTAACAGAGGTGAAAGGTTTTCAGAAGAGGAGTATTCCAAAGGAAAATGTTGTTGAGTTGTCATTACAAAATTTAATCCTGAGGCTTTTATTTGTATTCCAGAAATCTTTCACTGGAGGTAAAGGATGTGGCTGCTCTGTAAGAACAGCAGAATCAAGTTTTTGATTTTAAGTGATCATGAGAGAGACTGTGAGAGAAAATGTTTCCTGTATGATTTCTTAGCTCTGTCTCCAGTCAACAGATATTATTTTCCTGCTTTGGAAATGGTTATTATTATATTTTATAATAGATCATGTTCTTATTTTAGTTCTGTTTCTAGGGTTTCAGACTCATCCTGCTGGAATCCCAGGAATAAATTAGACCAGTATTTGCAACAGTATATTTTTAATCTATATACACACACACACAAAAAAAAAAGTTGATATGTTGAGTAAAATCCTCCTCTGTTAAAATTACAGAGAATTTTGCCAGTACTTTTAATGGGATCAGGATCCTATCTTATGTTACTTCTGTAGAGCTGTATGGAATACCCGGATGATCCAAGCTTTTTTACAGTGTGGAGCTGAAAGCCAAACACTTCATCCATTTCAGGACTAAGAAAATGCGTTCACCTTACTAAAAATTATTTCCCATTCTATTGATGCCTCTATTTTAGTACAGGGAGCTTTGTTTTATTTCCATATATGAGATGGGTTTATTAGCAATTTGGGTTCATGTAGGGTTGCTCTAGGCCCCTGAGCATCCCTGTTAATGGTTGCGTTCATTAGCATTGGAGCTATGTATTTCCTGGAAACAGCTTTTGCAAGAAAAGATAAACCAGTAAGGGTTTTGTTATTTTTACATCTTTTATGAATTTTCATTTTATGAACAAGGCATTCAGACTTAGATATTCCTGAAAAAATACAATATATCTACCCCTTAAGATACCAAATGTCAATTAATTGAATTCAGTTAAGGATGTGGTTTAGTGGTGGACTTGACAGTGCTAGGTTAATGGTTGGACTCGGTGATCTTAAAGGCCTTTTCCAACCTAAATGATTCTATGATTGAGTTAAAACACTGATTTATGTTCTCAAAATAAGTCATTTCTCATTTAGCTACAGAATACTTCACTTTCCACTTCAAAGGGGAAGAAATAGTTCACAGTAAATATTATCTCCTCTTTAAACTTTTCACTGATAGCATGCCTTGAATGCTAGGATTGTGCAGTTACTTAATTCATTTTCTAAATGAGGTCTATCTTGTAGACATATCTGTACAATGTACATCATAAAAATATTAAACTCAGTGAAAGATAATACAGCATATAAAATACAGTAGCGTTTTTATGGTTGACTTTGAATTTGCAATCAGCCAAAACTTCATTAAGTATTTAAAAGTCTTGGACATATTGCTGATGAAAAGCTCATGAAAG
This sequence comes from Phaethon aethereus, assembly GCF_964289735.1. Taxonomy (NCBI): domain Eukaryota; kingdom Metazoa; phylum Chordata; class Aves; order Phaethontiformes; family Phaethontidae; genus Phaethon; species Phaethon aethereus. Next base: position 20,202,198 of record NC_138585.1, on the reverse strand, counting down.
GAATGAAATTTGAAGAATTATTTTATTATATCAGTTTTGATAGATTATTTTCCTATAGAATTTAAAATTTAGGGAAAAAAAATCCTTAATCTGTGCTGTGATATAGTCCTTTCCTTCATCCTCTAACATTTTTTCTTATAATTAGTAAGAAACAGGCAACCAAACCCCAAAATGTTTAATTTTAATTTGTAATTCAGTCATACCTTCCTCCTCTTCTCTCCCTAGCTATTTTCTCTCTCTGCTCTGGTTTTGGGTTGGGGGTTTTTTGTCTCCAGGATGTTCTTATTCTCATTTGGTTTGTTTATTAAAATCCCTGCTTACGGCAGGGAATACTGTTTAGCATCACTGTGTACTTAACCCAACCTCTTCAAATATTGTCTGCTGCAATCTGAGATGTTATGTAGGAGGGACTGAAATTACAGAATCACAGGATCACTAGGTTGGAAAGGACCTTCAAGATCATCAAGTCCAACCATTAACCCAATGCCACCATGTCCCCTAAACCATGTCCTGAAGTGCCACATCCACATGTTTTTTGAACACTTCCAGAGATGGCGACTCCACCACCTCCCTGGGCAGCCTGTTCCAATGCTTGACCACCCTCTCAGTAAAGAAATTTTTCCTAATATCCAATCTAAACCTCCCTTGGCACAACTTGAGGCCATTTTCTCTTGTCCTATCACTAGTTGCTTGGGAGAAGAGGCCAACACTCTCGTCACCACAACCCCTTTCAGGTAGTTGTAGAGAGCGATAAGGTCTCCCCTCAGCCTCCTCTTCTCCAGACTAAACAGCCCCAGTTCCCTCAGCTGCTCCTCATAAGACTTGTGCTCCAGACCCCCCACCAGCTTTGTTGCCCTTCTCTGGACACGCTCCAGCACCTCAATGTCTTTCTTGTAGTGAGGGGCCCAAAACTGAACACAGGATTCAAGGTGCGGCCTCACCAGTGCCGAGTACAGGGGCACGATCACTTCCCTACTCCTGCTGGCCACACTATTTCTGACACAGGCCAGGATGCTGTTGGCCTTCTTGGCCACCTGGGCACACTGCTGGCTCATGTTCAGCTGGCTGTCAACCAGCACCCTCAGGTCCCTTTCCGCCAGGCAGCTCTCCAGCCACTCCTCCCCAAGCCTACAATGTTGCGTGGGGTTGTTGTGGCCGAAGTGCAGGACCCTGCACTTGGCCTTGTTAAACCTCATACAGTTGACCTCAGCCCATGGATCCAGCCTGTCCAGATCCCTCTGCAGAGCCCTCCTACCCTCCAGCAGATCAACACTCCCACTCAACTTGGTGTCATCTGCAAACTTACTGAGGGAGCACTCGATCCCCTCATCTAGATCATCTATAAAGATATTTAACAAGACCAGCCCCAGAACCGAGCCCTGGGGAACACCGCTTGTGACCGGCCGCCAGCCGGATTTAACGCCGTTCACCACAACTCTCTGGGCTCGGCCATCCAGCCAGTTCCTCACCCAGCAAAGAGTAAACCTGTCTAAGCCACGAGCCGCCAGTTTCTCCAGGAGAATGCTGTGGGAGACGCTGTCAAAGGCTTTACTAAAGTCCAGGTAGGCAACATCCACAGTCTTTCCCTCATCCACTAGGCAGGTCACCTGGTTGTAGAAGGAAATCAGGTTGGTCAAGCAGGACCTGCCTTTCATGAACCCATGCTGGCTGGGCTTGATCCCTTGGTTGTCCTGCAGATGCCCTGTGAGCACTCTCAAGGCAAACCGCTCCATGATCTTCCCCGGTACAGAGGTCAGGCTGACAGGCCTGTAGTTCCCAGGATCCTCCTTCCGGCCTTTCTTGTAGATGGGTGTCACATTGGCAAGCCTCCAGTCTTCTGGGACCTCCCCTGTTAACCAGGACTGCTGATAAATGATGGAGAGTGGCTTGGCAAGCTCCTTCGCCAACTCTCTCAGTACTCTCGGGTGGATCCCATCAGGCCCCATGTACTTGTGGGTGTCCAGGTGGCTTAAAATGTCCTTAACTGCTTCCTCCTGGATTATGAGGAGTACATTGTGCTCTCCATCTCCATCTTCCAGCTCAGGGGGCTGAATACCCTGCGGATACCTGGACTGGCTATTAAAGACTGAGGCAAAGAAGGCATTAAGTACCTCAGCCTTGTCCTCGTCCTTGGAGACAATGTTCCCTGCCATATCCAGTAGGGGATGGAGATTCTCCTTGTCTCTCTTTTTGTTGTTAATATATTTGTAAAAACATTTTTTATTATCCTTTACGACTGTGGCCAGACTGAGCTCTAGCTGGGCTTTTGCCTTTCTAATTTTGTCCCTGCTTGACCTAACGAGATCCTTGTACTCTTCGTGAGTTGCCTGCCCCTTCTTCCAGAGGTGATAAACTCTCCTCTTTTCCCTGAGTCCCAGCAAAATCTCCCTGTTCAGCCAGGCCGGTCGCCTTCCCCGCCAGCTCTTCTTATGGCACATGGGGACCGCCTGCTCCTGCGCCTTTAAGATTTCCTTCTTGAAGGCTGTCCAGCCTTCCTGGACCCCTTTGTCCTTCAGGACTGTCTCCCAAGGGACTCTCTCAACCAGTGACCTGAACAGGCCAAAGTCTGCCCTCCAGAAGTCCGTGATAGCAGTTTTGCTGACCCTTCTCCTTACTTCACTCACAACTGAGAATTCTATCATGTCGTGGTCGCTAAGCCCAAGACGGCCTCCGACCACCACATCTCCCACCAGTCCTTCTCTGTTTGTAAACAGCAGGTCCAGCAAGGCACCTCCCCTGGTGGGCTCACTCACCAGCTGCGTCAGGAAGTTATCCCCCACACACTCCAGGAACCTCCCAGATTGTTTCCTCTCTGCCGTGTTATACTTCCAGCAGATGTCCGGTAGGTTGAAGTCCCCCAAAAGAACAAGGGCCAGCGAATGCGAGACTTCTGCCAGTCGCTTATAGAATGTCTCATTACTAATTACTGTCTCAAATTACTACGTTACAAAGGAGTAGATCATTTTGAGCAGCTGTTTTTCCCTTTTCAGAGGTTCCTCTGATCTTGTGTCTTTGAGACATAAGAGCATCCCATTCTGTAGTATTTCTTTCCACACCCCTGCTGACACAGGGATGCTGTCCTTGTTTGTAGAGGACTGAATGCAATGTCATCTGTTTAGTTTGGGGAGACAACTTACTGTGTACCTGTTTGTTTCTATTCGTTTTGGTTTCTCTGTGCTATGGTTTTCTGGTACGTGTGAGAAAGCTGTGATTACTGGATTTATTCATGGAGAAATATGCAGAGAGCTTGTTTTTCTCATATTTTTGTTTTTCTCATGTTTTTGAGATTTTTTTCTGATACTTACTGGTGTCACCTACATAGATCATAGAATCACAGAATATTTCGAGTTGAAAGGGACTGATAAGGATCAATATATCGTAAAGGATATATTGTTCATTTATTTCCTATATATGCTTTCTTGAACAACACACTTAAATGTACGACTTTGAAATGTATTGTAGGGTTCTTGATAGGAAATTGAAGGCTGTGAATATAAATTTCTAATTGGATTTAAAAACATTAGACATATTTCATCACTCATTTGCATTCTACTCAGGCAATTAGTGGATAAAAACTCTTCATACTCCCTTGTAACATGAACTTTGGGAGTTTGGCCCAGCTGTCACAAATACTTCATTCAGAGAACCTCACTGACACTAGATCCTCCACCTCATTGACTCAGTAGACGGGTCAGATGGGCACTCAGCGTCTCTCACATGCACTGCATCCAGACACACACTTTGCAAAGACAGGACCCAAAGACAGTAACTGACTGAGCTTGAAACCACTGTAAGTTGAGAGCCCTGCACCCTCTTTACTGTCTGTTTTTCTTTCTTTTCTGAATCGTGTTAGAGTAAGATTTGCATGCTGATGAGTAAGATAACTGAAAACTTCATTAATTTATAAGAACAGAAAATCACACCAGATTGTTTAGCTCAATTAATCAGAAGTAAGTCTCACAACAGATTGAAGAGTATTAGAACAAAAAAGGGTGTCCTCCCTGCATGTTTTTTCTGCAGTGCAGGAATTGGTGCAGATGGTCATCTCTAATTCTCAAATCTTCAACTGTCAGAGAATCCAAAATGACTTGGGAAGACCCACGTTTACCAGTCACTGTAATTAGTGCATGGCAGTGGCCAAGGTCGAGCCCACAGCTATTCCCAAGTCCTGAAAGAGTGAGATAAGAACTGAGTGACAGCCCTCCTCAATGCTGTGCTCTGGAGTTTACAGCATTTGCAAGAAGTTGCTTTATGTAATAACCAAGGTTTTCTGAGTTTCTGAAAGAATGAATTTCACACAGCTGAATTCTCGGGGTTTTCTCTTACTCTCTTCCTTCCTCCTCCCTCAAGCTGTTAGAATGCAAAATCAGCTCCAAAGAGGGAAAGCAGACCTTTGCATGACATAGCGGGGTGTTTTCCCTTTCTTTCAGACTTTCACTTAAAAGCCCATCAGCAATTATAAAAGTATTATCTTTCTTTAGTTATGGGTATGTATCAAAGGATTTCATCAGTAACTGCGCAGCCTGTGCACATTGGTGGATTTTGTCATATTCCAGCATATAGAGCATTAAATGTTGTCACCAAAGAAATGAAGGCATTCTGTGCACTGAGAGCACGTAGCTCTTCTACGCCTAGGTCAGGTGCTATGAGGATATTTCACAAAAGAAGGAGGGAGAGGGATGGGATACATAGCAGGGGGAAAAAAACTTGTGCTGCTTAGATATGACAGTTCCCATGCACCAAGTGAGATCTTGTTTCTCCTTTTTCCTGACATTTGTGGCAGCAGCTCTGAATGGGAGTTCCTACAATCTGATACAGAAACACTTTGCTAGGGAAGTGTGTGCTGTAATCTCGGTTTAAATTTAGTATTAGGACTCTATGCCCTTGGTTGCTCCTCTGGCAGTTGTTGAGGCTTAGCTGATTGATTTCTCAACTGGTGAGCAGGTATCTGTAGAGAAGACATTGATCTCTGTAAAGCTGGTCACATTATGTCCTAGGATAATAAGCAGATTAATTCAGGTTTTCAGAAGTCTCTATGAATGAAGCTGGGGTTTGTGCCACTACAGCCCCTTGCTATCCATTATAATGTACAGAGGGTGAATTCCTCACTTCTCTTTTTATCTCCAAGATTTTTATATATCTTGGAAAAAAAGTCATTGTAATCTGGATTCACAGAGAATTTTTATTTTAAGATTAGCTTTCTATGCAGCCCCTCCTTTTTTTCTTTGCCCTGCCCCGCTTCTTCCCTGAGTGCACTTAGTGTATATGAATGTGGATGCATGTGAGTGAGAGGGCATGACAGACATGAGAGATAGTTAAATAACTGTTGTTTTCCACCTCCCCTCTCTCCTCTCTTCTCCAAACGTTTTCTAAAACACCATTAACTTGTGACAACGTACACTTATTCTCTCATTTGGGGTGTGTGGGGGGGAATTTTCTTCTTTTGATGTACAGATTTTCTTGTATGCTGTATGTTAATGCTACAGACGGTGACGCTAGACCAATACATCATTCCTATGAGCAGAGAGGACTAGGGTCAATCAGTGCCCTGACACTGGTGTACTGTCCTTTTAAAGGAAGACCTACGAGTCCTTGTGTATATTAAACTAACTCGCCTTTAGTATAATTTCAGTCTCAGTTTCTTTTTTCTAATGCATGTCTGTGATCAGTGACCATCAGAGTGGGAAAGAAGTGAAAAATCTTTGGAATGAAGCTGCATTATCTTTGAATTTATCACAGTGAACTGCTTTCAGAGGAAAATGAGAGAGAAGGGAAATACAGCTGCAGATGATGACAAAGGAAATCAGATTTGTTTAAACAAAGCTGGAAACAATGCTGGGGATGAAGACAGTGTTTTGAAATAATTTTTATGGTCAAAGTCAGTAGCTGCATAAGAACGTCCCAAACAAATTCAGTTTTCTCTCAGGCTGACATGCTTTGTGAACTAACCTTTGGGAACATTTGCAATATGTCTGGATACTGATGCAATAGTGTTGTTGCCTTCTATTTCTTGTGTTGTCAGAAAAACGTATGTTGTTCTCATAGTCTGATAACGTAAAGAGTCTCTACTTGTCCTCAAAGTTCCTTTTCTAACTAATCATATCAAATTCCTCTCTTTGAATTGGTATTGCTCTTTTTTTTTTCTTCATGGATCTTCGTAGTTCTGATCTTGTGATGACTATAAACAAGTAATGTATGGCTACTCCCTTTGCAGTGCAAGGGAGAGAGACTTGTGTTCTTATATGGGCTGAAATTTTCTTTTTGTAAACCAAAATATTTTTTTCTTTACACACTGTGGTAGTGTTTTGTCTTGGTGGAAAAAAAAAAAAGTTCAAACTTTGATTGCTTTTTATTTACATTGCAAATACTGACTGTCAACAATTTTTAGTAAGCTTTGTAGCTGACTGGAAAATGTGGAAAAATCAAAGGTAGAGTTGTGTTTTTTTATTTTAAATCTCAAAATGTAATTTCAAATAAGTTTACGTGCTAGTAACATAACTAGTCCTCAGTACAAACCTGGGTCAGGAGGGTGTGGGAGCATCTCGTACCCCACAGTGCTAATCTGTGTTTTCACAAGGACTCCCAGGGCTCAGTTACTGATTTTGTAGATCTTTTCTGTTTCTTGTTAGGAATGGCTGTGGTCATTCCTGTACCACACACTAAGGAGCTTATTCCTCACTGGGTAACCCTAATGAGGAAGAGTAAAACACCTTTAAGGTTTCCAGTAAAATCTTTTTGTAGAATAAACCACTGACATACCATTTGGATGACAGTAGAAGTGATACAGCTTGATGAACCAGTAATGGGTTGGAATCTGTGGATGCCTGATTTCTAGTGCCACCTGCGACACTAAGAGAAGGCATAATTTTGGTCAGATAGCTTGGTTTTCTTTGTCTCAGTCTCCCAGTTTGTAAGTGATAAAGTTTTCACAGTTACCCTAATGGAGTCTTTATGCAAAGTGAAGTAAGTAGAGTGAAGAGGAGGAAAGAAGCCCTGTTGCTTATATGGAAATGTATTACAGATGAGGCTAGACAGTAATGTGTTATCTGAAAGGCTTTTATTCCTTGCTACCTTAGAGACAATTGAGCTTTAACACATGCATAGCTGATCTTGACAGCATGTCTCTTTATCTATTAAGTATCATTTACCCTGCAGGCTGGCTGAGAAGAACTGTATTCAGGGGAGTGCAATTTTGTTGCCAGAGCATTGATCAAAAGGATTTTCTTTTAATGCAAACAGACAAGATATGGAGTATATACAAATGTAAAATGTAGACCTAGAACACTCAAAGGCTTCTTTTCTATTAGAAAATAAATTTATTTCATTAATGAAGTGGTGAAGGATGTTTGAATTCTACTTTGTACAACTTCCAATGAGACAGCACAGTAAGCAGACACCTCTAATGTGGATGAAATCTGGGTATGTCAACGAATCATTAAAAAACCATAGGCATTTGGCACTGAGCGATCTGACTACAGTGACAAGCTATTAAGCTCCAGTCCCGCACAGAATCACTTGTATTTTTTCCCTCCCACAGATAATGTGTGTTGAGCCCCTTGGAGAGAAAAGGTTCTTTTTCCAGTCCTGATAATAAGAGTTGGTTCTAGGGAGAGATGGGCTTGGCTCCTGTCTCTGCCATAAACCGTGTGTGATTTAAGAAAATCACTTGTATCTCTTGTACTTCAGCTTACTATTAAACGAGAAGAATAGTATGACCTTCTCACCCTTTTCTGCATTTGGGGGAAGTAACTGTGTTTGTGTTTGTACAGTGTCTGCCACAATAGGGTCCCAGGTTTGGGTGGTGCCTACAGGCACTACAATTAAAAAAAAAAGTAGTATAGTAATAAAATGTAAATTTTCATAATTTGCACTGGGAAGTTTTCTGAAATAAGAAAGCATTCTTTTGTCTGAGAAAGTTCCTTGTAATTGGATGTAATTACCTGCAAGGACTATTAGCTCAGGTGCTTTCTAGAACATTAAAATCTGAACTGCTTTTTCAGGTCTTCAGGGTGAGAGCATTTCAGCATTTATTACTCATTATAAAGGAAAATATACTTTAGTCTACATTAGAGTCACAATCTGTATTGCTGTTGTAGTCATGAAATTTTTAATCACTGTCTTACTAATTTGTTTGAATAAAAATATTAGTTTATATTACTGTTAAGCTTCCTTAATTACTTACTGTAATCATTACAGGAAATATTGCCAGCTTGTGCTGCTCATTAGGAAAAATAGCTCCTATTCAATGTAATCCAGAGTGATACTTTCACCCAGACCCTTGTTTCCATGTTGAAATTATGAGATATATGGGCCTTAAGTGCTCAGGTAGAGCAGACCCTACAGCAGGGGTATTGCAAAGGTAGCAGGGGAGGATATGGCAAAGATGCTTTGGGATGTTTGAGGTATACAAGGATGCAGCTTATGCCGGTAGCTACTTGTAATGGCACAGCCGAAGTGCTGTGGCAATCTGAGAAATACTGTGGTCCTTAAAGCAGCGAGGAGAGACTGGCATTACATGACTTACATATATTATAAATGCCATCCACTCCTATTTATTGGGCTTCTGAAACTGATTGCCTCTCTGTTTCAGCAAGAATTGCTTGCAGAGATAGTCTTGACAATAGTAGATGCATGGGAGCAGCACACCATTTGAATTTATCTGATCTCCTTCTGAGTAGGGATAACTAGCCAAGGGATCACTCTGCAAACAGAGCTGTACTGCTTCCAGTCCTAGAACAGATTTGTTCAGAGCGGTCTTGCATCACAGAGTGTGGGCACTTCTTCAGAAAACCAACACAGAGTCTTTCCCTGTTATTTAACAAAATAGTGTTCTTGCTATTTAAAGGTGCCACATATGGCCTCCAAAAGTTTCAAACTGCTTTTTTCAACAACAGAAATTTTTTTTTTGCCACTTCTGTATAAGGACAGGATGTTGTAGTTCCCTCGAATATTCATTCCTCAGGTGAGGCTGGCAGATAGTGTCAGTGGGTAAGATGAGGATATCAGTTGACTGAGAACTGGATGGAAGCCACTAGCTCATGTCAAATACACCATCAGATGGCTTTGAAATTTGGCACCTTGTCAAGTCAGGACATAGCTGATCTTGCACTCTACGCCGTATCACAGTACCGAGTCCCTGAGCTACTTAGACTCAGTTTAAAAAATTCTATGGGTAACTATCCTTGTTCATTCTTTGATGCTGATCCTCTGTCTAATATCTTGTCATTGATATTAAAGCAATGTTTTGCATACTTAACTACTATTTAAATTAATGTAGCTTATAAGTCTATGTCATCTTTTTCTGTTTTCCAGACATCTCCCAAATAGCTGAGGGATGTTGCCTTCACATACACCTTTCTGAAACTGAGGTTTAAAAGGCAGAAGCCATGACAGAGAAATTAGCATATCTATCTCAACTCTGAGTTGTAAGAAGCGTAATTTCTTTTGATGTTTTTGTTATGCTGGGAAATCAAGTCTTTAAATCAGAATACCTCATTTATCTCACAAAATTAGATTGGTTTCAGCACACCCCAGTAAAGAACATCTGTGGCTACACACAATATGCCATTAATGTATCAACCAAATGAAGGGACTGTACATGGTATTTAATTTGAGAGATGCCTGTGGTGCAGTTTTATTTTTTCTAGTGCTAAATATAATAGAGAAAAAGTATGTGATTGTTTCAAGTACATGATGTATTTAACTCTTCTTTTTTGCTGTAGCATCTGTAAAGCCCAAACAAGAGAGATTATTCTGTGAAGGTTAGAGAGCTTCTTGTGTTTGTGTTACCTGTGTGCATCTGAGCTTTTCTTCCTTGGGAATATTTGAATTTTTTTTTTTAATTATTTGAATTTGAGCTGGTTCAAGTCCTCCACAAAGGCCCAGTAGTGAATCTATTTCTGAAGTACAGATGATCTTACTTGAGCTGCTGAGGTAGCATGAGATATTTCAGCTCTTTCTCGTTTGTCTGGTAAGAAATACAACAGGAGAGAGTATCATGGGTTGATTGTAATTATTTAATCCCTCACAGCAGTTTGTTAAAAGGGGAATTTTTAGGACTTACACCTAGTAATTTCTGAAGGGTATCATCAGAGAATGCTCTTCAGTATATCATGCTTGGGGAAATATTCTGAAACGTAAGGGACTCAAGCACTTGCATTGACTAAAGTCCTTTGGCTTCTGTGACTGTTTTCAGAGGCAATATAGGAGAAGCAGACAGAGAATTTAGGGATAGCCTAATACTGTTTTAAAGGAATACACAAAGGTTTTAAGTTTTATGGGATGCAATAACCGGTTAAAAGAAACATGGGAAGAAGAAAATAAGAAAATATGAAGAATCTTTTATTCATTATATGGTGGGTGTCTCACATGCTTTGTAGTAGGATTGGGAATACTTAAGTGAAGATGAAAAATAGATGTTCTGGTGTCATTAAAAATTACTGGAAGTGGTTCTCCCAGAAGCCAGTGGGGAAAGCTGGGAACGTAGGGAGAAATGCATTTGGCTGTGCTCACTTTAAAGTGATAGTGGAATTAAATGGACTGGGTTGAACTTTGGTGACAGTTTCTGGCAAGAATACTGAAGCCAGTTGGTAAAAGTTGAGGTCAAGGAGCTTTGGTTACATCTTACACATGAGTGAATAGAAAATATGATACTGTAGCCTGCTAAGCCAAGTGAATTAGGTAATATATATCTATAAACTTATAGAAAACTGGGTTAATCAGTGGTTTGGAAAAGATAGATGGCATTTTAGGACACTTCAGTTTAAAGTGCACCTACAATTGAAACTAAGCAGTGAAGTACAGAACAAGAGGGGATAATAACGTTGTAAGATATGCTACTGAAAGTTCACTGTGATTGTTGGGAACTGGACCATAAAATGACTGAAAATAGGCACCATATTCTTTAAGCTTCAGCCATCAGTAGCTACTGAGTCCTTTATAGGCAAATATTGTCAGGAATCTGTGATTAAAATCAATTACTGCCTAGGCAGCTTACCATCTGGAGGAGGGAAAAATCTTTCATTCTCTCAACTTGTACATCTCATTTTTGAGTTGTAAAAAACTCAGGCAATCCACTGTGTTCAGTAATCCAGCTGCTTCCATAGGGTTCTGTTTTCAAAGTTAATTATCTTATTTATCATTAATATATTTATCTAAATTTTCAATCAATTCATTTTAGGGGTCTGTAGAGAAATTTCAGGAGGAAAATATGTATCATCTTTCTTTTCTAATCTAAAGATGTAATAATTTTTTCAGGATTCTGATAGGTTGGTCCTGAAAACATAGAAAGTGCCACCCTTCTGCCAAGGTGTGCTGTTTCAGTCATTCTGGCGGTGACGATGCAGAAAGCCAAATCCAGCACTATCGTCCCTACGCTGATGTTGGTGGAGTGACAATGTGGGGGATTCTGACCAAGGCTCTTGCTGTTGTGGTGTAGAAGCTCATGACCCTTTTTAAGCTAAAATTTGAAACTAGCCTTTTGGGATAATGAATTTCAGTCAAGAATATCCCATCCTTATTTCCTAAAAGGGCTGTGTGAAATACATATGAGCAGTCTGACTGTGTACCCTCTGTTTTAGTTTCTGTTTATAGTAAGATTCCACATAACATTGTAGCAGAGAGCAGTAGCTACTCATAACCTGCAGAGAGAAAATACTGGGATGAAGAGTTTGAATATAGGTGGATCCAATAGGAAGAGAGGGTTTGACAGGTATTTATATATAAATTTTCATGAGTTGCCACAAAACCTAGTTCTGCTTTTGAAATGCAACAAACTGAACATACAAAATACCTGCTCAGTGATGATCATCGTATATTTACATGAGCTCATTAATCTGTTTCTGATAGCTGTTTTGCTTAGTTTATGTACAACTTTGGCTATATTTGATCCTTAGCTTTATTGCATATGCATTATTTTTATTAAATATGTTTATTAGAATAAATTTAAAAGCCACAGCTGAGCCTGGAGCCTCAAGATATACAAATGTATAGAGAAAACTGTGTGAGAAAAAAATAAAGGTGGGAGCAGACAAATAACTGATAATGGTCCGGTATTGAGTGGGACAGCTGAGCCTGGAGGCCTCCTCCATCCCAGTCATCTGGTTAAGCCTTTCATGTTTGGAACGTTCAATCCACGTGAAAGTGGAGAGGATATCCAGAACATGTAAAACAAAATTGTATCACATGTTTTTGTCATCCTGATGAATTGCTTTGAGATAGTCACCATTATGATTTCCACATAAAAGCATCTTCCAGAAGTTTTTTTTTTTAATGTAATTGTCTTCTCAAGTCTGGGGAGATAACTAATATCATACCTGTTATTTATGCTCAATTTTTTCTTCCTTGACTTCTTTCTGAATTGAATTCACACCTACTAAACTAGGTTTTCAGATTTCAGTACTTTCCCAAAAGTACTGTTGACAACAATGCTTCTTAATTGTGCAAGAAGTTACATAGATTTTCTGAAATTGGAGAGTACTACTTCCTGACATCAAATAGTTAAGTTGATAAGTATGTGTCTTTTTATAGAAATGCTGCATTTAAGTTACAATCCTAAATCCAGTTCTCTAATTGGCTTTTCTTATTAGCCTTTCCTTGTGAATGATTTGAAGCTGATAGTTGGTCTTCTCAGGTATTATATCTGTTGGTGAAGTTTAAATCCACCTCCATGGCATAGACTGATTTTAGTCGACTTAACATTAAACTATGGAACTATGAGCTGAATATCCACTTCTGTTTTCAGCATTTAAAGTTGAAACTCACTGTATAGTTTCTAGTTCCTATCACCTTCAGGTCTATCAGGGCTGAAACCTTGACATCAGTGCTAGTAAGCCTTTTTTCCAGAGTGCTGAGAGTGAAATAGTTCACCTCTTTTCCTATGGCTTTGTAAAGGCAATATCTAAACTGTCTGGGGGATAAAATGTTCCAGACCTTTTTTTTTTTTCTTTTTCTTTTCTTAAAAGCACCTGGGGACTTGGGACCACATTCCCAAATAGCAAACTATAAGGATTCTGCCTGAAGTTTGGCTTCGAGCCCATCTCTGTTGAACTTTAAAGCTCTGTGCTAGTGAAGCTGAAGGTGGATTGTCACCCGCAAAGGTACTCCCTGGGTAGTATCCTGGAACTTGGTGCTCACTGACATGGATTTTATTCATTGAGGTAACTGAGAAACAAGCAGGGTTATGAGCAAAGGAGAAACGAAAGGCTTAAGCGAACGGAGAAAGTGCTTTGTCATGCAGGAGCTGTACTCAGCCATGAGCCTTTATGCTTCTTTTCCATGTAAGTGACCAAGGAACAGTAGGGAGACCCATTACTTCCCTGTATGTGGGCTACTTTATCTTCATAAATGGGAGATAACAGATTGCTATTCTCCTGCCAGGCAGGACAGCGAGGGGTGGGCACGCAAGCATGTGAAAAATACTGAATCTTGATGTTATTTTTCATCCTTCTATGTAGAGTATTTGCCGATGTTTCTGTGTTTGTTCCACTGAACCACGGCAAAAAAAAAGGAAAGCAAGCTGCTAGGGAAAGAGCCAAAACTGTTTTCCACTAAGAGTAGGGAATAACTGAGAGAGATAATGAAATCATAGTTTGATTCTTTATTTGCTCAAGTTGTATTACACTAGCCTGTTAATATTTATTTGTCATAGTTACCTGTTAGTAAAAAGGCGGATGTGCTAATCAGAGTAACTTTATGGACAATAGTTTCAGAGTCTGCACAGCCAGCTGTGTTGAAAGTGCAGAGATTGCATTGCAGCAATTGTTCTTGAAAAATATTTCCAATTTTTGTTACCAAGAGCAAACCAGTGTTTGTGTAATATGAACTAGTCTGAGTTATGAGCACCTCTCAAGAAAAAAGCAGATCCTGATAGCACTATATTTTAATAGAGATACTTTCCTTCCACTGTCAAAATTAATTCCCCTTAGTTTTATATTTTTATTGCACATTCTCTACCAGCTGAGAGAATATCAGTGTTCTGCCCAATTCAGCGTTAGCAAGGCCATCACTTCCAAACCTGTTATATTCTATTGTATCCTACATTAATAAATGCTGGTAATAAGAGATATATCTGGATTGAATGAACAAGCTGTTTGTAAACCTCAGGAAATTTTCAATTAAAGCATTTAATCTTCAGGATGCACAACCAGCTAGCTTTCAGAAGATATAGACATGAGAAATATGGGCTTAATATCTTAAAATTCTCATGTATTTTCTTGAGTGGTTACTTGTTCTTTGTGGTTACAAATGCTCTTCTTTATGAAAAAAATGGAGCTTTCTGTCATCAAAAGATATTTTCAGTGTAAAAGACAGTAGCGAAATAAAAGGAAAGAAAAAGAAAAAAATTGACTGTAGGGACATAATAGCACTGTTTTAGTCAATAGGTCAGCTGTTTGTGGCTGTTAATCAGATGTATTTCCTTTATTGACCAAACAACCCATTCCCATTGTTGTGTGTGTGGTATGATGGTAATGATGATGCAGCTCCAGGTGAATGAGTTGGGCTCTATTCTGAATCCTTAGCGTCGAGCACGAAATAATCCACCTGGATTATTAACACATCATCTGAGTTTACAACATCGGGGGTTACATGTTAGTTTGCATATTAATAGTAAATTCATAAATATGCTACACATGAAGAATGAGAATGGTCTATTGTATAACAAAGATCTTTGCTCAGTGTGAATTTAGTGTGAATTTCAGATAATAAAGCTGAACACTGCAGTTCAGTGTGACACATTCAGACCTGGAGCACTGCCGCAGAAAGGGGTCCAACTTACTAAAACCAAGTTTGTTTGCTAAAGCAGCTGTACTGCCGTCAGGCTTGTTCTAGCTTGCACCATCCCCACAGAAGAGTTCCTGTCACAGCCTTTCTGTTTGGGAGTTGACTTTGTGCACGTTTCAGTGTACCATCTTTCACAAATGAGCAGGATTCTCATATATTTTTCTTTTGTTGTTTGCATTGATCAGATTTACAAGCGGCACAAGCCTGTATTAGATTTATGAAACATTAAATCATGCAGTGTGGTTAGGTTGCCCAGAGAAGTTGTGAATGCCCCATACATTTCTACAGGTTCTCAAATGGCTGTTTCTGTCATTTTGTGTGTCCTTTTAGCCGCACCAGTTCTAGCTATTGCAATTCACAGGACAACCAAGCAAGGTGAAGTGTCAGTTTAGAGGTGGAGTGTTGGCTTAGCAACTTGATTTTAAAATACAGAGATTTTTTAAGCTTTCCTTACGAAAGCAAATTGAGGTCTAAATGAATTTCTCTACTTTTCTGGGAGCTTGAGGCTACTGTGGGTGACTTCTATGTTTAAACTGCCCTAGTCAGCACAGTAGCAGGTTGCTGTGATTGAAAACTGGGCAATTATCAGTTTCCCCAAGCAAGAAATACTGAATATCTAGCAAACCTGTCTGACTTGATTAGGAAGGCTGGAGTGAAGGCATTTTGCCTTTCTTTACCTGGGGGGCTAGGTGGTTCTGAATGTCCTTTCTAAATTCTGCTTAAAACACCTTTCACTTCAACCTGCCTATTTATCCCTGCCCCAACCAAGCACTGCTGCCCTCTCCTTTCTGCCTCCTCACAGTAAGTACACATGAAGTGTACTGAGTATGCCAAAAATTTTTGCAAAAATTCTTTCATGAAGGCTTTTCTTGCTTCCCTGTGTGTTGGGGGTTTTTTGGTGGGCTTTTTTTTTTTTTTTTTTTTTTTCTGAGGTATAGAATTTAAGGCCCTAATACTGCAGCTTATTCTGTGTAGGATTAAACCTGTGTCCATCTACAGCCCCAGTGACTCAAAGGGATGGGGATGGGATGCCAGGGGAAGGGTAGATGACAGGGTCTTGAGTTAGTCACAGCCTTGAGAGCATATTAAAAATATACAGACTCTCAAGTACCTAAATATTATATTAGAAGATAATAAACCAGATATTAATTCTGTAAACAGAGAGGGATTAGATATCCTGTGTGAGACAGATTTAATATAGAGCTTGAAAATGAGTCAGACTCCCTGACCACTGTCCTTGCAGTCTTGCTCTGAAGGTCAAAACCTGTCAGCAGCAGAAGTTAAAAATCCTGTGTTGGACAATCTTTGAGCATCTTGGAGTACATCAAGCCTTCTTCCCACCACTTCAGGGGTACGTTGTGGATAGATGCTTCCTCAGCCAGTCCCAGGGTGTGTGGGATTTACTGTAATCAGCTATGCTTGGGGATGGATGACTTCCTCTGTCACCAGCAGGTTCAGCCTGGCACAGGTGCAACAGCAAAGATGAGGTACAGATCTCATCCTGTCTGCTCAGCCGCACCTTCTTGATGGTGTGGGTACTGTGCATTTTTGGTTAAACTTTAGACACAGAGATTATGCACTTATGCCCTTTGTCAAAAGGGTTCTATGGAGCCAGTCAGGGGAAGCGATGTCATTCTCAAGCGCTGATCTTACCATGCCACTAAAAAGGAGGGAATAAGTACAACTTGCTCCTAGGTTAGGTGTGGGATCTCATAACCTGGGTGGATCCAGTGGTGCGTTGCTCCTACAGAACAATGATTCCAGCCTTTCAAGGTCTGGTTATTACTCCCGTTATGTGTTTTATGTATTGTAAATTCTTCTGGCTCAACCAAGTTGTAGCCTACTTCACCAAAAACGGTAAGGGACCAAACATTCATACCCGGGTGCTGATTCTGGAGATTTTCATGGGTACGTTACTTTACCTTTTGCTCATGGAGGATGCTGAAAAACATTAAGAGTCATGAAGATACTGTTAACAGGCATCACTGGTTTGCTTGTAACTTTTGAGAATTTATTGATTTTTGTTTGGAAGCTTGTTCTACTATGTACCCTAACATAGTACTGGGCAGCTCTACTTTGAGCTAGTTAAAATCTTTAGTAATGGCAGGAAGGTTCTGTGTGTTTGTGTTAAGCAGATGCCATTTGGATAACATTTTTTTCTGATGTTTGACTTAAATTTATTGGGTGAACATATGCACCCTTACAGTGTCAAAACCCTTGGACGGTTAAAGCACTTTTGCACTACTTTAAAGAATAATTGACAATACTTTAGTCATAAGACAACTCCAAGAAACCTGATGCTGAGTTTCCACCTGTGAAAAGAACATAAATTGACTCTTGGTTTTTCTTAAGACAAATGAAATAAAGTTGAAATAAAATTAAATTGCTATTCAGCCTGCAAGCTCACAGTAACTTTTAGTGGTTACAGTTAATGTGAATGTACATTTTTTTTTGTTCAGTCATTATTTTTAACAGTCAAGTCTATCTAATCATTAGCTGGATCATGAAGTCAATTCCTTTCATGTATTCAGTAATTCATCTTGTCTAAATTGTTTCAGTTCCTCAGAGATAGTTTTTGAATATGCATGACTTATTTCAGCATAATAACTAGGAAGTCATTTTATGTTGCAACTCATTAGCAAAATAAAGTATCAAAACAGGTTTCCTTTCCTTTAGAAGAAGCTCTTCAATTGGCTCTGGAGAATAATTCACCTTCAGTTCCCTCACACATATTAATACCTATTCCTGAATATTTGATCTTAAATACTAGACAAGATTCAATTTAATTGCATTGCATATAATTTACTTTTCCTCATCAAGGATCCTAAAAGACTAGACCAATTTGGGGATGAGTTCTAAGTAGGTTAAAAACCAAAGCTTGAATCAAATAATGTTTTCTGTGCTTTGGGACAATGTTTATGGGACAGACTTCTCGGCTCTCGCTTTTAGTAAGTAGCGTGGAGCAAGGCTACTGAGAGCAGCTGGCTGCTCAGGTTGCTTCTTCCCGTAGAGCAGGATTTAGAGGTACAATGTGTCAGTGGTAGAGCCCTCAATCTGGTGCTACTTCTACAACCCATGTAAGAGAGAATGCAGAACTTGTTCCACCATTGTTTGATAGACCACATCAATATATGTCCTATAAAAAAATCGTATTTATGTAGTTCCAAAATATGAGTCACATTATAAACGAGTATATCCTTGCATACCATCTGGGATGACTTCATTCTCTGCTGCAGCAGAACACAGCAATTGCTGAAGGTGTGTGCTGTGATACCACACGACAGTTTAGGACAGGAAACAAGCTCAACTGTACATTCAACATAGGAGGGAAAAGCTATAGAGGTAGTATATAGTGCTTTGGTCAGGACATAGTTATTTTATCATTTGAAATCTTAGGACTATATAGTCCTATGTGTAAATGGCTATTAAAACTGCTGGCTTTTTTGTTTGTTTTTTTTTTAATGCTTTTCCTAGATGGCTATGTTTTCATATGGATAGAGGTTCTCAGTAGAATCCCTGGGCTCAGAGGGTGTCTCAGGAATGACTGAGAAAGAAGCATGAATAGCTGTCTGCTAGAGCCCAGCACTTGTGCTTACAATACCTAATCTGTCTTTGAAATGCTGTGAGTAAATATTTATTTAATGTGAGGTTTTAGGTGTTTTTGTCATGGAGGTCATGGGAACCACAAATTTGAAGAAACCTCAGGATTTTTGTAGTACACCTCACTGCTTACCTAGAGGCAGGCCATTTTGGATTATAGAAGTAAAGTGCATGTAGGATTGCTGGCCTGAAGGACAAATGGTTGCCCTATCACTCCAATCTATGACAGTCATGAAGCAATCTTGTAGATAGGGAATTCTACTCAGTAAAGCTGTTGTTTAGTGGTTATAATCATATTTGACATGCTTTCCCTTAATTTGCCCTTATGTAATTTATTAGAAAAGTTTATATTGAAATCAAAGCCTTCCTGCAAAAAGAATCTGATGGAAACACAAGAGATGCTGCTGTGTCTACAGTATACTCAGTCATTCAGGGGAAAAGGAGGACTATACATTTGGCTTAAAATTCTGACCTGACTTACAGTAAAAAATGCATGTTTACAACCCTCAGCTGTGATAATATGTTTAAATACACCACACAAACATTTTTTTACTGCATTTTGTACACATCTCATGAAGAACAGATGTGAAGTTCACTGAGCCTTATGTACTGAGCGTTGTTATGAGAAGTCAGTAAAATACAGAAGTGATGGTGTAGGAAAAAAGACGAGTAATGTAAAAGGAAACAAATTGCATCTCAGTGGAACATGGCCTGGACAGAGCAATCATTCTTACTCCTCAAGTAATTTCCATTTCTCCAGGGAGCTGCTTTATATTAATGCTCTTTGTTTATGGTACATTTATGCCTTCAAAAAAAAAAAAAAAAAGTAGTAGACATGTCCTTTGTCAAGTACCCCAGCATGCAGACCAATAATTATTCTTACATAACTTGTATTGTATGTAGTGTAAAGATTGCATGCAGTGCCAAACACTGAAGGGCTGCTAATACATTCAGCAAGCACAAGTTAGGAAAAAAAATCATTCTTCTAAGCAGGGCTAGAGAAAAAAAATCCCTTTGACTCTCCAACCCATCTGTACTGATGAGTGGGCTTGAGGTTTGATGCTGTCATACTTGCAGAAAGTGTAGATGTAGCAGAAAGGAGCTCTTCTCTCCATCCTTCCGCCCCTGCATTGCCTGAGGAAAAACTTGGGTCCTGTGCTAGAGGGCTGGGAGAGATTCCTGTGGGAAGGTTCCTCTGAAGGTTTGGATCAGTCCTCATCATTTGTATGAGTAAACCTGTAGGAGCTGCTTTGCTTCCACGCACTTTGGACCAAGCGTCACAGTTTGATTCCTGATCACTAGAATCCCTTCTTTATCCAAACCCTCCAAGTGTTGTGTAGCTCTAGCTCTGGGCTTAGCTCCTGTGAATAGACATTTATGCTATGGTACTCGAGCTTTAACTACATACTCTGTGAATGTACAGAGTGAACTAAAATCTGCTGGATGAAGCAGATTACAAGTTAGAAATATTTCCTCTTTGCATTAACTTGTTTTAAAGTTTTGTTTTGATTAAAATCCCACATCTTTAAGTAGCAGTTGTTATTTTTTCACAAGTCCCTTTAGGGAATCTGTGGCCCAGCTGACCCAGCTGCAGAACACTTGATACTGTGAAGTTTCTATTACTACAAGAAGATAAGCTTACCACCAGTAATATTGTCTGTAACTTAAAAGAGGAACGCATATTTCTGAACTGGTTTTAAGAAATAAAAGCTTCTAAGTCAAAACTTGATCAAAACACCTCTTTATTATAGGTATTTTGGAGAAAATCTAGATACCAGACAGACATACAAGTTTGATATATGTGAGTAGCAGGTCAAGAGTACTTGACCAGAATTCAGAAAAAACTCCAAACATTACATTTCATTTACATCTTCTTCTAGCAAGCAGGACTTCAGCTTTATGCAAGCAATTAAGAAGAAAATGGGCCATTTCTGTACTGGGATCTGAACTAAACAAGTGCCAGCTTCAAACTCAGCAATATCTATCTTGTCTGTCTTCTACTAAACAGGTTCATTTTAATTGATCCATAGCATAAACAGTTATAGTACTGATATGGCTGCTGACTTTTAGAATTTAAATTCTCAGGACTCTTTATCTTTCCTGATATTTGGTATTTTTATTAAAACTGGCTTTTGCAGTCCAGTGGTTATGTAGACAAGCCAGCTTTTCCTGTATTGCAGTTTGAAAATGTGACTGGTGTACATCTAAGATATCAGAGACACACTAAAAAATGTAAATACATTATTTGTGGGGGGAAAGATTCACACTTTTAAATAAATCTCGTGATTTTTTAAGGCCTGACTCACAATTTTAATGCTAGTGTTGGCAATATTGTTGGTTTTCTCCAGATGGTTCTTTTTGAAAGAAAAAAATCTCACAGTACCCTGTGGGACACTTATCTTGAAATTCAAATAGCAATGGTAGATATGTAAAAGAAAGAAGATGAAAAAGAAGAGAATGCATAAATCCAACAATCCCGGGACAGATCTTTAAAGCTGGATTATATCTTGTCTTGTCTACTCAGGGATGTTCAATAAAATTAACCCAAATGAATTTGAATTTGAAATATATTAGTGAAACCATATTAAATCGTTTTATGTACATGCAGTCAGAATTTAAATGGCCTCAATTTTCTTTAGTTTAATTCACTTTGAAATGAATTAATGCAACCAAGTTATGCCACCTTTATTTCTGAGTGAAAGTCTATCCATTCAGTAGAGCTCATCTACATAATGTGTCTTAAATTGACACCTTTTGGCTAATGCAGCTTCTTTTCCTGAGCGTCCTTGGCATATCTGGGAGATAGCAAAGGGGCAGCAAAGGGATAAATGACTGTCAGATTGAGTGAGATTCTTTCTTCATTATGCTTACCTGTAGATTTTTCAGACTGCTAATATACCCTGTGGAACATGCTGTGTTCCTCCCTGATGAAGTCAGTGAAAATTCAGCTGCAAGTGGTCTGAATTATATATATATTGCAGATGGTGTATTTGTGCTTCTTTAAGCAGATGTGCATAAAGAACCAGCTGAGGTTGTTGTGCTGTTCCACGTTGCGAGCGTGGAGCTGCCAGCGAAGGGCACCTTCCATTCCCAAGCTCCCTGCATTGCATAAACATGGGAAGAGAAGATGGACAGAACGTCCATCAGCCACTACCTATGCACATTTTCTGCATCTGAAATCAAGATGGCAATTATTAATACAAGCAGCAGGGCAAAATGGGTAGAAATCATATATAGGCATTTTTCTACCAAATTAATACTAGCACACAGCATTGAGCTAACGTGGCCTTTCTGCTTTCATGATGCCTGCCGTGAAAGATGGGTGGTACCTGGTCCACACGTGGTTGGAGTACCACAGACAGGTAATACCAGATCCAGCACAGAGTCTGCCAGTGCAACAGTAGCTAGACGATTTTTTTCAGCTAATTTTAAAAGGCAATAGAGGTTAAACCATATACACTGTTTCTCATGTGCTGACAGCGTTCCTGATTTAGTGCTAGGGGGTCTAAAGGTGGATTTATATATTGTAAAATCTGAAAAAGGTCTGAATGAGACACCACAAAGATCCTTGCTTGTTGTTGTCGAAATGGAAAGCTTGGAAAACAGGTCTCTGTCTTTAAAATAGCATGTGGTTTTGTGAAATTTGGATTTAATGATCCTTTTCAATACTACCACACATTTTAGGGTTCGGGTTTTTTCCACTCTCTGTGCTGCATTCTTTCACACTGTGCCATCAGTTGAAGACTTGTTGAGTTATGGAATAGAAGGTGTTGACCATTATTTTAAATATTTGCACTAACTACTGTGCTCTCTTTCAATTTTAAGCAGCACACTTTTCATATTAGAAGTATCGTTTTCTATATCAGTACCTAGCCTTTCAGTGATACAGGTCTTTAAAACAGAAATTTGATTTTAATAAAAATGTTGTTAAAAGGAAGCAGGTTTTGAGAGTCTGTGGTGGCTTTGAACTGAAAAACACTGCCGAGAATCACGCAAAACTCGCTAGCGTCTAGATCCACCTTTAAATTGCTCTGTGAAGAGACAGCCGACTCTTGGAAGTATTATAGGAATCTAAACTGTTTTATAACAAAAGTAGATTGCTATATGTATATATCCAGACAAATATAGATTAATGTAATTATGCTCCCTCTGGTAACATATGGAACATTTCAAAAGAGACAATTTTCACAGCAAAACCTTTTCTGTCTTCCTCAGCATGTAACTGTAAAGGAGAAAACTACACAGAACATCCAAATCTGGTTGTGGAAGTGTCTGAAGTTTAATTCAGATTAGTCCTTGGGATACAAGCCTTCCTGTCCTTAATACCAAGACAGATTTTCTTAGTTGCTTTCCCACTTGCCACGTATCATGCCAAGAAGTGTGACAGAGATAAAAAATGTGATTTGATCCTCATTGGAAAGTGTTTAGGCAAAATATATTATATTTATGAAGCAACCAATGTAATTTACCTAGCCTTCAAAATTATTGTTTATGTATTTTTAGTGTAAGTTGTATTTTGGACTAGCAGTTCTCACTACATGTTCCTTTGCTCTCATTCACTATGGAGAATATATGGAACACTCAAGCAGTTCCCAACAAGCCCAGATGAATAGCTGTGAGCTATATATATACTTCCACAGGAGTGGGGTTGGGGTTGTGGCATTTTCACTAGGGATTAAATGTCTTCCAAACCTATTCATGCCGCAGAGCCTATAAATGATGGATTTTTCACATTAATGAAAGGAGCCTTTTGGAGTCTGCCGGAGTGCATAGTTCTATTTTTACATTTCACTATCGGAGAATGAGGAAAGATAGGCCAATGTGTTTCTTTTTTTAAAATGGCAAGAATAGAAATTCGGCCTGTTCTGGCGGTCGTTCCAGTGCCAACATCGTTAACCATTGTTGGGCACATAGTCAGAGCTCGTACTTGTTACACCATTTCATCAGGGGGATTTTTTTCACTTACTTTGAGCTCATTAGCAGACCTGACCTAAAAATAAACATATACAGGAAATCTGAAATCACTCTGCTATGAAAGCGTTGTGGTATATGATTGTAGAATGGGGTTATAATTTGGAAATCAATCTTGAAGTTCCCCAAGAAATGGTGCTGTGGCTTATTATGTTGCTGTTTTTTCTGTATTGTTACCTGTATCTTGGTGTTTGTGAGTACAGAAAGGGAAGAAGGTTTAGTTTCCTGTGTTTGCTTTTCAGGGAGGGTTCTGTTATCCTCTGGGTGTCCTGAAAAAAAAGTTTTTAATTAAAGCAGAATAGAAAAAAATCTGCCATCCCTAAAGT
This sequence comes from Phaethon aethereus, assembly GCF_964289735.1. Lineage (NCBI taxonomy): Eukaryota > Metazoa > Chordata > Aves > Phaethontiformes > Phaethontidae > Phaethon > Phaethon aethereus. Next base: position 20,178,520 of record NC_138585.1, on the reverse strand, counting down.
GACTATGACAAAAAAAAAAAAAAAGAGCGAAAGCCTCAATTCACAGGTTGCCTTTACTGATCACCCTGGAATAAAAAGGGAACATATAATTTCATCTTCACCCGATCTGTCTGTAAAAGTGTGTGTAGCTATATTTGCATAAATAGTACTCTCTCATCCAGAACCGATAAGGCAGCAGCAATAATGGATCCTAGACAAGAAAACCGAAGTAATTTATTCTTTTAGTGTAGTATTGCAACGGGCTTATTTGTATTCTGTTTTTGTGAATAGCAAAGCTAGAACTGCATAAAAGTAAATGCTGGATTCATGCCACTGAGACAGCTTTGACTTCCAACAACTAGTATTCAGGATAAACAGTGCGGGAGGTCATCAAGTTTCAGCTCTCTGTAAGCAGGAAGAAATTGTATTGAAATTGGAATCCTAAAAGGGCTTGCTAATTTGCAGCTTCCTTAAGAAAAGAGAATGAGGTCCTGAGTGAAGCTACCTACGTGTTCCTGTAAGCTCAGTCATGTAATCTTCCAGGCATCTCAGCAGGAGGCTTCTTCTCAGAATACAATATTCAGTTGTTGTTGGACTGGTTCTCCTAAAATGGTTTCAGGCATGTATAAATGAGTCAGAAGTGAACAACAGTAATAAGTGACTGTATGCAGGAAAGAGGCTGCATCCTTGAAGCCTTTGGGAATCGTTTAAAATGTGTTGATTTCTTTACTTTTCCTTGTTTTCTGGCTTTGGTGAAAAGATTTTAAAATGTGAGAGGCAAAAAAGAAAGCAATATGCAGTAAATAAAAACCCAAGGAAAGAAATCAAGGCATTGAAGTTGCAAAAAGCATGTGGCCCAGTGCTGTCAGAGACTTTGCATCATCCTCAGCAAGTGGCCAATTGACATCCCTTGGAAGGAACAGAGGTTAGGCTCTCTGGAGAAATCATTATGTTAATCACCAATACAAGGCAGCTTAAGAAATTGAAGAGATTCATATCTGAAGCCTATTTAAAGATTTAATATATTTTCTACAGTACCTTAAATGAGCACCAGTGAAGAACAGAGAGAATGGAGGACAGTAGCTGTTCCAAAGCAGTTTTTGTCTTGATAGAGCTCCTTAAAAAATTGCTCATCTTTGATGTTCTACAATGCCGTAACTTGGGTAGGTGATAGACTGAACTGCAAACAGTATTTTTGATAACTGTGCTAAATCTAAGTTGGTATTTTAATCAACTGTAACACTTAGATTTTCAGCTGATAAAAATGTGTGCAGAAGATACATTGCTGGTTTAAGTGCAGTGGTATTTGAAATCAATATAAACTGAGCAAAATTATGTTCCTCTTTGCTTTTCTTCTTAGGTTTCTATGGAAACATTCTTGGAGGTGGTCTGAGGAAAAGAAATATTAAAATAGAACAATAAAATGTGTTAAACATGCAAAGTAAATATCCTTCCTGCATCTTTTTATGGAGGTGAAAATGTGATTTCATCATTTAATGTTCTCCCTTGACAGCCAAATTAACTATGACCCAGTCTCCTTAGGGTTTACTTTTCTGCATTTGGCCAGCATGTTTGAGAGAGGAAAAGCAGTCATCTTCTATGCTGAGCATCTATTATTTATTTGCTGTATCTTACTAAATTAACTTTATTTTTTTAACCAGCAGCCTTTACAACTTGTACCAGGAAAAGAATGTCTAAAAAGTTATTTTGAAATTACAGCTCTGTTAAGCTCTTCATGAACATAATGCTCCTTCAGAGTTCTAGCCAGAAGAATATAAAATTCAAACCTATATTGATACATCACTATAATAATTAGGAAATATTGTGTACATATTTTAATGAATAATTGCTGCATAGAATGAATTTTCACTTACCCTACATATGCCAGTTGTGACTACTTTGATATCCAGCACTGTATTGGTTTTGTATTGTCATATTTTAGTGTACAATTTTGCTGGTTGTGTTCTCATCAGTCTGGTTACATGCCTTTAAGGGCTGGCTGTTAAATCTGAATACACTCCCCAGTCTGTTCAGTAGATATCCAGCGACTGTCATGAACAGTATTGCTCTGAGGAAACGTTTGTGTGGCTACTGGGCTTAATCCCATGGTGGAAACTGGCTTTCCAAGAAAGATGTTCAGACATGCCATAGCCACTGCACATTTAATATGTACACAGCTCCTGCTTTGTTTCTCTTCCTTCCAGCTTTGGAAAATCTCTCTTGGGGTCTGCTAATAGGGCTCTCCATTCACTAGTAGGTTATCTTCCTTTTCTCTCAGGTGTTCTCCTCCTGTCTGGGCCCATTAATCAGGGGGAGTTTTAACCCTTACTTTGGTGGAAGTGTGTGTTTTCTCAGGCTCTTCTCAGAAGTCCAGTGCAGAAAGTAACAGGGAGTCTCTTTTAGCTTTCTATTGTATGCCTGACAACAATTTAAGGTTATAGTTTTTTATTCCTACAAACCTGAGGAACTGTGTTACAAATCTTTGAGCCCCATCTGATGAACCTTCTCTGTTCAGTATCTGCTGGTATATACTAAGCACTACAGTAATAGGTACCAGATGAAGCTGGATGACATTAAGCAAATAGTTTGCTCACCAAAAAATATAGTTTTAGTATAATTAAAGTTATGATTTAATATAATTCCTGATAACAGAAGAAGGGGATTCTTTTCTGGAGAATAATTGAAATGTTTTGTTCTGCTATTTTCAAAATATAAGATGTCCGCTTCTTTCAAGTCTTTTGATTTGAAGCTTAGCTTGCTTTTCTTTTCCAGGATAGACTGCTTACGCAGCACAGGAGCCCTTTAATGTGCAGGGGCTCTAAAATTATGCAGCCCCTGTCTTAACCCTTTATACACTCAACCCCGCCACAGACCAAGAACAGTGTGCACGGGAGAGCAGAGAGCGACGACTCCAAGCCCGGAGGAGTCCAGGCTCAGCTTTTCTCAGCTAGTTCCATACCTCCATGTACAGACATCTTCCTGCCAAGTCTGCCCCTTTCATCTCCCTGCTCCCTACTGTCTCTATTGCCTTCATCTGTCCTGTAAGATAGATGAAGCACTTGTCCTGTGCTGGCTAGCATAGCAGTAGCTCCATTCCCCAAACTCTTCTGTCTTCTTTCCTTTCTGTTTTCCTTTTCTCTGTTAGCACTTCTTCACCTTCCCTAGTTTAATCCTCTGGCTTCATTACCATCTGCAGTCCTTGCCCCTTTCAAAAAAAAAACTTGTCAGTGCTCTCTATCCTTTGTGTAATATTCTTCAAGAAAAATGGGGTTAATTTTTTCTTGTGGAAAACTAGTAAAACTGAGGTCTCCAACGTGCTGCCTGTGGCCATGCTCAAGGCTGAAGCCATTTTGAGTTTGTGGTATTATAGCACTGGACAGGTAAACAGAATCCAGCCCTTTACTTTGCATTTACAAAAAAGTAATCCCAGAGCTGTGGTTAACTAGTGACAGGAGGTATAAAAGCTTTAATGCTACATTTGCAAAACTCTCTGTGTGCCAGAGGCCTTTGCCAATGAACATCAGAGGGACTGAAGCACAAACTGGCCTCAAAATCATTGTTAATCATTTCTAGAAACCATTTCTACTTGAAAACTTATGTAACTGTACTATGGAACTGTATGCTTTTCTTGTAACTGAGGGCCTCGAATAGCATGGTGTTATGATTTGCAATTTGTCTAAAGAAGAAATCAGACTTCTTGGGCCTCACACACTGCAGAGGAGTTGTCCCTTGTCCCTCTGCTGCCCACTTTGTGGACTGAGGATGAGCTGAAGGTGGTATCAGTCAGTTTCTTTGGAAACGTGGCCCATCAGAGAGGCATGGTATAGCTACGCCTCCTTAGAGCAGCATTTACTTGCTACTGAACCCAAGTTACAGAAATACCTAAAGGGCTGAGAGTGCTGTAGCCCTCTCATTCTACCACCCAGTGAAGTTTGCTTTGAGTTGTGATGAGACTGGTAGGAGTGTGCACAACCCCTCTGTCAGCCCTTACCTCTGTGAAGCTTCCTAAATTAGAATGATTTATCCCACCCCCACCCTGTGATTTCATTTTCTCTTTCCCAAGTCTCTCTGCTGTGATGCTTAGATTCAAATTGGTCAGAATAATGGTCTTGGACTACATCTGGACTTCATCTTCGCTGTCATCATGACTCCTCCGTTTATACTTCTGATGGAGATTATTGCTCTGTCTTGAAGATTGTCCTTTTCAGTTATCCTATAATTTTTTTTAATCATCATATAACCTGGTTGTAAGATTGCCTAAGGAATTTGTTCAGATACCAGCTAATCATATTGAAACTCAAAACAACTATAAATCCAAAAAAGCTGCCAAATATACAAAGCTTTGCCAACTTAGGATGCATTGTCAGTGAAAAATGGAAGCTGTATGAAAATCCAGCAAGTGCATTTATTAGCGGTTTCAAAATGCTTGAAAACTTTTCATGATGATTAAAAACCCCCACAATATAGCTTATTCAGTTGCTACTTGAAAGCTAATAGCTAAAATTCTTAGACAAGGCTTTGTTTTTTCTTGGATGCTTTTCTGTATCCAGGTCTCCGTGGGCAGAGATCACCTGCCACATAAGGCCTTCCTTGCACTGGGTAGAATATGGAAAAATTCCCTGCACTCAAAATCTTGAAACTGTGTAAGCCTTTCCTGGGATCCACATCCAGAGCCTGTCTGCCTATAGGGTTATGAGGAGCAGAACACCTAGTCAGCATAGGCGAGCATAGGGTTTAAGTTTAATGTAGTTTATATGTCTCAGTTTGAATATTTAAGATTAGACAGAAGTCGAATGAGGAACTTTGGGAGCCAAAGCCGGTAAGAAGACACTGTATTTGAATAATGCCACATGTACCCTGGAAAAAGAATGCACTTCTAGGTTATCTCTTCTTTCCTGGCATTCTGGGTAGTATGTCCCCAAGGCAGACATGCTCCTGGAATACTACTTATCAGAGCCACAGCAGAAGATCTCTGTGGAGGGATGGCAGGGATAGCTTTACTTCTTATCATTAGGTGGTAAAACCTTTTTATGTGGATGGAAGACATAGCTGTGCTCTTGGAGTGTGCGTTAGATTGGGAAGATGAATCCAGGAGGGCAGCTTTTTCTCATGGGACTTGATTTGCACCTATCCTACTCCCTTGGATCATCACGAGAGATGAGACAGGCCCATTTACTGAGCCTTGTTCTTCCATAGACATCCACTAGAGGCATGTCAGGACTTCTGTGAATATTAGAAAGAGCTCAGCCTGGCTCATTGACTTCAGAAAGGGGGTTGCTGTGAAAGGACTTCACAGCCAGATGCCTATTGTGTTTGGTTTATATGAGCACAAATAAACTACCATTGTTTTTTTTAAATCAAGAAGCCTGCTCACTGATACAGTCAAGTTGCAGCAAGTATAAGTAGATGATGAGAGGGGCAAACTGTTCAAATGTGGCCACAAACGGCAGTTGCATCACATGCCCTGAAAGCTGCATCCAGTGTCTAGCTCTTAGTAAGTCTGTGTCCTGTGAGGTAAGCCCTTGCTGTTCTCTGCCCTAGGGAAATACTGCAAATGCCATGTGATGCCCTTTCAAGCAAACCAGTTTTGTGCTTTAGAATGATTTCTGAGGCATGATAAAACTCAAGTCTGGCAGTGTCTACACAAAAAATTGCTTCCTCCAAGGACAGGGCAATCCATTTGTGCCTCCCAGCACTGCAAACACTGATTTTTATCTGTTTGATATTGTGTCTATGTCCTTTTGAATCTTCTCTCTTGAAGTCTGTGCTTTTTGAGAACCTGTGAACATTGTTGTACCATCAGTAACTACACTGATAATATTCTAGGTTCTGCATAAAGAAATAACTTAGGAGAACACTCATATTTGTGCCATATTAGAAAAATTTATCCTAATTAAATGAACATCATGAAACTGCAACCATAAATACAAACTTGAATTGTTAATCTGCTTTTTTCAACAGTGCTTGTATTTTTTATGCTCCATTTTCATAGATATTCTAGGAAATTATTTCCCTGAGAGAAGCAGCAAGTGTAAAATAAATATTGAAAGGAACTCTGCAAAACGTAAGCTATAACTCGATAAAATATGGTACCAAAACCCTAGTTTAGAATTTAATTAATTAGAATACAAAGATTGTTTTGTATGACTGGAATTTCCAATCAATTCACATCTGACTTTGAATATTGACATCTCCCAGGGAAGTGCAGTTGCAAATCAAAGATTATTTGTGATAGTTGTCTGGGAAATTTTCAATAAACTAACAATCTCTTCTAAAATGATTTGTAATTATAAAGAAGCATAATACATCATTTAAACCACCACAGTAAATTATTTGTACAGTTCTATTTTAGTTGTAGATTCTATCCATGAATCCATTTCTGGAAAAGTCATTATAATTCATGGAAAATGTGTATGCACATTTGCAAAAGTCCGTTGAAAATAGTCACTTGTATACTTATCCACAGGGGTCTGAGCTTGTAGACAAATTATAGTAGTACAATGGCTGCAGTCATTTTTGAAAGTGTAGGGGACTGTAAGATGCTGGTACAGCAACTGGAGAGACATGAAAGCAATGGTAATTTCCCCCATGCCCCCTTTTTTTGGCTAGGTCCTCTGACCAGCTGCAAAAAATTTTCTTGGCTATTGAGTTTCTATGGGTTCACTCCACCTGACAAATGCCTCTGCTGCAGATGGCTAACCTGACTACAGGGCACCTTTACATGCCCACAGCAGTGCAAAGTACCTAAAACCAAGGAGATGTGCAGTCTGCATTGTATGCTTAACCCATAAATATCATCTGTGTGAAGGAGTTGTGTAAACTTATAAAAGGATGCCTAGTTTCATTCTTTTTCTGCTGGTCTCAGCTCTGTGATACTGACTAAGCAATATCTGATTGCATGACATTAAGATATTGCAATAAGTCTAGAACTTGCATTTTGCCCCATGCATCAAGCAAACCAAGCAATAGTGTAGACAAAGAAAGAAGTCTCTTTCTGTGACTTGTCTGTTGTTTCCTTATAAAAGCTTCTGTTTAGAGCTAGAGAAACTAACCAAAATCATATTGAGCAGAGCTGGAAAGACTCTTTCAGTCTATTATAAAAACTGCCAAAATGTATTTTTGCTCATTTTAAAAATAGTGGGAATATTGCAGCATGCCATGACTGAGTCCTCTTTTAGCTCAAAAAGGCAGTAATGGAACATAGCTGGCACGTTAGAATAACACTGCAATCTCATTTGCTGTGCAGTCAAAAGCTGGTTTTGAAAGTAATTAGAATGAATATATAGCCAAGATTTTAAGTGCTAAGCAATACACCATTTTAAATTCAAATATGTTGCTGTATAGGGAAAGATATCAGCCTATAAGGATTGGAAAAATTTCTGGTCTTGGGAGCTCATAAAGATTTTTCTGTTTAGACAGAAAAGTTTGGAATCAATGATAGGAATTATTGAAGATATTATTAATTTTTAACTGCCCATTTTTTATGTTTTGTAATGTGCCTAATGATCCATTCTCTTGCTTAACATTCTTTTGCCACAAGAAGAAATAGACAAACTAAACCAGTCGCTCATCCATTGGCACACTTTCCCCCAGCTGTTCTGAATATTAAGTCTTGGTAAGTTGCTCTCACTTTCAGAGCCAATTAAAATAAAGTGTTTAGCTTTGACCTGATTTTGAAGACTGTCTTTTATCAGGGAAGTCATGAAAGTTGATGAACGCTTTACTGGATATGCTTTGAAATCAGCTTCCTTTACATTGAGAAAGATCCAGCTCATGTGAGCTCAGCTATGGCAATATACAGTGTTGCCAACATCAGATGCTCAAAATGCCTGCCAGCCATTTGGGAACCCCCAAAATGGCGTAAGAATTATGAAATATGTCGTGGTTTAGCCCCAACTGGCAACTAAACACCGCACAGCTGCTTGTTCACTCCCTCCTCCCCTGGAGAGAATTGGGAAAAAAACTTGTGGATTGAGATAAAAACAGTTTAATAGGACAGCAAGAGAGAAGGAAACAACAATGATAAAATAATAATAATACTGACAAAGGAATGTACAAGAACAAGCGATGCCCAATACAGTGATTGCTCACCACCCGGTCATCAACAGCCCGTCCCCGAGCAGTGATTCCCGCTCACCAGCCAACTCCAGTTTATGTACTGGACATGACGTCGTATGGTAGGGAATACCTCTTTGGCCAGTCTGGGTCAGCTGTCCCGGCTGTGTCCCCTCCCAGCTTCCCGTGCACCCCCAGCCTTCTTGCTAGCAGGCCAGCAGGAGAAGCTGGACTGTCCTTGACTACTTAGCAACAGCTCAAAACATCAGCACGTTATCAACATTTTCTCATCCCAGATCCAAAACATAGTCTCACGCTAGCTTCTGTGAAGAAAACCAGCTCTATCCTGGCTGAAACCAAGACAAATGTAAAAATAACAGCTTTGAGGGTTTAGCCTTCACTTTCAGGAGCTTTGGGTTGTTGTTCAGTCAGATCACGAAAACTGGCAGCAGTGGGCATGGCACTGGGAGAGGAGAGAGGTATTTTTCCAAGTACATTTTCAAACTTTCATTATGGATGGAGCTTCAGCCAAATTTGAACAAGAGAAGAAGGTAGGAAGTAGTTGTTGTACAGGTAAAGACATAGTAATTTGTCAGTCAGGATTTTACCTTTTGATATATCTGCTTCGAACAAGTAGGACAGATTGGCAGGTACTCTGCTTGCCCCTTAAGGAGGTGTGGGCCCAGTCTTTGAACTGGTGGACGGTAAAATTCCCAATTTTGACAGATGAATTCAGCTGCTGAAGGATGTGGTGAGGTAAGATATTGGCCAGCTTGATTTTGACACATACACTTGAGACTCAGATAGGCCACAGTACTTTGGCCAAGGCTAGCCCAGGCCGCTGGGCCATGACTACACTTGGGTAACACATTTTTCTCTTGATGCAAGCTTTGACGTTGCTCCAGTTCCTGTAATGCAGGTTTCTTTCATCTCTAGCCAGGCAGCTGTCTGAGCAGTTTTGTGGAAGAGAAGGGATTTCTGTGCTCATGCAAACTGACGGATACAAAGAGAGGAAATAAATGCTGAGTGAGAAGGAAAATGCCCAAAGGACTGAGACAAATGTGGCTGTTCAGAGCTCAGAAGGGAGTCTCTGCTCCTTGAATTATCTTTAGTATGTCAGACTTGGGATGCTGTGTGTTGGTGCCATCCAGCTTTTAGCATTGTTATCCACTAGGACAAAGACTATGACTAAAAGCAAAACTCCAAAAAGTGGTGGAAGAACACTTTTTCTCATTTACTATTGCTGTCTTTTCCCAGATTTGCTTTACAGCCTTTTCAGACAAAAGCATAATGTTTTCTACACTCTCTAAGGGAAAAAGGAATACAAGATCCAGTGAACTGAGAATAGAATAGAATGGTTTTTAGATTTTGCAAATAAAAACCACCATGTATTGCTTGGTGAGGATCGTCAGGTTGAATTATTTGCTGTTCATTCATACTTGGCCAACCAAGCAGCATTCACTGAACCTGTCTTCAGATACTGAGTATTCTACATATTATTTACCTAGGTATCTATTTATCTTCCCCCACATGTCAGACTGCCTCCTGTGCGTGCCACAGGTTGTTTTGTCTGCAAAGAATTAACTAAGAGTAAGCAAGAAAGCTAATAAATAAGTTATCAATTTGCATATATAGGCAGTAGTTCCTGAATTTTATATAACTTGTTCGGCACTGCAGATTTCCTTTCTGCAGCCACTTATGTGTATTAAAAGTTCATTCAGAGCCTCCTTCCAGGATCACATAACACTGGAGGCTCAGTGGTTTTGGGTAGGGTCTGCCAGTGATGCTGGGAAGGGCAGGGCTTCTGTCCTGGAGTCCGAGATACCTACTGCAGTCATGAATGGGAGGTGTGAGCCTTCCCCTCAAACTCATCAGTCTTCATTTTAGTGATGGGATTGCTGTTCAGCGACTTGCTTCCTTTCTCTGTGTTTTTACTATCTTTCCAGATCTGCCATCCTTCCTTCTCTCCCATTTACTCCCCTTAGTTCACAGTCAATGGGTTTTTTAGAGTCAGGGGACCATCAATTCAAACTTCCAGATTAAAGGACAAACTTTAATAATGGCCTGGAGGCATTAATAAGCACTAATTCATTAAATGCTGGAAGATAGCAGGAGCAGAAAAATGCTTGAATCAGAGATAAAGTGACTTAATACTAATTAGATCTGTTGAGCAATCCAAAAACATGTCACAAATTGGAAAGGACCTTTCCCAATTAGTGAAGAGTTCATTAAAAAACCACTAAAAGCCAGCAGGAGATAGAAAAAGGCTTGAAGTACACATATATTTTAACTAGACTTGAAAAGAGAACTGTTCTTGTATCTTAAGGAGTTTGCTGATTTTAAAATCTTCTGTATCTAATTCTGAACAACTGAGACAAGTACTAAGGGGTTTCATTTAGTGTCTAGCAAGGCCCCAAACTAGCAACACATTTTTCCAGGTTCTTAGTTCACCCCCTGTCAGTAAAGTATTCAAAATATGTGCTCAGGTTCCTTTGATTTAAATAATGGTTTATTGCCGGTTCTATTAACAGTTACAAGAATTAATTGTGTTTGATCATTTCAGTAACAATTATGAACCTGTCTGTTAATGTTTATCTATTTTATATTCCTACATAGGGATACATTTCTTTCTTGAAGAAGGCCTACTTCCTTTGCACAGTAATGAAGAATACCTAAAAAAGTGGTTTAAGCCACCCAGGCATACAATGACTTAAGAAAAAGTGAATGGACATGCCAGTTATTGTTTCTAATAGAACAACCCCAGCAAAGTGCTATCCAAACCATGAATAAAAAGACAGAATGGGCCTGGGGAGTTTAAACGTTTCTTACAGAGAAAATATTTACCAATACAGGATGTATACAACAAGTATTTTGTGAATCCCCTTGGGAGAAGCTCTCCCTTTGGAAACATTATACTGTCTATCTGCTGAGAAAGCTTACACAAGGATTGCTCAAAGATTTGCAAGCAGAATGCTTAGCTCATGAACCTTTATGTAACTCTCCCCTCCTGTGTCTCTGGCAAGTGTCTTTTTTATATTATCCACTGACCAGCTGACCAGCTTTAATTGCTTTTAGCACTGAGTAACTGTACCAACAGTGAGCTAGACCAAGCTACCAGCAATTAAAGTGAGTTATTTTTTTGCATAGTGTCAATACCTTGATGTTTTTCTGGACAGCCAAAGAGTTTGGTATCTAGAGTGAAATAAATGCTTTTCTATGCTGTTTATATATCTATGAAAATATGTTTCTATTTTCCTATGAAAGGTGGGTTCACAATGCTAACAAATAAGAAAGACACAAATTCACATGCACTTACTGTGCATATGAGCAACCAGAGAACATGCAGGCATGACAGAAATCAGTATGTGTGTACAAACTGTAAGGCAGTGGGGCTTCAATATTGGGATCCTGAGTGTTTCCATCGATCAATGGAAATAGGTTGACTAACAGGTGAAAAGATAGAAGAAATCCAGTTCTTTGCATATTACTGCTTGTCTGTGATTAAAAAAAAAAAATTACATGTTATAGCCACATGTTAATATATGGTGAAATTCTGCAATCCTTCTCTGGCCAGACTTAGACATGAATTCCAAGTAGCATCCTTAGTTTTCTAGGGCAACTTGGTGGAAACAGCAAGTTCTTAGCCCTTCTACAAACTGAGGTCTATCAGTGTAACTATAAAAGTTTCCTGAATGCTGGATTTAGAATCACACCATTTCACTGATATCTTGCAGAGTTTAGCAATCATAGCTAATATAAAAACATTACCCAACATATTTGCAGTCTTGTAGATAAATTCATATCAGCTTCTGGAATATACCTCCTCCTTTTAACTCTTGTACTGCTGTTTTCTATAATTTACACCTTAAAAAACACCTAGGTATTCTTGTGACATCCTCTGATGTGGCGAGTCAGCTTACAGGTAGTCTCTATGCTATTCCTGTATCTGCATGTGTTTGATATTTTGGAGCCTTACAGCTCTTGGTCTCAGTAAATTTTTATTTTTTTTTACAAACTTCTAAACTAATAACGTATGTGAAAGTATGGCTGTCAGCTAGGCTTGTAAGTATATTTCTTCCTATTATGTAAAAATCAAATATAGAAAGGTCATGTGTCTTACCCAGTATCTAAAGAAAAAATGGAGCTCTGGGACTTCTGCATCTTGCGTTCATATTAAAGCTGCTAGTCTAAAGGTTTTTGTAGCAAACAGTCTGCTCCTGCTGCCGGTGACATAAAAAAGTAGCAGTTTCACATGTAGACATAATCATCCTCAAAATACAGGTGTTTAATTTTTTGATTGCACTTACACAGAAATCAGAGATCAAAATAATAAATTTTGGTCAAGCAACATTGTGCCTTCAAACATGACTGTTCCCAAATGAAATTAATTTAATTTTAGACAAATCAATTCATGTTTAGCGTGAGGAGGGCTCTTGAGTTCAGATTCTCAAAAATCAGCTAGAAAGGATAAAGGTTGAGCAATTATTTTTACGATTGGCTGCCCATTCAATTTCTGTTTCTCTAATGGGTTTGTTCAGTGAGTATTCTACCAAAAGCTCGGAAATTGGTTAAGCTAATTCCACTCTGCAAAAAAATATGAAAACCCATATCATGGTATTTAGCTGCTTGCTAAAAGCACAATTTTTTTAGACAGAAACAAAAACTTGCCAAGAATCGCTGGCGTTCTATGAAATCCCATTTAGCTATAACAACCAGAATATCAGAGACTGTTTTCCCACATGCACTGCTCCACTGGATACAATTTGCCCTTGGCAATTTGTACCCGCACCAGCATCAGTCTCTCTACACGTTTGGCTACATGGCAAAATACATGGCAGGGAAATGAAAAATCACCTCTCCACACACACGTTCTCTGTGGATTATTGTACAACTGCAAAAATACCTGTGCTGGCACAAGCAGGTGCAGATGGTGGTTAAAGATCCTGCGCAAGCAGCCTTGAGCAATTCTGCCCATTAATGTGAAATGATTCAGACTTTAGAAGTACTACAGATATATCACTAAAACCCTAGCCAAGGCTAATATACTCTTCCAGCTTGGTTATATGGATGCAAATCATAGTCCAGGGACAGGAAAACTCATAATCAGGAAGACAACAGAAAACATAAAGACCAATTAATTTTAAATGTGTTCAAGTTTACCTAACATACAATCTCAGTGTGTAAGAAGATGATTTAATGTAAAATTTTAGTGGAGTTTGAGTTACAAAATTGCACGGAATATTTATGACTTTTTAATTACGTTCTACAGGGCTGAATATTAGCTACATAAAGGCTAATCCTCTAACAGTGCCTCTGCTCATGTGAAGCTGCTTTGGGAATGAACTTCATCCTGGGGAATTTCTTACACTGGGTATTTTTAAGTAAATAAGCAACTGCTTATTTTGACTTAGTGACTTGGAAAAATCTGATATTAAATGAGTTTATTAGGCATACAAATCTCTGCCACTGTTCAGTAGTACTTCATCTTTCAAAAGATCAGGAAAGATGGAAATGGCTGGGACATATGTCAGGGCTACAAGAGTAGTGTGTGCTGCAGCAGACTTTCTATAGGGTATATAGGGCAATAAACAGGATGTCTGAATAAAAACCTCTCAAACATTAGACTCAGAGGGAAAAATAGTGGAAACTAATGAGTGCTTGAAGTAGTGGAGAAAACAGTGAAACAGCTTTGAAATGAGGATGGCTTCTGGAAGCAGAAGCAGCTCTCCTCTGTAGAAATAAGTTGCCTCAGTTGCAGCCTGACTCCCCACCTAGAACCTGCTGGTTGTGGAAATGTAGCACTGCTCCCTGTTTCCAACACGGATTAATATTATTTTAGTTCATTTATTAGTAGGAAGTATGCTGTGTGGCAGATTCATAAAGATACAGAAGTGCTTAACTCCTGTTGTTAACAAAATGCCTTTGAAAATCAGCCGTTGTGTTCTAACCATTTCGTTTCTCTTGCTTACTGAAATAAGTTACTCACTACTTAAAATATCCAGTCAAGCCATGAAAAGGAAAATTATTTTCTTACTGAATTTTAATACCTACTTAATAATAGGCTCTCACTGGCTTTCGAATGTAGGATCAGTGGAGAGTTCTGTGCTTTTTAAGATGTATCTCCCTAACAAAAAGAGGAACAAAGCATGTCCTATCAGAATAATAACAAATAAGTCTTAATCTTGAATCTGAGGCCTGGCTCAGTCTTTACCACATCACACCTACTTTACAGGCCTCAATTCTGCTGTGACTGGAGTAGATAGATCTCTTGTCCGTCAGAGAAGAGGTGAATTACAGACGATGCTCTTAATCCATAAAGAAGGAAGGGAAACACAACCTACAAACACCAGGGAGTGTCACATTCTACAAACAGTATGAGAAACCTTGGGAAATGTGGTTATCTCCACAAAGTGTTGAAGCCTGTGTGGACTCTGATGTCCCCTGTGGTTTATCCTGCCAGCAGATTCCTCTCCAGCTGTAGTGACAGGGTTTTGCAAGCCACAGACACTTTTTTCATACCAGGAAGGTCTGCAGGCCTGGGCTGTAAGAAATTGTGTGTTCTTTGCCTGCAAGAAAATAGAAAAAAGAGCAAGTGCTAGAACTGCTGTTTCTTTAATTACCAGCTACATTCAGTTGGACTAAATCCTCTAAAAGTAGAATAGATTTTATTTAAATTATCACAATAGCTTTATTTAATCTAGAGCAAGTATAAGCAAAGCTTATTTAAAAGCTGACCAGTCTTTTTAATTATTCATTGTTCTTCAGTTACTTTGTAATGTAGGAAGAAAAACACTTGAAGTTTTTTCTTAAAGTGGCTAAATCCATATTCATCTTTAGCTTGGTTTTCCCATTGCTTTTGAGGGAGGTAGTGAGCCAGTTTAAACTGTGTCAGCATTTGGCTATGAGTGAATTGTAGAAAATTATTTTAATTGATTTTTATGTTTTGAATAATATGTTAACAGGCAATCGTTGAATTATGCGTATGCATATAAACAAACAAAACTCATGGGGATGTGTAATGTTAAATCAGATGTTTTACATTTAGGCTCAAATCTAACTAATAACTTCTAAATCTGCCTTTGTATGCACATGCAAATTTCCATCAAAAGCAGTGCCAGAGACTGCAGGGTTGGCCTACTAGAATATTTTAGGACACTTTTCTATGAAATCTGATTTCTTAGACCCAATTTTCATTTGAAAGCAGAAATGAGTCCATAGAAGTCAGTGGAATTACACAGTTACAAAATTGATCTCACCTCTGAGATCTTATGCAAGTGAAGGGCAGAAGGAAAGCCTGGACTCCAGGCATCCTTTACATGCCCTTGCCCTGAAAAGAGTGGGGAATCTACTTGGTCTCTGGCATGTATTGATCTGATTTGGAGGTGCAGCAATTTCATTCTTCGCCCCAGGATCTTTGTGGATCTCAGGAGATGCAGCACAGTGGAGTTTGGCCATAGCCTATGTCACTGCAAGCAGTCGGTTCCAGTTCTCTGCACACAAAAGAGGAGTCCCTATGCTGACACTTCAGCAAATTAATCTCCCCTTCTTTACGGCCCTTTTGTTGCTGGAGTACTATTAAGAAATGCTAACATAAGGAGAATTTAGTACTTTGAATTGCAGGCTTCGCTTGTAATCTCTGTAGCATCACAGACAGTGTAAATACTACAGGAAAATTCATAGAAAGATGAAGTCTCTGCAGGAAAGGAACTAAAAGCTATTAATTGAAAGAATCACCAGGGAGGAAGGAAAAGAGAAGGAGATCAGCATCACTGGAAATGAAAGATATAAAAGATAAACCCTTTCCATCACTGTAGTTCAGCAGCATGCAGGAGTTGAAGGCAAATGCTGTGTGATTTATTATTTTTCTGTGCGGGTAGTTCATATATGGTCTTTGTAATGTAACTCTGCAAAACAGATTTCTGCTTTCCCTTCCCTTCCCTTTCTGTTTTATCTCCTACATTATATATATAACTTCTCTGTGCATTTAATGACTAGGACATTGAAAAGCCTTTTGCCACTTAGAGACAGGTATGAAATACTCCTTGACTGTATTGAGAGTCTCTATTAAACAGCCTCTATTGGGTGTCTGTTAAATAGGGAATACCAGTCATATCATAAGAACAAAGTGATAAATTTGTTATTGAAGTATAATCTAGCTGCTCAGAAGCACTGGCTCTATTTCCTGCTTTGCCACTCTTGCTTTATAATCCTGGGCAAGTTGCCCCAAATTTCTGGGTATCTATATTTGATTTTTATGCCATTTTGGTTTTGTCTACTTAAATTATTTAGCAGGGTAAAGACTTTTTCCCTGGCTTTCTGTGCATTTTGCTTTGTGCTCTAAAAACCTCACCTACAGGTGGGATCTAAGCACTGCTGTAGTTCAGTAATAGTGATAGATAACAGTAGGAGTAAGTCAGGATTGAAAAAGGCAGTTCCTCTGACACTTGGCATTTAACGTAACATCAATATGTAGAAAGGTTTAAAGAAAGTAGTCTGAATCATGCCACTGTCTGAGACTTCTCGAATTGAAAGTGGCATGCATGGCTAATATTTGGATTGAGAACTCCAAGAAAACTTGAGTAAGATTTACAAGACCCTGCACTGAGACTTACGAACTTCATATCTGTAATATTCCGCTCCTGGTAGCAATTGTGTAATCAATGGTAAGGACAGAGTTTGAGTGTTTTACAAGCGTGACTAAAATATTTTATCAATGACCTCTGCAAGGATTGCTTTAAAGCACCACTGTCATACAGTTGATTGTAACGTGAAAAAGGCAGGACAGCAGGAGGCAAAAATGCTCAATTCCTAACTATATTACAGCTTTTAAAGACCAGTATTCTGGGGTCATAGTCAATTGCAGCTTTAGAGTTAATTACTACTATGTAAAGATACATCCTGAGTCAATGCAGGAAGAATTTTTCTTTCTCAGACTAGATCTGGACAGTTTATTATCAGCAAAGACCCCAAGAAATTTTCTGTAAGGATACAGGTATAGGATTCTGATATCTTAGTAAAGTTAGTATGCCTGGTATACACCAAAGCACAGTTTATTTTAAAGTCAATAAGGACTACATACAATTTCTTGCAAAGATAGACAAAGCTGATCCCTTGTGCAATAGGATTGTTTCATAAATTCCCTTGGCAGTTTCACTTGGATCAACTGTTCTTTTACCTGCTGTGCAGTGTTGTGTGCTGCTAGATCTCACCCACAGCTGTATGTATTTCACTGATAAGGGAAGTAACTGCAGTCACTTCTTTCAGTAGTATCTGTGGATCCTGCCTGAGCTCCAGGTCCTATACAGGTGTGTTCTGTAGAAATCTGTAACGAGCAGCCGTCATCCTGGAAATGGGTGGATTCTGATGGAAACTGGAAATCTCATGACAGCAGCATCACCAAGCCTAACCTTCTGAATTAGGACTTCAGAACCAAGGGACTCCAGAGAAATGCCAAAATGTGCCTAGTCCCTGGGTTATCTATAATGCAAAAGAAGCCTGGAATCACAGCCTTCACACCAGCGCCATCTGGGAAGCTGGAGCTTTGCAAGAAACCACCCAGAAAAATTTTTGGGAAGCCCAGCATCTTCCAGCAGGTCTCTATTGATATGATTTCTGTTTTGATAAACAGGTATTTTTCAACAAAAAATTATTAAAACATTTTTTATCATCTCTACATCTAATGTGGAGCTGGTCCTGATTTTTCAGTGCAGAAGACAGGCATCAGTTAGGGCTTTTCACATGTTATCCATAGAGAGCACAAAAGATAAAATCCATTCCTTACATGCTGTGTTATTCAATTATTTGTTCTTCAGAAAATCTGGCAAAGTCAACCCAATACATTTTAATTTTCAAATTTTAAAAATTATGTTTTTACTCCCTTTTCCACTGAAAATTTGAAGTTTTTCTACAAACTGCATCTGTTGTAAGGCAGTTGCTAAATAGAATCACAGCAATTAAGAGATGCTAAGAACTTACTGAGTCATCCGGTTCAAGTCATCTGCTAAGTTATGTTTCAAAAGTGAAAGAACCAGGCCTTTTACAAAAGGATCCTCTTGGTTCAAATGATGATAAATTTGCAGGATTGGTAGCATAGGTTTTTTAATTTTGTTAAATAATTTCATCATATAGGCAGCAATATCACTTTTGCTAATGATGGAAAACGAGGTTGGCCCTGTAGCCTGTCATGATTTATGATAGAGTGCAGCACACTATAAAGTTCTTTAGCCTTTAATTCCACCAGGATTTACGATCTTTACAACCAGGATTTTCAAACGTTAATGAATGTAGCAGCTGAATAAGTGTGAAAAGGAAGCAGAAATTATTTCCTAATGACTTGGTTAAAATGTTTATTTTAATCCTCACAAGGGGCTTTGCTTTTCAAAATTAAGACTCCTCATGGAGAAACCATCTCTGAAATGGGATTGGTTAAAAGATAAGTTCTTTACTACATTCCTAACAAAGTGATGAAGCTTTAGAAATACAGGTTTAATCTGCTCTTACTCGGCAGAAGGAATACTATTTGAATTACATCTAAATGTGTTTTTTCTTCCTTTCACCCCAGCCAAATGTAGCTACACTGCAGTGTTTAGGTGTTGCCAGTGAACCTGACTCAGATTTCTTCATCATTATTGTAGGTAATGGCAATGCTACAGGCCAGACAGTGCCGCTTCTGATACCTTTGGGATTTCTTTATTGCCAATGCAAAACAAATTACTTAAATTCGGGAAGCAAATCTGGTGGAAAAGCAAAAATTGGAACAGCAGTCAGCTCCCTGTCCTTCAGCTGTGACTCTTCAGTAAAACTTTTTTTTTTGTGACTAGCAGAAACAAGCTGTAATCTGGAAAACCAGTAGAAACAAATTGTTGGTGTGCAAAGTTAGCATTCTTAAATATCTACTTTTAGAGTAGATTGGCATTAATTTATTTTGGTGGCATTTGAATATGAGGGTACCTAGTGATATATCAAGCAAGCAATGATGAAGTTGTGAAAAGGCTGTTTGCCTAGGGGGCTGTATATTGCTGTGTCTTTGGAAATGTGCACAAGAGAGGATAAAATAGTTACACAGAGTCATGCTCTTCTGAAAATGTTACCAAATTCATAGCTTTCAGAAGAGTTACTCCACTAAACTACTTTCTCCAAATATCCTTATTATCCTTATGAAGTACAGAAACTAGGGTACTGTGCTGGGCAATGCAATGTGCTTTCACAAGAAGCCAAGACTGAAAGAGACAGTTATCAAACTATCAAGAAATATGGATCATGTTTGCTTATTCTTTTGGGGATTTAAAGAGCCAGAGACGAATGTAGTCTATTTTTATGGCCTGAATATTCCTCATTATGACAGAGTCCTACCTCTTTTACACCAAAATGGTGCTGAATCAGGCAAGCCTATGCACTGTGAAGCAAAAAATATGTATGCGTGTTGTTTTAGTATGGAAAGGTAAATATCCCATTTCCAGTAAAATTCATGTTTCAGCACAAAAGGATCCCAAATGTGCTAGTCACTGCAGGAGCGAACGGTAAGTTACCAGATTTTTGCTGCTGCAGTATTTCACCCTTAAGAAAGGACAGTCAGAGCCCCATAATCTCTTTTTGGATGTACTTTCTCCAGCTCAGGTATATTGTCCTGGATGCCTTCTCTCTCAAAGCTTTAAGAGAGGAATAAACCATGGCTCTGAACTGTATCAGTGGGGCAGTGAGTTTTTGTGCTAATCCTGTCCATTATCCACTTATGCAGGTTCCTATGCTCAAAGCAGAGCTGTATCTTTCCTACACCGGTGCGTAGCTCCATGCCAGTTTTTTCAGTCTTGCTTTCAAGCTTTGTGGAAATTCTAATGGAAGCACTAAATCATTACACTGTGGAAAGCGAGCCTGCTTTGGCTATTAGCTGCAATTAGCGTTTGCCCTTTCTGTTTTAAATGAGCACGCTGCTTTGGGCTTCCCTTCGAAATACAACATTTTGTTCATTTTAGATCTTGATTGTCTTTCTAGTAAATAGGTACCTTGAGAATTGCTCAGCAGTAATAGCTATCGTAGTTCGTCATTCCTCAAGACTGGGAGTTTATGATAAATTTGTGCAATATTTATATAAACAATGGCTAATGCAGTTAGGCAAATGATTTCCTTTTGTACTGAGGAATAGATTATTAGCATGAACTTAAAATCTGTTTGTTTATGCTTTACACATTGTATTATCATTTACGTTTATGAAATATGACTGTAAAAGTCTTCCAACCACATTACCTTTGCCTTGTGCAGCTCTACGGAGCACCTTACGAAACGCTGGGAAATAAAGCCCACCGAGCCTTAATAGCTCCATTCTGCCATTCTAGGGACTGAAATTACCAAAATACTGATGCGTCTAGGAATTTCTTTGTAGTAAGCGGCCTTTGAGGTGGGAGAGTGACAAAGTGGCAGCACATTATTGGCCGCCTTCTAGCTCCTGTCCTTGAAACACGATCAGGGAAATGCCTATCAGCCATAGCATATCCTTTTCTGCAAGAATATCCCTTTGGGGCTGTGCCAGCCCATGATGTACCAGAGCAACCTCTACTAGATGGCTTTGTGCCATGAAACCAGGCCAATCTCTAGCTGAAGACAAAAGTCTGAGTGCAAAAGATTTATGGCCACTTTACCCTAAGCTGTACCTGCTTGAGTGCAGAGTTGCCATAGGAACCTGGTGAAAGCAGCTAAGGTTCCCTTTTGTTCAAGTGTCATTTTCAATCCCATAACAAATACACTAATTTACATGGGAAAACGGTAACTGGGCTCATAGGCTGTTGAAGTTAATCCCTGTTGGGAGAATCCACTCAAACGGCGTCAGAAAAGGAAGAGTCAAAAGGAGGAGTAAGAGTTTGAGGGGGAGGAGGAATAAGAGTTTGAGGGGGAAGGGGACATTTTTTAACTTGTTTTTTTTTTAGTATGTTTTCTTCAGTGTTTGAAGGCAAGATAAATTTAGTTAAACTAAATGGAAAAATTGTAAAGTGAAGAAAACATGATTTGGACAGGAAAAGAAAGGCTGTACAGAACATCCTAACTGTAGGAGTTAGGGAGGTTGCTTTGCTGTGCCTAGGTGCCCTGTGACAGCTCAGGTAAGCCTGGGGAGGCTTCTAAGACACAGACAAGCGGGAACCGACGAAGAAAGATTTAACTGTCGAAGGAAACTTCTACCCTTCTGTGCTCACGTTACATTCAGAGAGACAGTTCTTCCCCCGAAGGCTTGTTTTAGGAGAAGATCAGGAAAGTAATTTTTTTCTGAGTGCCCAAATACTTTGGCAGGCTAAATATTAAGGTAGGCTTAGATTAAAATAGTTGTTATTATGTAGCCAAAAAATATGTAGTTGCCAGTTTATATGGAAAGGAATATATGGCTTGCAGGTCTTACTTCTTTTCCTTTTTAAACTGAAAGCACATCAGGTTTAACATGTGAAACCCACCATTTTTGCAAATGACCACAACCCCACCGGCTCAAACAATGCAGCCGTTTCACATAATGACTCTCTGCCAAGGTTATGGGCTACTCATCCCATGGCAGGCGTTAAAGCAGAAATAGCAGAGTCCCTCAGATCAACTCACTAGCACTTGAAGTGCTGTTTAAAAAACACATGCTCAATCCACAAGTATAAGCCAGCTAAGTCAAATCTGTGTCCTGAGACGAAATTTTGTCCTGAAACCACTATTGTGACTAAGCTGAGGGTGGTATTAGAAGGCATTAAGTATTTATTTGGGGATGCTGATGATGCTGAACATGTTTTTCCTGTGGAAGCTCCTATCCCAGTGACCGTAAATGAAGAACAGGACTTGGATGAAGCAGATGGTTCAGCAGATGGTGACTTGCTCCTTTTTTAACTAGGCTTTTGTGTAAATGGAGTGTGGCATGGATCTCTGTATGCTTTTTGACTTTGAGAGTGTGTATGTGTGCTTTTAGGTTTTAGTAAGTGTTTAATTATGAAACCATGTGTCATGATGATATGGATTTTACTGGCTCTTTAAACATTTGGGAAGTTCTTGAAAATTTGGTTTGTTCACTGATTTCTGAAACCAGCATTACCTTTGTAAAAGAGATATTTTGGTGCCGATTTTTAATTACATGGGAGCAGCCGCAATCCTTTAGTGAATGAGACAAAGCAAGATTTTATTACAGTCTTTGATTTTTTTTGTTCTTTTCTGGTTTTATTTCTCCACCGTTAGGCTTAACTTTCCTGACTGCCTAGAGCATTAAGTTTTCAGTGAAACTGAAAGATAAAAGAGCCAAGAGGTAACTGAAGAAGGGCGAGATGTGAGGTTCACTTTGCAAACAGTTGTCGAGCTGTCGGAAGTTCAACAGTCCCCACCACCTGCTTACCATTCCTGGGCTGAAGGTAACAGCCCCCTCAACACTGCCAGCAGGACTGCCTGTACACGTGCTCCCTAACCCATTTTATTCAAAATTAGATGGATTAGTGAAAATAAGTACTGTTTAACCATCTCAACTAATGTGCCTCATTTAGACTGATACAGGTTAAGGAAAAGTCACATGAGCAGCTCTTAGCAGATCTGAGGCAGCATAATTTCTACCACAGGAAATTTGATGATTTGCAGTGAGGATTAGATTGAGGGTGGCAGCATATTACACTGGTGCAGCTGGAACCAGAAAAGAATGCCCTTTTACTGTCTAAGAGTGGTTACACCAATACAGTATCTTCTGTCTCCTTAAAGTTCATATTCCTGTAACACACCTGTGAATTTGCTTCTAATTTCACGTTATTTCATAAGGTCACAGAGAGTGGTCTTCTAGGATCCAGCTTTTAAGTTTGAATGTAATTGAAGGTGGTCTTCTTGTATCTCATTTTATGTAAATTCTCCTATCACCTAGTATCCAAGTGCCTTGTAACCTTTCATTGGTAAAAAGGACTTTTTCACTTCTGAGGTTTGTTCTTTCACTCATTATTTTCCCAGGTAGGAGATTGTTTAGGCAGAACGCTGTTTTTGCTGGCAGAGTTCACAGGTTTAGCACACTGTTTTAAATTACACTAAAATATATTTTGGTTTCTAAGCCAAAAGACAAGCTACTCGCAGAATTGTCCAGCTTAACTTTGTCTCCTGCTTGAAGTGTTTCTAAGCTGAATATAATGAAGATCTGTTCTAAGAATTCCTAAGGGATCTCTTCACACAGAATCTGGAACCGATCCATGGGTTTCCACACTTTAATCGATGCACCGTCTCATATTGATTTCCTTCAGAAGTCAAAGCGATTTGTTTCCCTTCCCTGGAGACTTTGGGTTTTTACCTTTGGCTGCAGTCCTTGAATTAATGTGGAAATTGAGAACATCACTTAGGACTACTCTCACGTGCAAGCAAAAAGTGCAGTTGCATGGAGCCAGGTATCTGTGCATGCTCAGACACTCAGATGATGGCTCTGTCTCCTTCTCTGGCAGCTGGACGACTCACACAGCACTTT
Source organism: Phaethon aethereus (assembly GCF_964289735.1). Classification (NCBI taxonomy): domain Eukaryota; kingdom Metazoa; phylum Chordata; class Aves; order Phaethontiformes; family Phaethontidae; genus Phaethon; species Phaethon aethereus. The sequence goes on along the minus strand of NC_138585.1, from coordinate 20,155,047 downwards.
GCTCATCTCCCTCTAAGCTTCTTTGTCTGAGGAGCAGAATAGTAAGTGGCTTATTACTGATGTCTTTTTTTTTCCCCTGTTCTTTTGATAGCTCTTCCTCATGTCACTCTGAAGTAAAGGTCAGCACAGTTCTCTCTGGAAATTTGCTTAGGCTGGTAAGGTAATAAGGAGCTGATTACAAGCCAGCAAGCAGCTACATGGAAAGCAGACATGTCTCATCATTAATTCATACTCACCTATAGGTGACTGTCTATCAAGCAAAAATTTTCAGGTTTGCAGCTAAATACCTTTCTTCTAATCAGCATTTCTAAGCTGCCAATAAGACTGATCGTAACATTGTCTGTGTGAGGTTTTCTTTCATCGTTTGGCAGTGTCAAGGCAGAGTGGCTGTCAGTTGCTTTATACTACATAAAACTGGAAATGAAATACTAGGGAATCAGATGTCAGCATCGGGGTGTTCCATGTTAGAATTACTCGTGTAAGCCTCGGTATCATAGAGGCCTGAGGATCTTGTGCTCTCCTCTTCCTCATCACTGTCTCTGTGTGCATGCTGTGTGCTGTATGCATAACGAAATACATAGCATCACAAGAGCAAGGGCACTTGTATAGAGGCCACCAAAGTCATTCTTTTAAATTACATATGCGATCTTGTGAATTTGTCACAATGCCAAGGGAGTTGAAACAATTCCTCCTGGACACAAAGACATGAGTGCAGGCAGTGATGTAATCAGTTAGGGTCATATCCAACCTCATTTGAAGGGTAAGGTTCTTGATGGTGTTAAATGACAGTCTGTCCTGAATTTGTCATACCCATATGTCATCAGTAACAACTTACAAAACACACCTCTCATTTTAGATCCAAGTTTGCATCTGTTCCAAGCAAAACATGTGCCATCTCCTTGTATATTCCTAGCAAGTCTATATTAGACAACACATGAGTAAGCTGAAAGTGAAATAGGAAAAAGTCCTTTCTATATTATGGGGAAATTAATTGCAAATCACTGTCATTTATCCCTGGCTTTACATGGATATAAAATCTCAGTGGAGAAAACATCTCAAAATACTTCACCATATTTCTGTGACATATGAAAGGTTATTGTAGCCACGTACTATTCCTTAGGAGAAACATATTTTCATCTGTTTTCCAGAATCTGATGGTAAACAACATATAATTTTTCCTGGAGGGGAAAGTCAATCAAAAAGGTACAGAAATTTAGTGACCAGTGACATCACAACTGATGCTTCAGTTGTGATTTATCCACCTATGTTTCACTGGTCCATCATACAGGTAAAGGACATCTTTAATATAAGGATCCAGGCTGAGAGCAATCCATCCCTCGATACTGAGATGCCAGATAGCTGATATGGTTTATGAGAGGTTGTAGCTTCAAAGAAATTAATATATAAATGTTTTCTAATTTTAAATATGCAGATGGATATCTAGTATGATTTAGAGAAACATCTTACTGGCTTATACGCTTAATTTTCATTGACAACCAAAGTTTAGGTGCTTCTATAAATCTCCCTAGCTGTTTCTCTTCATCTTTAGGCACATAAGTGCTTTGTAAAGCTGAAACAAAAAATTCAGGGTCTGATTTTCAAAATCTCAGATCTCATGTGACATCAATGGCCAGATTTCCAAAACGCCCTTTTCTCAGCATCCTGAACTCTTGCAAATTCTGCAAATTCACTATCATCATTTTATATATACTTTTTCAGGAATTCTAAACTTCTGATCTGAAAAAAACTAAGCCATGTTGCAGAGAAATCTGCAATCCCAGAATATAAGCATTTTAACACTAATATTTACAGTTAAATGGCTTTTTTACAGTTATAGTAATGCAGAACAAAAAACCTTTAAAGTATAATTCTGCCCTAAATAAATATTGCTGTTGCTTTGTTTGCTTAGCCTACTGATTTTCTATATCAAATACACTAATTTTACATTTTAAAATATCTTTTATGGAGTGACAGGTCAGGAAAAAAGTCAAATATATTTTCATATGTTGTTGCCAAGAACAAAACTTCCGAAGGCTAGACTCTTTAGACTTCTAGACTCATGCAACCTCAGTGCCTTCAAGAAGATCCTACAAAGGGGGGTAATGAAAAGGTAGTAATTCTGCTGTTGTACAAAGCAGTAACAGAAAGAAATTTCATCCTCGTAGCTGTATCAGTTCCAGCAGGTATGGGAGAGCAAAAGTTTACTCTTAGCATTTAAGTGAGCAGCCATGTCAGAGAGCAGTGCTGTTGAACAAGAAGGTGCCATGATTGCTTATCAAAACAAGGCTGCTTTAAATGGATTAAATAAACAGTGCTTTATTCAATAGTCAGAACAGTTTTGTCTTTCCTGATATTTTCCTAAGGGATGTTTCTTCTGAGCTGGCACCAAAATTCCAAGTTGCAGAACTGAGGAAATGTTTAAGATCCAATTATAATGAAAAAAAAAAAAAAAATAAATGATGTCCCATAGAAACGCTGATACTAGTATAAACATGGTGACATTTCTAAGTGCTGCCTTTGTTATGAATGTTCTTATTTTTCCTTGTATTTACACTTTAGTGGTAGAAGGTCACGCTGTGTACTAGCATAACTTTGGAATTGTTTGCTGACATGAATACTAATATCTTGTAGAGTTCCTTCTCTCCTTCCTTCTCTTTCCCCATTGTCCCTGCTTCCTGTTGGCATGTCAATAGAAATCAAAATTAGTTCAAAAGGATTTGAGGTGATAAAACCTGAGTTATAATTCAAGTGGTAGAACTGTACTGCTGAGCTCCGCTGTGCCTTGAAATATTCTGCCAACTTATTGAAAGTGGATAATGTGCTGTGCCAAATTATCTGCTTTCTAAATCACAAGTCTTTCTAACGCGAGAGATGTTACAAGTTTCTAGCTGTTTTACAAGGCTATACTTAGGGCTGTAAACTCCTATTTTTGGATACTTCAGTGACTACTGTGAGAGTTTGTGTGATAAGACTGGGAAGGCAAATTTATATCTTCCCAAATTAGCACCTGCTACGCACCCATTTTTCTGCTTTTTGTGCCATTTTGTGCAAGACCAGCTGCCCTTGCGAGGGTAAAAAGGAAGGTGCTATCCGTATGTGTGCAGTTACGTATTGCAGAATCTCTAAGCACTTAAATGGATTTCCTCAGCAAACACTGCCGAGTGCCCGATAGTATTAGGGTTACAGTTAGGCCTGAAATATATTTTGTCTGTCTGTTTGTTTGTTTTACTAGAAGTTTACTGGTTTTCTGATGTTTCTTTAAAACTAGCATAAATACTTTAAAACCAGACAATATAATCAGAAAGATTTTTGGGTGAATGTTGTAATTCAAGAGGAAGAAAATACTCAAAAAGTAAAAAAAACCCTATCTTCATATATTCAAATCTCAAGGTTAGATTTTAACATTGCAGCAATTCAATTTCATTTTAATAAGGTCCAAGGATATTTTTTAAATTAGTAAGGAGCTAGAATTGGCTTCTTACTGAGATGCCAAGCATGTATAAAACTGACCTGATCCAATACAAGATTTCCTAATTCAGAATGAGCCAAATGCAAGTTAAGCTCAATTATACATGAAAATTGCTCAAGGAATGTACAACTTACAAAATTTCAATATATTATGTATGAAATTGAGTCATTCTGCCACGTTTTTGCCACAAATGCAACATGTCAAGGACACTATGTTAAAAAATTGTGGGTGAATATAGAAAACACAGAATATAATTAACTGACTGCTGTTAGACTCACATTTTTCTGCCTGATTAAAATTTAACCCAAATAAATTTTAAAAACTTGAAAAAATCTCCCAGCAACCTGAAACCTCTTCCTAAGCTTTGTACACTTGATGAAGTTTTCTTCCTGTAGTTGTGCTGACTCCAAGCAGCTAATAGTTATGAAGGTTCCAGCATGTATATACAGCATTTTCATAAAGGTCCCAGTAGGGAAGCGTGAAGAATATAGTCTCATCCCAGTAGAGCACAAAACACTCTGGGGCATCCCCAGGCAAAAATAATGGTTGGGTGAAAGGGGTGGTAGGGATCCCAGCCCTTCTCACACTGGCAGTGCTACTTAAGGCAGACAAAGTGTGTTCTTCAGATCGGCTTGTATAGCCGAGTACCTCTCCCCGCCCAGCCCTGCCTCTTGCAGTACGATTTAGCTCTAGTTAATTCAAAAGTGACAAGGGTGATTCCCCTCGCACTTCTTTTCCAGAAAGGCCTAGTCACTTCTCCCTCCCTTCGCTGTCAAACGGGAGCAGTTTCAGTGGTTTATCAGTGGCTCTCACTGGTACACGCGAGAGGAGCAGAAGAGAGGTTTGCGGCAGAAACAAAACCACCCACAGCTAGGATGAGCTGTAGCCTAATTAAACTTAACTGTCCCCAAGTGCTTTCTTGAGAATAGTTGCTCAAAATTACCTAAACTAATCCACTTTCTTAAAACCCCCTGAGGCTTTGTTTTCCTCTCATTTATTAGGATTTTACCTTTCTAATACCCCTGATTGTGATAATGTTTCTTTTGATTTATGCTGAGGAACCTGCAAGCAGAATTTGGCCACTAGGCATTAAGACAGAAGTATTCGTCTTTATAAAGCTCCTCAGCCTCAGAAATGTTTTCACCCCTTTCCTACCAACATGAATCCCAGCACTCTCCATCTGCCAGCAAGTAAGTTGCAAGCTAAACTGTTTGTCTAAAAGTTTTTGACTTAACCAAAGTTAGGTCCTGAAAACAAAAGTTCGTGGTGACTTGAATAGCAGATTCAAGGCCTCAGAAAGAAAATAAACAACTTTCTTGTTAATGAGAAAATATAATCTTCTATTTATATAACTCCTTTTTATTCTAGAGAACCTCATCACTTTGGGCTTGACCTTATTTTTATCCCCATTTGTTCACCACTTATGTATTTTCCATGAAGTGACTCACATTTAAGGGGACCGTAAAAGCAGAATTATGCCCTTTATAAGTGAGCAGCTATCTAACTATAAATGAGTAATAATCTACCACTTGACAAAAGTCTTTGAGAGGGCAAAAGAGCACTGTAGTGTTGTATAATGACTGTCACGGCTGAGTTCAGGAGGGGAAGAGGAGGAGATCCCAAATGGAGAAGGGAAAATTTAGGTGCATAGATAAAACAAAGCTAAAAAAATGCAGCTTGGCTGGGCTGGCATTTCAATATGGGCACATAATAAGAGCTCATTGGAAATTTTCTGGAAGAATAGTTTTCCTTTGGAAAATGCTCATAATGTCAAAATGTAAACGTCTGGCTGGACTGTTACTGTGGCAGCACCCTCCTCAGAAACCATGAGAGGGAGGGAAACCTGCCCGGTGCTGGGCACCCTGCCCCACTGCAGCTGCTGGATCCCACGTCCTGCACCGCCCAGGCCTGAGCTCACCCTTTGCCCAGCTGTTTTTTTCCCTGAGTTTTAGGCACAGAACAAATAATTGTTCCACATGCCAGCATACAGAGTTATCCATACCTCCCCTTTTCAAGCCACTGCTAAAAAAACCAATTTAGGTATTCGCAGCACTGTGGCAGGACGCGAGCCCCCATCTCCACATCATCACCGCGTCCCAATGCATCGAGTATACCTCTGTCGCGCAGTCCTGAGCAGGTGGGACGCATCCTGTGCCACACGCCGTGATGCCGGGCACATCCCACGTGATTCCCCACCTTGTCCCATGTGCTCAAAGGACTTCTGTGGTCTCAGGAGCAAACTGAGTTGACCCGATACTGAGCAACTCCTGAAGAACTGCTGGCCTGGAACGTCTCATAGAGACAGGCCAGACAGCTGCTTCTCAGTTAATAAAAAGTTGAAGGAAATTTCCCCCCATCTTTCTAAATTTTTTTAAAAATAAATCAGTTAGTCTTCACAGGAAATGTTGAAATTTCTATTTTCATTCTGAAACTGGAATTATTTTTTTTTTACAAAAGAAAAAAATATATTTTCTGCAAGAATTATTGCTTTGGTCCAATACCACAAAGTTGGACTTCCCTCTGTTTTTCTAATAACAAAGTCTTTTTACAAAAATGTCAGGGACCTTGACCATGGGTTTGTTTTCTTTAACTTTAGGAATAGATTAGGGGTTTTAAGAAGCCTAATGGATGCATATACTTTGCCCTTGACCATGTGTTTCACCTAATAAGGTATTTCATTTATTTTTCCATGTTTTTAATGAACACACTTATTTACAATGTTATTTTTACCACAGAATTGCACTGGTATAATTTAAAATATGAGTTTAATGTCGTATGATTAAACCAGTGCAGAAAAACTTAGGTTCCTTTTTGTTCAATTTGAGTGGTTTATTGTTTTCATTTTATGTTACGTTGTTAGAAACATTTAAATCTAATTGGCAACAAGCTACTTTTCTCACTAAAATAATAGGATATGCAAAATATTTTGCACTGATGTAACTACACTGGTAGGGAATCTGCTTCATCTTATATGAATACTACTTTCTCATATAATCAACCTGTGTGAACCAAAAATTTTAGATACCTTTAGGTTTTCTCACTTCTGTTGAAGGATCTGTTTGCAAACATTTGGCACTAGAAAATGATACAGCCTTAAAAAGGCTATTTTATCTGCTTGGCAGTCAATTTTCTGTTTAGGTGAATCTGCGTAGTCACAGAAAGACTGGTTTTTTTCATTTCAAACATATATGACAACGGCCTTCTGGACCCCTTCCTAAGCAATACAAGACGTATCTAAGCATTACATTCTGCCCTCAAAGTGTGGATTTATGCATAGAGATAATAACTCTGTTCACGGGAGCGAAGCCTAGGGCAATCTCCATTAACGGTTACTCTCCAATATTTGCTAAGGACCTTTGGTGAAACTACTCGTTGTGCTGTTACAGCCATGCTTTGGTGGTTACAGAGTTTGGCTATTGAGAACATAATGGAGAAGGTAAAGTGAAAGCAGTTGTGACCCTAATTGGTTTATAGGCTAGATTCTAATCTTGAACACCCCTGAACCCATCCAGTTTGTACATACATAATGAACACTTTGTAGGGAAAAATGGGAATGAAAGACTGAAAGAGGATAAACACAGGCTTGTGTATCCAATAAACTAGAGGAGATTATTTTTCTATTTGTCATCTGAAAATAGCTGCATGCCACTAAATTCAGTCTCTGCTTAATGTGGTTGTCTGTATACTTTGATCAAAACCACAGGAATGTACGAAAAAGAATACAACTCTTTCCCAGCACCCCCTGTTATTTTGATTGGCTTTGATCTCTGAGGCAGCTGTTACTTGAAAACTTTAAGGATATGTAATTAATAGCAAGGGAACCAAAACTCATAAGATGTAGGAAAGTTTTTTTGGGTAAGAAAAAGGACTATAATTTTATCTCTTCAAGGCAAACACCAGTATTTACTAATTTTATATAACATACCTAGCACATTAGGTTCCTCTACTAGTTAAGGAAAATAACTTTCAGTGGCAATACCAGATGCTTGTTTTGAGTATTTGGGTACTTCAAGAACCTGAATTTCATTTTCAGGTTATGAATGGATCTGAATATCAGTAATTTCGCTTTGGAATTCTTCAACACATCAAGCTATTGTGATGACTTTGAAATCTGCTCTTTTCACTGAGATTTCTGACCCACTTAAGGATTTTAGGCAAATTTTAGACTTTACCTCTATGCGCCTCAATTTTCTCATCTAGAAATTGAGGATAATCATCCTTCTGTATATTACTTTGAGACCTACTAATTGCAAGTGCTTTATGAGAACAGTACTATTTTTATAAGAATTAGTTTTGTGCAATGCCTCCATCTTGATAATCAGAACAGTTTTGTTTCAATTTGAAGTGAAAAGAAGAGACTTAAATGAAACATGACAGTTTGTGAATATATGAGATTCATCTTTTTCCATATATAATTCTTTTCCACATGAATGTATACATTTGCTTTGGGAATTATCGTACACAAGGTCTTCCTGAAAAGTCGAGAGCTCACGTCTCCCTTAACTGTAAATTATTGCTCTGTGCAACAGGTCAGACTGTGTGCTGCCCTGAGAAACATCTAATGATACTCTTAGAAGCCTGTTTTAAATCCTTTCGGAGCATTGTTAATATTTTTAAAGATGCAGCCTATCCAAAAAAACCCAGACTTTAAAGTGCCCAAAGAAAAATTATATTCTGTGTCTCCAACAGGCAGTAATCTCAGTCAAATTCTAGCTCTGACTCAGGTAAGATTTACTCCATCTCTCTTCACAGTTAGTGGAGAGGGAATTTTTGACTTTAATTAGATCTGAGGAGCTGGGCTCCTGTTAAGAGTTCGGTCATGAGCAAGAGAGGTGAGCTCTTGTTGTTCGCATCCTTGCCTGCTTTTCACAGCTGGGGAGCCAGCATTAAGAAGACTGTTCCAGAGACAAATAGTGCCTCGGTGACACTAGACGGAACGAACAGCAGCAGTAGAGTTGCAGGTAACCCTTCTCAGCCTTAGGCTTCCCTGATCAACCAGCAGAGCCTTGGAGAGCCGGCAGCCAGGAGAGTGTCTGGCTTGTTATCCCTATATGATGATTTCTCTTCCTCCTCATCTTTGGCACGTTTTAGTCTGGGCCTTGTCAGATACGTGATTCAAAGCATTAGATAATAGATTCCAGGCATACAAGCATGTGCGATTAATAGCAGGTTTATAAATGTCACTGGCTGGTATTTTCATTGTTGTGGCACACAAAAGGCTGTTCTGAACTCTGGACTCCTTAAGACACAAAATCAATAAGTAAGATTGCTTAAAAAATACACGTCTACAGAGATTAGGTCCTTGTGCTTCTCTCTGGAATAAAATGCATTAGTTCCCTGGGAAACTCTGGGAAATTATAACTGCTGTTCTGATTTCCTCAATAAAAGAAAATTTAAAAGCCCTTAGCAAGCACTCAGGAAATGGTACTTTGCATTTGATGCTCAATCATAATAAAAATATTTATTCTGTGGAAGAATAACTGTACAAGAATATTTTAAGGGTTTTTATATAGATTCTCTCCACCCAAACTTGTCAGACATAGGCCTGTCAATCACCTGAAGTGCACATTCCAAAAACGTTTCCAAAAATCACAATGAAACTGTTGTTTGAGAAACAGAAAAGTTCTGTGTTGGATTTTCTTCTTTTTTTTTTTTTTTTAAACAGCAGCGTCTTCCATTGTGACATTTGAGAGTTCAGATGTGACATTAATGGTTTGTGAAGATGAACTGGCCAGTGACTCACAAATGGCTCTCGAATTTGCTGTTCCAGGAAACAGCAGGCAAAGGAAAGCTTCAGAGTCTTTCAAGAGTTCAACTGTTTGAGGTGCTGCCTGGTAAAATCTCCAGGCACTATGCTCTGCTCTAACCTGCTGCTTATTATTTGGAGTGGGAGCCATTTTTGAGTCAGTCAGCAATTATATGTTGTGCTTTCTCTCTGCTAGAAATCTAATTAAAATAATACTGATATCGTATCTATAGTTACGTATTTGTTTTTCTTGGAAAATTTGTTTTTCTTGGTTTTTTGCCTTACCTGGAACAGGGATAACATGGAGGTCACAGTGTGATAAAGTCCAGTCCTACTTTGCCACGTAATACCATACTTTTGAGATGATCTTTTCTCAAATGTTTCTTCTGCTCTAAGCCACAGGCCACAAATTCAGAGATGATCTGAAGTAACTGCTGGCTGAAAAAGTTATAGATGATACAGATGTCCACAGGAACTGGATTTTAGAGCAACCATTCAGGTTATACAGAAAGGAACACCAAATTATACGTCATTAGGCATGGGTACAGTTTCCTGCAAATGTTTTGAAAAATGTAATTGTGGACTAATGTATTTGGGCTACGTTCACTGCTCCCCTAAGTGTTGTGACTTCAGTAGTGTTTGCAATTGTGAAATTATGACCTTTCTCTATCAATATTATCTGAAAACTTGTGGAGAGTGACGCAGCTGTCAGAATCCATGGAGATTTCACCATGTTTTGAGGAGGTCCCAGCACACTGCAAAATACATCCAGGGGATGACCACAAGAGAATGCAGAGACCATTCCTTAACAATACATCCCCGTTCAACGTATCACCTAAACATGTGCTTGGTCCAGAGGCTTACAGGCTACATTGTCATATATCCTGATCTTCCCTGATTTCTTGTCTTGTATGTGATGAAATCTGAAGGTTCTGTTGTTACATCTGACTGAAAGAAGTACAATAGCAGAAAAGGGTGCCAGCCAGGAGAGAACTTCCCATGCTTAGGTGTTGTGAAGGGCACATCTACACCACACAATGAAACTGAGAGCAGTCTAACTTCTTTAACGCAATGTTCCTGAACTAATGAGTCTGCCTGTGAAGCTGGTGTTATTGCCTCAGGTTTGGCACCACACCGAAGCAGCTACCTTGCTGTCAAGACCTCAGTGCTGTGTGCACTGTCTGAATGTTCTTGTGCTGCTCAGCAGTAGTGATGGGTCCTCCCCACGGTACGCCTATTGCCATAGAAAGCTGCCTGCAGGATTTTTGCGTAAAAGGCATAAAAAAGTTGAAAGATATGTCGTAGATGAGATTGTATATTGATGTGTAGATCCTGAACTATGTCACAGCCCGGAAAGCTTGCATCGTTGCAGCTGCCTCCAGCTCTGTGTAAGCCATCGGGGCTTGCCGTGCCATGGGCTGGGATCTCTGTGCTGCGTCGCTTAGAGGCACAGAACAGGAGCTCACCATTCATTTTTCTCCCCTGTGGTTTGGCACAAACAAATAATAGCTGGAACTAAAATGGTTAGCATAAGTTTATTAACTTTGAGGAAAACAAATCATAAAAGGGTAAATTGAAATTAACTGGGTTGAACACAGGGTAAATCGATAGGATTATACAAGGGTCATAAAAAGGGAGGACTTTCTTTTACTCTGTGACCTTTTGTGAGGACAAGCTTGAAGAAATACACCAGACAGAAAAGAAAACATTCTGAGCTCTAGCTAAATAGCAATAACCAGATGTTTTTAGCAGGTGCTGTAAGCCCTGAACAGTGGGATTTTGCTACATGATGTCTTATTTCTAAATCCAAAAAAGGACTTAGACTAAGGCCAGGAAGATGCAGGTGGCTATGGACTCTGCTTCCAAAAGCTCAATGGCATCTCATTTGCTCTGGCTGGAATGCAGAAGGAAAATTTCTTTTCAACAGACAGCTGATCTAAGAATAACTCCCTCAAACAGACTTTCAGGCTTCTTTTGTACATAGATATAAAAGAGAAGTAATTCTATGGCTATTGAGACGAATTTTGTTATTAGGAATTTGCAGAAAGTTCTTGATGATTTCAGTTCACCATCCAGGGCAGTTTATACTGTGGTTCCATAGTGTATTATAATAATGTCGAATGCTGCAAGCTTGCATGAGCTATTGCTGCAGGCATAGTTGCTTCAGTATCTACTCTATTACTAGAAACTCACTGAAATAATTTTGAGTATAAAATGTAAAATTATAATTTGTGCAATGAATCATACTCATTATTATAAATACATCTGTGCATACATACAACAAAACTGAAGTTGTCTCCATTTTTGGAATGTGATTCAATTGGTATGATACCTTTTAATGTAAGCCAAGCAGTTGTTTATTTCCTGAAGCTAATGGTGAGTCAAGAGTAACATCAAGATCCAGTTTGATAAATGGGTGAATGCTGGGTTAGAATAAGGTGACTAATTGTACAGTAGAGATCACTGGGAGCTCCTGAGAAAATACAGTCGCTAATAATCTAGACAAAGAAGTAGCTCACATGTTAATGAAGCCTCCTGACTGTGCTTTGGATGTGCTCTGGATGAGTTATGAAAAAAAGGAGCAATTGGGAAACAAATAATCTGTTTCCCGGAGGTCTTAAAAACTTGATGAAATGCAACAAAAATTGGATTCAACCCAGAAAAATGCCAGCTAATCGATCTCAAGAAAAATAATTCAAGTTGTACATACTTACTGTGATGGGCAAAGCTGCAGAGCAGTAATGTGAAGGACTGAGAAAGTGTTGGAGTGCCTGTGCTCATGCAACATGAAGAAGGGGGTAGTTCATCTCCATACAACTCTGATGGAATACATGCATTTCTAGGTAGCTTATTACAATAATCATTGAAGGTCATTCAGTGTACAGCAGAAATAACTACTGAAGGATTTCTGAATAGAAAAAAGAGGGAAGATTGGAATGGAGCAATATTTATATATTGACGAAAGGCAGGTTAAGTAGTTGACAATCAAAGAACTTGCCAAAAATCTACTAATGGGATAAGCAGCAAGAAGGAAGAGGAATTATTTAGGATGTTCTGAGGCAGAAGGAAGGAAGAAATGAAAATTTAGGCTGAGTACCAAGATAAAAACTCTGATACAGAAATGAACTATACAGTATAAAATTCTTCCAGGGAACTATTTCAACCTTATTGCTTGAAGACTTAGACAAAGTCTTGACCGAATATGTTTCAGCAAGTAATTTATTTCTGTTAGTAACAGGACATGACCTTCTCACAAACTCCCATTAACTTCAGTGCATTTTGTATGTGCCTTACGAAGCGGCATCAGGGACTGGGCTGGCTGTTAGCGCTTGGCTGGCGTACAGCAAACTCCAAGCAAATGCAGTTCAGACCTGTGACAGGACCTGGGAGCAGTCCAACCTCCAAGATGAGTCTGTATAGACCTACACTGTGTGAGTACCCCCAAAAGACTTTTAAATTTGTAAGTCAGGTTGTATTAGAATATAAGCTACAGCAATTAACTTCTTTATTGTAACCAACTCTAAAGTGGACACAAATTTAAAAAATAATGTCTGTCTTTGCTGTTTGTGAGTTTGCAGATTGCATCTTTCCTTCTAGATTTACGTTTTAACAACTCAATGACCTTCTGTTCTGGTCCTTAGGAATTTTATTCCTGGGAGCACTAAGTGTCTCACTGTCTTTGCTGGGGCTACAGGCAAAGCTCTTTACTGTGATTTTCTCTTTCTTTTTTTGCCTTATTGTGCCAGTGGGACCACCTTGACTAAACAGGTTCAGTTGCTTCTATGGAAGGAGCAGTCTCCCCATGGGCTAGATGGTCCATCGAACTCAGACACACTTTTAAGGAATATTTGCAGACTGAGAATGCCCAGATCAAACACTTACTGTCTATTGCAACCTCCCATAGTACTCATATCCTATCTGTAGTTCAGACATGTTCGAGCAAAATTAAAAGCCTCTGGACTGTTTGGTAGCATACATGAAAGTCGTTGTGATCTCAAATCACAGATGATCCAGATAAAAAATACTAAAAGCTACTGCTGCATCTGGCACTGTCAACTCTGTTGGAAGTCACCGTTAGGTGTGTCCCCTAAAGATGAATCAAAGACAGATTTCCCACAAGAGCCTGTGCAACCTGGTAAGATACCGGTGTTGGGGAAGTTTTTGCTGATGCTACCACAGTGTGTTCATATGATGCCAAGACTAAAAGTCATACCTTTACATTTCCATTGTTATTAAATTTAATAAATAAAAGTCTATGCAATTATATCACAACTCATTTGGGGTTACTAGCATGAAGCAGCACAACAGTATACCACCTTTCTGTCGGTTTTGTGTTCTAGGACAGATTAAGAGACCATTTTCACTGATGGGATCCTTTTAAAGTGTGTTTTGCCCTGTAGAAATGTCCTCTGGTGTGGTTGTTTTTTTGGTTTTTCTAATGTCAATATGGGAGTACGGCATGTGCCTGGGAGTGAATAATGACTCTAAGATGATTAACATGTTATTGTTAAAATACGGGATAATCGCTATCCTGTCAAGTGTCAGCACATGCATTTCATCAGCCCCATGTGACTGTGGCTCCTGCACTGAACTCCCACTATCTTGCTTTGATCTAAGGAAAATATTTTTCATGGTCAGCTGCTGAATGTGACCCCTTCAGGACTGCAAACAGCATAAAAAAACCAAAGGTGGATAAACACTACCAAGTCACCCCAGAGGGCAACACACTGGTGGGACTGGGAACAGTGAACAAGCTGAGGCATAACCAAGTGTGAACTTCTCAAGAAATACAGCTGATTCTGCCTCGCAGACTGGCGGATGCGTCACGTGCAAGGCACCTGCATGATGAAATGGACCCGTACTGTACACTACAACTGCTTTTGCACTGGTCAAAGTGCAAAGCCCAAGTTTGTGCCAGGGCCTTGAGTACATGCTCTTCTGGAGTTTAGTTGGCTAAGTTAAGGGGTTTAGTGGCCTGAGCCCAAGATCAGCTCCTTTGCTGACACGAACTACTGCAAAGAAAACTGGACGTAAGGGCCTGCCCCTCCTTTCTCTTGGGAGGTGCTTTTAAGCTGAGGGTTTACTATTGTTTTCCCCATGTTACTATGCAGGTTGCAGACGTGTCTGCACCAAGCTCTGACCTCCAAAATTGGACCTGGACCCAGACTCACTAGCTGGGCTTCCTGGCTCGGAGCTGTCTCATTACTGAGGACTCACTGGGCGATCACAGGGCTGTGTCTGACACTGATCACTGTCCCCAGCCCTGATCTGACTTGCTGATCTACATCCTGGCTCCTTGGTGGGGTCACAGCTCCCACCACCCTCCTTGTCGTGCTCACCACCCAGCTCACCTCCCCTTCCACACGCAGGTGGCCCTTGCTGCACTCTGACAGTTTGTCACTTCATTGGTTTCATGTAACTGAGTTAACGCTGGTTGTTTTGGGGGTTCAAAATAATATATGTGAACTTCCATTATAATTGCTTTCCAAGGTCCAGCATGTTGCATAGTCAACAACGGTAAGTGAAACTTTTAAGTAACGGCGTTTTTTGCCCAAACAGATGAATGAGGCTGAAGGCAGATAGAGATGCCCTGTGAAGCAGTACGTTTAAACTACAGTTCACCTGCTGATAGGCTTTAATTTCTACCATCCTGCCGCTGTGTCTTTTCAGCTGTGAGAGCCGCTGCACAAGATAAGAGAACGGTGGCTTTTCCCACTGAAAAATTCATTTGTTTTGGGTTTTGCCAGGGAACCGGCATTTAATCACTAAGACGTGTCATGCTGCTAAGCTGCATGACAGCTTGATGCACCAAAGGATACTCCCCACTGAAGATGTAAACTATGCTGTATATTTTTCTACCTAAGGAATCTACAGATTTTTGCTAATAACGGCTTTCCTTTTTTCCAGCTAAATTACAAAAACATGTCTGCATTTCCATTCTGGTATCGGTGAAGCTATACAGCTCTTGTACTCTTACTTTACAATATATTTTTCTTCTCTATGATCATTATTTTAAAGCGTGAAGGCAATAATATGTTTTCCCTGTGAAAAGGGAAAGATTTGTATATCACACTAACCAAGCTGCTGCTTTCTCCTGCTCTTTCTGGCTTCTAACACAGTTCTTAAGGAGACCAAATGACTGTTTCATCTCCTGGCCGTGCAAGGTGCAATTTCTGCAGTAGAATACAGAAGATTATGGCCCATTTTAGGTACCAACAGGAACCTACTACTGCTCAGAGCCTGCAATTATAATATCTTAGACTTCTCATTATAGCCCTTGTTATATTTTGATGCCTCTATTTGGCCCTACTGAAGATACTACGTATCTTAATCTACTTTTTCCCTATAATTTCCGTGTCCTATATCCTCTCTTTACTTGTTGTTGAGGGCTGGTTTTTGACAGCACTTTGCAACAAATGGTTTGTTGAAGACTCTAGATAGTTTCTGACCACCTGATACCGTAAATTGTTTCTCTGCTGCCCAACCCTTACAAGGCAGCACTGCTAGCTCTGGTTAGGGAAGACTTTTCCTTTTATCTCAGTGCTCAATGCCAAAATGACTCTTGCATGCTAGGGAGAAGCATTTCTCGCATTTTGAAATTTCCTGGGACTGCAGGACCCAAAACGCTGTTTGGATTCCATACATTATTTGAATTCACTGATTTTGAAGAAAAACTGTTCCTTGTATTTTTCAGATGTACTTTGTGATCACTCCTAACACAAGGCAGACTTTTTCAGTTTTAGAGAAGCAAACCACTAAATTTGCATTACGAGATTAAAAACCAAGTTAGAGAAGTGAAAGATAAAAAATAATGGAACACTGCATTCAAGGACCTGACAATAATCTATTTCCCTAGCTGTGACTTAAATTTCTCAGAGGCACACTCTGGTAGTAGGAGCTGACAAGACAGTTCAACCACATCTGCTTGAAGTGTTACTTTTCAGGACCAACCTTCTCCTGGATTGTTAACCTTCTGTTTAAACTTTTGATTGCATGTATGCTATCTAGCACTAACCAATCCTTACAGCATTTTTGAAAGTGCTACGTCATTTGCTTCTAACTTCTCAACTTAAGAAAACATTGTATTGGAGCTTTGATTAGCTCTCACTGTCAGTGAAGATACAGATTAGAACTCGACCAGACTGAATTGTGCTTATAAGGTTTTGTTGACAGCTTTTTCTAGACAGTGTTGACATTTTGTACAGATGGAAAAATGTTGATTTCTTTCTCCCACTTACTGTTCTCCTACACATGTACACACAGTCCCTCGTATATATTTGCCGGTTTTAGAAGGATCGGATCATCACAATTACAAGAGGGGAGTTTTAAACAGCAGTGTTTTAAATTTGTATGTTTACTTTGCACTCACAATCAACTCAGCACAGAGTTACATCTGTAATTGGTTGTGACAGCAAACAATTTCATTTGCATATGTAAGAACTCTATTTGCGGTACTAATTATCAACCTTTCTTAGAGCAGAATTTGCAAAGGTTATTTACATGCCTAACCTACTTCCATGTTTTTTGAAACCTTAGGCACCATTTTGTGACTTTAGCTGCCAATACCTCTAAAAACTGAGAATTTGGTATCAATGTCATAGAATATGCTAGAAAAGAGAGATGAATGGAATGCATAATTTTCATTTCAGTTTGTCTCTGCACTTGTTTTGGGACACAGTATTAGTGGTTGGTTGTTTTTAAAAAAGAGAGAAATTCTGGCTCTTGCTGTACTCTTGACATGGGTCCCTTGCTTCTACTCTAAGTCCATGACTATTACCTGTACACATATTCATCTTTCTTTCATGAAGTATTTTTTCACATTTCAAGCTACCTTCTCTTTTCTTGTTTCTGCTTTAGATCTTCATTTGTTTCAGACCTTCTGTTCCCTGTGATTATGTATTTGAGTTCAACTGCCTTAATAAGACAAGAATCTAGAGAAAATCAACAGATTTATATTAATTACATTTCAACAGTTCCAGCCAAACAGTGTCTGGACTTTGACGCTTGGTTGCACTGGTGTGTTGTGATTAATGCTTTCCTAATTGTAGACAGCAGTGCAAGCGCAGAAAGTTTAATGACTAATTTCTGACTTTCATGCTTGACCTGAAACCTGCTGAAGTCAATGGGAGCCCTTGAAGTCTCCATCCAAGACCCATTAGGGGCAAGTCTTCCCACTGAACACAACTTCCCACTGAAAACAGTGGCAGATGTTTCTATGTCAGTCTTTGTAACTTGTTCACTGGACCAAAAGATAGTCTGGAACACCAGGCAACAGATTTTACTTAGATATTTTAAAAGGTTTATGATACAAGTTGGAAACCTCTAATAATACATTATAAAACTAAGGATAATTATGAAGTTTAGAGCAGGGTTTGGGTTTTTTTTTTCCATAGCTTGTTAATTTACTTGCAAATCAGTCCAGCTTTCTGGATTTAACACCGTGAGGAATTCACTAAATGTATAAACAAAGAAATATCATATACATACACCAGTTTGGCATTTCACTATTCCTTTTGGCCTCTGCTTTTGGTTGTTGATTGGAAAAACAAACCTCATCTGTTATGAGACTAATGAATAACTGCACATTAGGGTTGCTACTTATGGCTGTTAGTTACTGGAATTACACCATTCAGGTAATACTGGAATTAACTTCTCTTTCTATTTGTAGAAGTATCTGTTAATCACTGTATTTCCAGACAATTCTTAGTGAGATAAAAATTAATTGGAAATCATATCACAACTCAGCTTGTCAACTTTAATGGGATCTTCACTTGCTTAGGACAAAACTCACTTTTTGATACATTTTATTTGTTTTAAATAAAGGTATGCTCATGCATTAAATGGGAGCAAACATGGAGATAATTAATCTGTGTTGTGAAGTTGCCAACTGTTTCACTGTTCATGAGTTCATTAAAACAGTTTCAACTTTTTGATTTTAGTTTAGTGACAAATTTTAAAGAGGAGGCTGCTAATTAGCTTGTGACAATGGTTACATGCCTGATTCATTGAGAGCAATTAAGAAAACAGCTGCTGATATTTGTTAATTGCTCTTTAGCCAGTATTTATTATGTGAGCTGCATAAATGGAATATTAAAGCAACTGACCATGAGATACAAAAAGAAAAAAGTTGTTTTACTAAGAATCAAATAACTCCAACCAGTTTAGATCTTCAAAATACTTCAGAGATTAATTTGAACACCTTTGGAAACTTCATACACATGACATGATAATTTAGAAAGGTGAGAATTGCTGGAGAAAGAATTTTACAATGGAAACATGGATACTGTTTTACTAAAAATGAGCAAATTAATGATTGAAAATGATTGCATGCTTAAACATCTCTTTGTAGTGCTTCCACACCTGAGATCAAATATTCTTACTGTATTTTGCCATACACTGGAAATATAATTTTGGGTTGTAAGTAGTGATCTACTCTGCTGATTGAAAAGTTGTGATGTTGACTGTAAGTTGCAATGACTCACTCTAAAACTCAGAAACCAGGATGACTCTCCCTTGCTATAAAGCAGTTGATACTATCAGTCTATGGAGTGTTAGATGCTGGAAAATTAATTTAAAAAACCTGTCTGTTGGCATACCTTCTGCTGAGTCCCTCACATATCACAGGAATTTGCTCTGTAGGCAGTATTTCTAGGTATGTTGCAAGCTGCACAGGTGGGTGTATACATATGGTCTGTGTCATGATTACCACTAGGTTGCCTGTCTAGTGTTCCTGTCAATTAAGAAAACCTCATTCCCGTCGGCCTGCTTTTTCAGATTTAGGTAAAAAAAAGTCAATGCCAATGTTTCCTTCAGTAACTCACCTGAAACCTTTAAACACTTGTCACTAATCTGCAGGCACAAAATGTTGCACTAAGTGTACAAGCAGTAATCCTTACAGCCATACAAAGGCTCAGCAGTGCCACTGCCTGCAGTTTGACAGAAATCGCCAGAAGTCAGAGGGGGTTCTCAGTTGACATTTCTTAACTATTATTTCTATTGTATTCCAACAGGGTCTAACTGTTGATTCAGAGCCTGAGCAGTTTCTACAGTTCGTCTTTGCATATTTGTTACATGCAACTGACTATTCTTTGTCTACACATTTCCAGAAATCCTAGAAATGTAAAGGTCCGTCACACTATAAGCAGGTGCTCAGCAGATCTCCAGGTGAGTCTAACATGTCACTGAAACCGTATTCTCTCTCACAGACCATGACAAAGTTGGACTTAACAATGAACTTCTTAAAAAGAGAAATGCTTGACTGGGCATGGCTTGGGTTGGTCTATCACTCCGAGTTTGGTGTTCTTTTCACACCTCCTCCATCATATTTTGTGACTGTGCCTGCAGACAAAATGTTTTCCTCAAAGTAGAGCTACTAACTGGCTAGGAATTATTTTGTGCTGAACTTCCCTTCCTCACTCTTGAGCTAAAATAATATCTTGGATATCATGTCATCTTTGAACAATCCCTTTGCTGCTTTGTAAATTAACAGAAAGTCTAGGCAGCAGGACTGCTTTTGGCAGAATTTACCAAAAATCTGACAATGAAGATGAAAGTATAGTTCTTCATGGTAATTCTC
The DNA here is from genome assembly GCF_964289735.1 of Phaethon aethereus. Taxonomy (NCBI): domain Eukaryota; kingdom Metazoa; phylum Chordata; class Aves; order Phaethontiformes; family Phaethontidae; genus Phaethon; species Phaethon aethereus. The sequence goes on along the minus strand of NC_138585.1, from coordinate 20,135,256 downwards.
ATTAGTACTATTAGTTTCATCTTTCTTTGCCTAAAGAACATATTTAGTTGAACATTTCACTCCCATTTGCAAGAAGATAAAATTTATCTCAAATCTGCCCAAACTTTGCAGAAAGTAATACTTCGACAAGCATGCTCTTGGAGTATCTAACCTTTTTGTCAGTGATAAAATGTGGCTCTTGACACAAAATCCTTTCCTCCATGCAATTTTCTTGTAAGCTTTACCACTGATACTGGGTACTTGGGAACGTTTGAAAAGTAGCTTGACTTTGTTGCATTCAAACTGTGCTTACTGGAGTTTGATGGAAATCTGCTTAGTATTTCACATATCTACTCTGAAATTCTATCATGCATATCAGTTTTTGGGTTGTTCAGGGGCTCTATCCCTGTGAGTTTGACCCTGGGTTCAAAGCTAGCTTGGTGTAAATTCATGTGCTTTTTATTGTGGCAGTTACAGGCTGCATGACAGATTTTGGGAGTTGCCTTTTACCACACATTGACCGAAACAGTCATGAAATTTACACCACACTCATTCAGATATGTCTGGTTTCAGACTATCTGGAATGCTCCTCTTTGAGTAGGGCAGTGTGTTGACTTGTATCACTTTCTCTTGCAGAATCAGAACACTTCTTGCCCACCCTCTTTGTTTATTTAGCATATGGGATGAAGCACTACTCATCCAGGTAGTTTCTAAATTAATGGAATAGAGGATTAATGACATCATAGCATATGGAGCATGCCTCCTCTTCAGGCCTGGGGCAACTAATCTACACTCTGTATGTTAATATGACATAACTTACTGAATTTCCTAAAATGCAATTGATTTCTACTCACAGAAGAAAATGTCTGTAAGAAGAGTCCATAATTGTAAGCAGTTCAGCTTTTGCCACGATTTTTTGCTGGTATGTTAAGTCCAGAAGCCACAACACATTTATTTATTCTTAACACCTTTCTTCTTGTACATTGTGCATGTATGTGTGTATCGGCATATTAGACTGGAGAAATGCTTACATAAGCTGACTTTGTGCTTCAAACAGCTTTTTTTATTGCTAGCTCTTTGTATTTGCTAAGCAACACAAATTAACCCTCAAGATAGCATTCCCTCAAATAAAACTGCCATTATTTGCAGTTGTGCAACACAGTTCAGGACACTGCACTTGCAGTGTGATTCATCCAGGAAAGGCTCCCTTTCTGCACCAGATCTTTGCAGGTGCATTAACCTTCCCATGTCAATCTGTCTCTAATCAGTCTTAATGTCTAGAAATTTCCGTCTAGTGTTCATGGGTTTTTTTTCACCATGGTAGTCAGAAATCTAAGTACACGCCTGGTCTTATATAGATCAAAATCCTGATAGCTGTTAGGCACATAATAAGTGTTATGCCTCCTTTTGTTATGTTAAAACACGGGGACCTGAAATGAAAATAAAGCATAAACTTGCCCTTCTAGTGTCTTCGCCAAGTCTGCTATACCAGTGATATCCCTGCTGGCTTTGAACTGAGCTTCTGAGACCAGTGTCTTAGATATGATCCTTGCCCTCTCAGTCATGCTGCTTCCTAGAGGAGTTTGTGTCACTGAGCTGCTGACAGCCAGATTGCTATTTTTTCTTCAACATTGTACTGAGGGTAGAAGTGACATTATGCCATTTGCACTGGGTTTTCTTTTCCTTCCCCCCTCTGCCCCACTTTTAAAATTAATTAAATGCAATGCTAGGGACAAATTATTCATGGGAACTGAAGAGCTGTGGTCTAATACACTTGGATTAATTCTAGCTGGTTTTAAGCACCTTTCTCCATTAGCTAGAAGCGTGAAAAGCCTCCTGAGTTAAGTTTCTTTTTAGCATCTAAAGTTAGCGCTGGTAAACTGAACCACCGAATCCTGCATTAGGCACATTTTAATGGCCAACGATAATCTCAGTACATTATCTTTTCCCGAGACAATTGTGCATTTTTCCCTTTTTTTCAGTCTAGCTATTCTGACGAAGCCAGAACGCCTTCCACCCGCACACTTCTTTATTTGTTGTACGAATTTCTGCCAGGGGGACAATTCAAAGAAACAGTATTACAAACATGGTGGTTGCTTGCTTCCGCCGTGAGCCTCCGTCCCCCCCAGCCCCACACGGCGGTGGTGTCTGTGATGCCCGTTCGTTTATTCTCTTCGTCGTAATGCAGTGCAAACTTTTAAGAACTGACTGAGAAGTAATTGAGAACTTCTTGAGTGACATCCGAAACAAACGTGCTTTACTTAACGTCCAGAAAAATGCGTGTCTCACGAAGTACCTATGCCGCACCTCCTCAGAACGAGACACACTGGTGAGGAAGCTCTGCCTTTTCTCTTTAAAATCTGTGTTGGAATCCCACTACCGCTGCACAGGGACACGCGGCTCCCGCCGCGGGCCCGGGACGGCCGCACGCCGCCTCAGCCGGGCGCAGGCACCGCGGAGGCGCAGCGCCCTCTCCCGACATGGCCGCCGCGGGAACAGCCTTTAGGGGCACCCCGCGGCCGCTACCGGGCACCTCTCCGTCGGCGCTGCCGAGACGGCGGGAATTTACGTAGCCCTGTGCCATCTGTGTAGTTTTTCCATTTTCGTTTTTATTTTTCATTATTGCCGCAGCATAGGCAGGGGGAACCCTGGAGACGGGCCCCGCAAACAAGGCGGGGGCCCCTGAGCGCGAACCCACGCTCCTCCTGCTCCGCAGGGGGCGCTGCGGCCGCCTGGTCCCACCCCCGCTCTTGGCTCCGCCCCCTCCGCAAGGCGCATGCGCGTTGCTCAGTTTTGTCGCGTCAGGCCGGCTGGGGGGCGGTCCCGGCTTTGGGTTCCTGTTCCGGGTGCGGCGGCGGCGGGATGGACCGGGAGCTGCTGCGTCAGGCGCTGAGCTACCACGGCCCCGCGCTGCTCACCCTGCTCCGCGCCGAGCAGCACGACAACCCCGACTTCCGCGGGCTGCTGCCGCCGCCGGGGACCAGCTTCGAGCCGCCCCGTGGGGCCCCGCCCCCGCCGGCCGCCTGGTGAGGGGCGCCGAGGCGGTGCGGTCGAGGGGAGCGAGCCGTGAGGGGGCCGCGGGGTGTTTCTCACCGGGTTCTCCTTCCCCTAGGAAAGAGCGGGCGAGCATTGACACCGAGATCAAACGCTTCATTGCCAAAAAGGCTGATCTCCTTTTTGCGCACTCGTGGAAACCCAACGGACCTCTTTCCGACACCATCGAAGAAAATGAAGGTGAGCCGAGGCCTCCCCAGAAAGGCGTTGCTCTGTAATGCTCGGTAGGTAGTGTAAGGATGCTGCGCTTAAAGTAGCAGTATTTTTAAAAGTGGAATGCAGATTGTTGCTATTGCTTTTTACAGGCTGTGCATAAACTTCCTGTTAGCGCAAATAAATCGGATCTTAACGTCTTTTGCTGTCGTGAGGCATTTTGTGTTCGCTGTAGCTTGGTCGTTTTGTAACTGAATGTTTCATGTTTTGCAGAGTATTATGCTGTTATGCCTCCCCTGGAACAGTTTATGGAGGTTCCCAGGGAAGATAGGAGAGAATTATTTTTCCGAGACATCGAACGTGGTGATATTGTGATTGGGAGGATTACTTCTATCCGTGAATTTGGCTTTTTCATGGTGTTGATTTGCCTGGGAAGTGGTGTTATACGTGAGATTTCAGATTTAGAAATCACTGTAAGCTATAGTTTTGATCAACATTTTATCCTTGATGAGTACCAACTTTTTAATGTATTAGTTGCTTCTTGCATGTCTTAATGGAGTGGTGTGTGTGCAGGTGAAACAATGTTGGGATGGTGGGTGGTATCTGAATTTGTGGACAGCTTATGATGCTTCGCTGAGTCAGCAAATGCTTCTTTTTGACCCGTACTCAATATTTATTAGTTTTGAATTGAAAAGTCATTGTTTATGGATGCATAAATTTTTATTTGAACAAAGCTACACTTCTAACTATCATGGTCCTGATGTGCATTAAGATTAAACTAATCTTCTTTTGGCTTAATTGTGGGGAGAAAAGAAAAACTTTTTTGCTTTGGTCACAATATTTCTACTTTCTTCTATTGTAGGCTCTTTGTCCTTTGAGAGATGTGCCTTCTCAAAGCAACCATGGAGATCCTTTATCTTATTATCAAACTGGAGACCTTATTCAAGGTAAGTAGCTGCAAAAGTTGTCAGGAATCTGTTTGTGTTGGGTTTGAGACATTTCTGTAACTTTATCTTCTGTTGTTTCTATAGCTGCAATCAAGGACATTGATCGTTACCATGAGAAGCTCACGGTGTCACTTTACAGCTCAGCTCTTCCACCCAATCTTTCCAGTACAAAACTAGGCGTAATTACTTCTGATGACTTCCCATTACATTATAAGTAAGAATATGCTATTCAGCTGTACTCGCTAGGTGTATTCAGTGTGTCTGAAGAGCGTCTTTAACAGACTGTCCTTTAAATTTGTCAATGGTGTTTCTGATTTAATTGGATGATTACATACTTTTTGTTGTTCATCTCTTTAACGTACACGTTTTTGGATATGTCAGGTGTGGTTGGTCTTTTAACATCTTTCCCAAAAAGTAAGCGAACCAAAAAGCAGAGTGAGGTATCTGTTACTGTGGGACTGTGTTAACAGAAAAAAACAAACCCAAACAAACAAAAAACCAACAACAAAAAAACCCAATGGAAAAAAACTTGGGAGACTGGGATATGAAACTTTTAGAAGACAGAAGAACACAGCTATCTTTGCAATTTTTGATATGTTGTTATAGGTCCTGTTTGGCACCTAGATGGTTGCCAGAATAGGTTTCAAAAGCTTGCTTAGCCAAAGGATAAAAGGGTTGCTAAATAGTAGGCAAATACATGCCTGTAAAAGAGACTAGCTTGTACGCGGTAATAAATATCAATATACGCATTTTTATTCTAAATGTAAGCATCATAAAGTTGAGCATAGTGTCTGTGAGGTTGAGTTTGCATGTGTTGGTGTTTGCGGTTTTTTAAGGCGAAGCATGGAAGTTGCTAATACAGCAGAGACATTCGAAGAGGTTTTGCATCGTTCCCCAGGATTTGCTAATCCATCGTTAGTTGAATATTTAGCAGAAAAACTAGGACTAAGTGAATCAAATCCACCGTCTTTGATGAGAAGTCTTCAAATGTAAGTGATCTTTACATTGTTCATATCCTGTAGTTTTGTAGAGATTATTCTAATCCATTGAGATAGACTTGCAAGTGGCAGTCCTAGACCACTTATGCTTTAAACCTTTTTCATTTTGATGTCCATGACTGCGGCTTACATGTCTTTAAATGCCTAAAAGCAAACTCCTCTAGAGTAAGAAATTTACGTTTGAAGTTCTGTTGCTGTGAATAAGTAAGACATCATTGTCATATTGTCTTTGATGTCATATACTTTAGGAATGTATTGGTTAGATCTCATCAGTATCTTTGGATTGAAGTGCAGGATGTTTAAGTTCTAATACTTTCTGTCAGACATTTATTCCCAATGTTTACTTTAGTAATAGATCTGATCTCTTCACTAAAATAAGCTCAAACATACGCAATGATTGTTGTTGTGAGCCCTATATATATTAGGTCCCAAAGGGTGTGCGAATATGGAATGTTTTTATTGAATTTACTGCAGCTGTACTAGTTCGGGTCAGCACTTTCATAATGCGGTGTGAAAAACTGGTTTCAGAAATATGAAAGAACGTTCCTGACTGAGGAAGAACAGTAAGGCATAGTATAAATGATATTTCCGCTTATTTCAACCGCATTACGTATTTTAAGTTTAATTTTGTAGATTCAGAAGGCCAACTTGATGTTTTTGTATGGGTTTGTTTTTTCCTTAAAGTAAAAATTTCAATGAAGAAGATTTTGCCCCTGCATTGAGGAAAAAGCAGTCTGCATCTTGGGCCTTGAAATGGTATGTAATACACTTTTTTTTTTTGTCAGAGCTTATTGCTAGGTTAGATTGCAAGTTCTATTTCTTAAAAGAAAATAGACATTGAACCAATTTTTCCACTGCATGTGTACTGATGTAACCAGGAAGATCTTGTTGAAAGTAACCCTAACGGCCAAGTAGGTACATAAAGTCTTGAAATTCAGTTCCAAAATACATGTTGGATTTAAGGGAGAGCTTATTAGAATATTTATAATCTGCTGGCCTATTGGTAGTATGAGAGCAAGATTTATGACAATAAAAAGTACGTAATTTGCCATTTTATAGTTGGGTGTTGAATGACCAATGCTGCTTGTCATGCCATTTAAGCCTCAAACTGTAGATTCAACAAGTGTACTTCCTGCCTTTGAAAAGTTAAATATATTTCCCTGGCTGCATTTAGAACAGCAGCTCTGGATAGGTGCTATTGCTTTTACACTAGGCACTATATTTGAGCAGCTACAGAGTGGAGGAGGCAGAGGTAAGAGAGACTTTTCTGCTAAAAATGTAAATTTTTTGCGTGAAAACTTCTCTTGAATCTATCAGCTAAACAAAAAAAAAACCCCACAAAACAAAAAAAAAAACCCCACCCCACCCAAACATGAGTGAAGCCTCAATTTCTGGTTTCTATGTTAACAAAGCAGTGTTTATCTTAAAACAATAGTGTTTTGCAACTTTGAATAATTGCAGGAAAAGTGGATTATAATGTTAAATATAAATTTAAATTTTTAAAAAGTATGTAATGAAAAGTTCTGAAAGTCAACTCATATCAGTTACCTTTTGATAAATTAACCTCTCAGTAAATGTAGAACCAAGGTTCAGGTAGTATGACATACAAAACCTCAAAATACTCCAGTTTGAGATGAACTGGATTCAGTGTGTACCATCTACTCATCTCACCTCATGTTGTTGGTCTAATGGTGATTTTTAGCTTTGGATATAATTAAGCGTGTTCCAGTTTAATGGTAGTAGGTCACACTCGGGTTTTTTGCAGAAAAGCACTTAAATATTCATACCGTAAACAAAAAAGTATAATGTGGTAGGACTGTCTGCAGAAATGCTTTCCAGTGCCCTAAGATTTTGGATTACAGTACATTGTTGTGGAGTTACATCAATATTGCATTAATTTGAAATGCCAGTGTAAAGTATATAATAACAAGGTTAAGTTTTATTATCTATCACTTGTTTGGAACTATGATTTGTGAGTAATTAACAGTATAAAATTTGCATAGGGTAACTGTGCATAGTATTTTCTAAATATTCTTCTCCAGTGTGAAGGCTGGGGTTGATTATTTTAAAGTTGGGCGCCATGTGGAAGCCATGAACGAGTACAACAAGGCGTTGGAAATTGATCCTCAAAATGTTGAAGCTTTGGTAGCACGCGGAGCTCTGTAAGTCTGCTTGTTTTGTTGGTTTTTCTACTTTGTGAAAGACTAACATTACTAAAATCCATCCAACTTTTCTGTTGTTCTAGGTATGCAACAAAAGGAAGTCTGAACAAAGCCATAGGTGATTTTGAAATTGCTTTAGAAAACTGTCCTACCCATAGAAATGCAAGAAAATACCTCTGTCAGACACTTGTGGAAAGAGGCGGGCAGTAAGTGTTGGGGTTGTGGTTTTGTTTGGTTGTTAATTTTTTCTTACAATATTTTTTTAAATACCATTCTAGTTAGGACACAGAATGGCATCTTTCCTTCCTGGCTATGTGTTGTTTACTTTCTTCTTTTTTTTAAAAAAAGTTTTTGTTGGAAATATACCTGCTTGTGCAGTTGGTTTACACTTTCTCCTCTGTCACAGTTTAAATCCTGGAAAAATACTTGAGGTTTAACCCTTGCTACCCTTTCACTGGTAGGATACCAGGCTTGCATAAAATCTTGTGAAATGTTTGAATATATTCCAATAGGTGTTTGGTTTTTTTTTTTTTTTAAGAATGTGTTTGTAACAAGATGATGTTCTGTTACTCCACTAAAATACTGGTTAACCACTATAACACAGAATTTTATTTTTGAATATTTAGGGAGTAGATTTCTTTTTAAGCCCTGAGTTAAGAAGAGAGAGATGGTATTTTTGAAACTGGAATTGAAATGTCAAAGAATAGTATTACTGATGATGATTAGGAGATAATAACGTGTCAGAAATACCATTTTATTTCATTACTGAGGTGAGCTGAAGTGATAGATAGGGTCTTGGGGGGATGCAGTGGTAGCATCATAGTGCAAATAAGAAAGGTGGTCCTACAAATAAGAAACTGTCAAAATCTGTGGCTTAACTTCTATATGAATTACCACTTGAATTTTAGGTTGGAAGAGGAAGACAAACTACTAAATGCTGAGAGTTATTATAAAAAAGCCTTAAGTTTGGATGAGACTTTTCAGGAAGCAGAAGAAGCCTTAACAAAACTCCGTAAGCACATACAGGTGATTCTTTACTTTCTCTTCATACAGTGCTCTCAGTGACAATAAATGAACACTAAAAAATAATATTAAATCCTTTGAACAGGGAGAGTTTAAGTTGATGGTTTGTCATCTTCTCTGCTTCCCTTCTCCACAATAAATCTTTATAGTGAGCATTATGGCTGTACCTACCTACTGACTCCAGTTTTGAATGGGATAGCAAAGAAATGCCAAACAGTGGCGACAGGAAAAAGAGCAAAGCCTGTTAACCCTGTTAGCTAAAGCAAGGATAAGACTATTCTATCACCCAAGCATGATTTAGCAATGTTGAAGTAAAACATTCTGTGAATACAAACATGTAAAGTGTAAGCAAGCCATATAAACATTGCACAGTATCGTACCAACCAGATCCTTGTTGTTTGAAGTAATTACAAAAAGATAGAGTAACACCAGCCAAAGCTGACTCACAGGAAGATCACGAGAGGGGAAATTAAGAGATGATTTAAAGGAAAAGAGCAGGAGGTAGAGGATGGGCGGGCAGGCAGTTTTGGATGTCTTAGCTTTCTGCTCTGCTGTCTGGGTTTTTTCTCTCTTCTCTTGCACGCAGCATGTTTGCCAGGTGAACCCTGGTGGGTCTCTGCTAATCTGAGTCGTTGTCTTTTTCTTTTTTTTTTTTTTTCACCTTTTACTTGTGTTGTCTTCCAGAGAGGATCAAAGAATAAAATAGAGCACTGAGGAACAGGCTTGTTTTGTTCTTTGCTTCTGCATATAAGGAAGTACATAGACTGGGGTAGGTGGCCCTAATCGACACTTCTTCAGTTGGTGGAGCCATAATGCTGACAGGTTGTGTTGAAAGAAGGGGGAAGAGGAGATGTGACAATCTTTTTAATAGAACTGAACCACATGATAGATAAACTGCTGTCTGGTATTTGAGCACTATCCCCATTTGGCTGCTTTAGAAAGAAGTCTCAGTTAAAATTATGAAGAATATTCTCAGCAAGTAGGAGATGAATTTTAGTCTCCGTTAGCCTTTTCCTGGTATAATGGGTCATTGATGGAACAGATGGAAATACGATGCTAGCTATTGTTTGTTGAGTTGCATAGCCTTAACTGCAATTAAGGGTTTGCTTTATTATATCTGTTAAGATAGTTGCTGAGTTTTGAAAACGATAATCAGACTTTCTGCTCATTCTGAATATGAATAGAGCTACTCTTTAGGGCTATAGATGGTAGAAGTCTGATTTCTGATAGACTTAAGTAGTTTAAGAACTTACTTATCTTGTGAGATGCTCTTCTGCATTTACCTCTGTTCTAATACATAAGTCTGACACTGTCGCTGTTGTGCTAGAATGGCTGAAACGACACTGAAGTACGTTTTCCTGTAATACTGATTATGTGTTTTTCTCCAATGCATTTTCTTCTGAATTGGACCATTGTTGCTGCATCTGACATCTGGTGCTGCTCATCACCAACAAACCCTTGGAACATGATTTCTTACGTAAACTATGCATCAAACTGGTCTGTGAAATTGTTACAAAACGGTTTGTATTCAAACATGGCCAACTTTAATACCTTTTGAAATGGGTTCTGCCATGTTTTACTTCTAAACTACAAATGATACTTTCCCTCAAACCTTTTTTTTTTTCCTTCCTCCCTTCTCCTTATTTTCTCCACGTTGCTAATAATACTGTGTTTTTCTTGCATATGCTATCTATACCTTTTGGGCTCCATGCTTCACGGCATGCTGGATCACGGGTACCACTGCAATGGCTGGTCAAATATATTTTTTTTAATGGGATAAAAACTGCAATATGGTCCTTAACATAAACCTGATTATCGCAATGGCCAATGCCAAACTTCTGAACAATATTAATTCTTGATCTGGGAATCCCTGGTAAAACATCCCTGATGTAATTATACATTTGAATGGGGTTGGGGACATGGGGAAAAATACCTGTGTTAACACTTCTAATGTAATTTTTTTTATGATGCTTGGGTTCAAAAAAGAAATCTTTGGAAATGAGGGAGAAACAAGCTGCCAAAGAAGAGAGACAGAAAGAAAAGAAAGTAGAAACAAGTGCAGAAAAATTGCGTAAGCTCTTAAAAGAAGAAAAAAGGTAACTTTGTTATATTCAGTATACTGATTATGCGGCAGTAAGTGCAGATAAGACTACGAACAATTCTTTTCCAAACAGATTGTCCAACAGTAAGCGAGGCAGAACTTGTACCTAGGGAAGCTGCTCTTCCTCCCGAATTTTTTTGTGGGTAGTGTCCTTTAGTGGCTATAACCTTTAATGGAGATACATGTGGAAGAGAAGTTGTTCAGAAAATACTTTGCAATGCGTAGTATTTGTGAAGTGTAATGCCATATTAAGCTGGGAAAGACGCCCTCTATAACAAACTGTTTGGTGTATTTAATCTTAATTTTTTTGATAAGAAAATGACATTTGAAATCGTCTTGCTAGGTCAGGCTCAGATTCTGTTCACGCCTTACAGTCCAAACTCAGCCAGGCTCTGGGGAGTACAAATTTGCTTTCTACATATAATTTTTGCTGATACTGAAGATTATCTCACAGGTTAATTACATTTTTTAGGTTGAAGAAGAAAAGGAAAGTATCAACTTCTTCCTCCTCTTCCTCCTCCTCCTCTTCCTCCTCAAGCGATTCTTCATCAGATGTATCAGTTTCTTCTTCCTCCTCTTCCTCCGATCACAAGAAACGTAGGAAAAAGCATCGGCATAGATCCGAGTCTGCCCGCAGCTCCAAAAAATGTTCATCTAGAGCTTCTTCCCATTATAAAGATCAGATTAGGAAAGAGGAGTGGTATTCGCCTCCGGCTGATACCTCTGCTTCCTTTCTTAACCAAAATTTTGAAGTGGAAAAACTGCTGGAAAGGCAGGACAGCTTAGTGTGTCCAAAAACAGAGGTAAAAGAGAAAGACAGACCCTGTTCTTTTTCAAGGACTTCAGGTGATGATGAAGACACTTTTGGAGGTAGGTCTGAAGATTCAAGAGATTCTTACAGTAGCTCCAGAACACTGCCAAGTAGTAGCAAAACTGAAAAATACGGTAAAACAGATAGATTTTTCTCCAGTTGGAGGGGTTCTTCAGGTTCATATCATAAGTCAGATCATAAACCCAGGATGCATTATTTTAGGAAATTAGAAAGGGATGTAGAGGGGAGAAAAGAGCAGTTTAAAAAACATGGCTTAGGTCAAGACAGGCATTATGTGTCTCCTGCAGGGTCTGACTATTCTGGCAAGTCAGTGGGAAAGTACAGGTCATATTCAAGCACCTGCTTACGTGAAAGTGATAAAAGTTACGATAGCGATAGGCATGTGTTAAGCCACCATAAAAATGAAAGTGAGTATAAGACCAGGAAAAGAAGTTATGAAGGGACTACTAAAACAAAGGAACCAGAGGAGGAAATGTCTTTAAATGGTACAGCACAAACAGAAAGTGGCATTAAAAGAAACCTGCCCCAGAACTTAGTTAACATATTCAATCAAATAGCTGAGTTTGAGAGGGAAAAAGGAAGTAAGCAGAAGAAACAGTGAAGTATCCATTAGCAATATTCTGATGAGTGTAGTTAAATGAACTTCTACCTGAGTATCTCTTGAGGAAATGCATATGAAGAGTGATGGAAAGGCAGAATTTGTTTTGTCTTGCAGAACGTCAGAGAGTTCTTAAAGACTGTATGGTGGAAAGAGATGCAAGGATATCTTGCATAAAGTACCAGTTATTATTTAAAACCTAAGTTTCCCGTGCCCTTAACTTAGGATGTTCCTGTACAATATTCTCTGCCTCGTGGGTTGAAATCCATTGATAGCCCTGGACTGTAGTTAGCTGTAACTCGCATCAACTACGCACTTTAATGACAGATGGTTTTTGTTTGGTTTTTCTCATCCCCTGGGGTGCTACTGACTGTTGATATCTTTGTATCACATTTAACTTCCAGCTATAGAAAGGGGATAACTGAGTGAAAGTTATGTGCCATCAATGTATATAATTTGATCATTAAATTTTCTTAATTTTTCTTAATTTTCTGTCTTGAATTTTTTTTTATATTGCTGGGATGTTTCGTTCTGGTACAGTGGTTATATATGCTGCTTAATGAATGGAACCCTCCAGTGTGTGGGAAGGCAAGCGTATTCCATTCTTCAAATGCCCCAAACACATTCTCTAAGTAATGTAAAAAAAAGGAGGGTTTTAAAACTGTGCTTATTGTCTTAGTAAGTTCAAGCATGGGCCTTTGGTTTTTGTTTGGGGTTTTTTGGCGTTAGGTATGTGCTTTACAAATAGCTTGAATGCAGCAGGTGCAGTGCTGTGGCAAAAGTTACGCTCTGTTTACAAGGAGATCTCCAAAGCTGGTTGGAAAAACAGGAGCTGGTATCTGGCCGAACACACAACACCAACTGTACTTACCAATTAAGTCCATGGCCATAGAAAAAGTACAGTTTTACTGGCTTTAGTCATAGACTGTCATCTTTCAATTTAGATACAATCTGAGATGACTATTTAGTAGTCAACATTGAGCTTCTTTCCTGGGTTGTTGCGATGTAATCTAAAACTATTTTGACAGCAGTGAAGATACTAGTTTACTAAAATTAATGTCTTTTACGTAACTCTCCTTCTCATTATAAGAAAAGTGAATTAGTGGCTGCTGCAGGGTTTTGCAGATCTTTAGTTATCCAACAGCACAATAAAAGTTTATTTTATTACATACAACACATGCTTAGCATTTCTCCTCGATAATTTGCTCCATACTGTAGAATAAAGTTAAAACATCTGTTTCTGACAGAAATTAATGCTAAGATTGCCAAAAGACCTTGATAAATAATTTAGACTATGGCCTTCAGAAGATTACTTGAGACTTTTTTTGCGCTTACAAACATCGGAGGTGCTGGCTCTACTGGCTGGCTGTGAACCAACAGCAGCTGCTTCGGCAGGAATGGTGATAGGCAAGCTCAGCTCTATGACTTTGAGTGATGAAGTCTGACTAGAGCCTGAACTTGTGCTTCTGGAGGATCTGAAAGGCAAAAATACTCATCAGTATACAGAAATCCCTACGTCTAAAACACAGCTTCTAATGGTGGCTTGCAATAAAGCTCCCCAGCAGTAACGTTTATTCTAGGCAAGATCCCCTACAACAATCTGCAGTCATTACCACCAATCACTTAAGTAACCTGTGGGAATGTTGGATCATAACTGATCAACCATGTTACATGCACTATTAGTTGAATGTATGTTGAACAGGGGGAAAAGGTATCAGTAAAAGCATCTGTGTCTGTCTTCCCTATTTAATTAGGAAAGGGAGCTCACGCTATGACATGCAAAATGTGGCTTGAGCTCAAACGTGGGCTTTTATAATATGAAAACACTTTTTAATTAGAGCACAGTTAACAAAAGTAAATGTAATTCTTTTGTGATTACTGTTTTATTTTAAACTAATGGATGCTGAAGTAAATGTAGTTCTGTGCTAGCAAAGTCTAGTAAACTTACAGGTGGGACAGTATAAGGAGAAAGTTTTTATAGAGTGTTCAGGAAGTAGAGACAAGATTAAGACCTTCAGGAGTGAGGAATTCTGTCATTTAGGGACTAATTGTGGTGGTTTAAACTCTTAAAAAACCCACAAACATCACCCATTGCTAGCACTTACCTCGTAGAAGCTAGAGAGCTTCGTGTGGATGGTGACTGAGAACTTTGACTACCACCAGCAGAGGCAATTGTAGGAAGCCCTAAATTGGACTAGAAAATTTGGAAAGAAAAAAAAGTTGACCTAATGGTTGTATAATAGCACTAGGTATATCAGGAGGGTTTATAATCCTTTGTATTTGAAGAGATGTTGAAAGCAGATGAACACTTCTTCCTCTTTTACCATAAGTATAGTTTATTGTTAAATTTAAGAGTTGCCTGTGAAAGACACTCATCAGTAGACTAGAGCTATCAATCAAGATTTTGGTGGCAGTTAACTGGAAAGCTCACCTGGTGAAAGTACATCTGAAAGGGTGTAGTCAAATCTGGATTTGCTTCTAGAACATCAGCTAACAATTTGTCAATGTTTCCGTTGAAGCTTTTCAGTTCACGAAGATTAATGTCTCTCTCTTCCTCTGTTTCTGTTGTAGTTTTCTTCAGAGACTGAATTTCTCTGGATAGTCTAGAACACTTTTAACACATTGCTATTATGAAAATGCAACTTTTTTTTCCAAAAACCTGCTAAGTTTAAATCCTGTAGTTCTAACCATACTACTGTCTATCACTATAAAGTCAGAAGTTGTCATTAAAGAATATACAAACCTGTTTTATAACCCTGTCTAGTTTTGGCTTCTGTTCTTCTATGTCTTTATTCAGCTGCAAAACAAGGGCTTGTTTTTCCTTCTTTTGTTCTTGGAAGTCAGACTCCTGCTTCAGTACTGTGTCAAAATTTTTTTCCATGCTCTGCAAATTCATTTCAACAGTAGTTTTAGTTTATACAGCAGTTCTGATATCCTTTTACTTTTTTTACTACTTTGTAGAAGGGTCTGTTACTGCTACTACTTGTTTCTAAACATATAACACAACTCAAAACTTTCTGCTTGTCATACTGTTTAGTGGATAAATACCCAGATAAAAAGACCACCAGGTGATTTACGCATCTTTAAAAAATTCCTTTGAAGTTTTAAGTCTCTATTTTCAGATGTGCCTGTGAGCAGTGTCTGCAAAAGGTTTACTTGGCACAGTAAATTGCTAACGAGTGAAAACTATCCTAAGAAAAATAGCATTGTTTCCCAGAGGAAGAATTGGACGCCCTTGACTGGAATGAATAAAATCAGCTCCATAACGATGGCTCTGAGTTGCATTTGGTTTTTTTCTTTGAAATAATAAAAAAGCAGGAAAGGGTATGCCTTAACACTGCATTATATCCTGGGACTTACTCCCTGATGAAGACCTGTGTCCCTCTTTACTTTCAGAGATGTTCTTTCTTAAGTAAGGTGTATGCCTGATGGTGGTAGAATAAGCAATAGGAACATTTGTTGACCTGTATCCAGTGCCTCAAGGCTTAGAACAATCACATGGCCTGTACCAGGCTGTCTTTGATTTCTTCTGAACAAGAAAGTTTTAACTAAAATGTCACACATTGGAGTTAAATGTTACTCTTCCTTAAGAGCCGAGTGAGCTTTTCAGTAACGAGGGGAACCACAAGTAAGTCCTTGATGTGGAGCTTGAACAGAAGCTATCCTTTACCTGCATTTAATGCTCAGCCTGTTAAGAGACAGCTAGCTCGCTTTAGCTAAATTAATAACATTTAAACTGAAGGACCTTTAAATGCTAATAAAACAGAGTATGTTCTCCTTGAGGAATGCAAGGACCTCGATGCCAGAGGGCACAAAATGTGTGGATTTTAATCTCTGCAGTACTGGCCAGGAGAATACAGTTACAGTGGTGTATGCTACACAAAAGTACAACTGCTTGCTTGGATGCCTGAACAGCATCTGTCAGTGTGCACCTGGGATTCTGAAACTGCTAGCTGTACGTGACAGAGCCTGGTTTCATTCTGATTTGAGAAGATTCAAAATAGCACTCCATTTTTCAAAGGAGAAGGAGAGCATTCCAAGAAGCTGTATCCATATTCATACAAAGCATAGGATATAAAAGAGAAGGGCAAAAATTTGTCCGAGAATTTCCTATTCTTTCAACAGGATGGTTTGCTTGGATTTAGCTATATACTGTTTGACCAGAACTTTTGCCTGTGTTCTACCTGGAGATTTTCCTGAAGTTCCTTGATCTGTCTTCGTTTGTATCTGTATTTCTCATCAGCAGCCCTTTTCTCCTCCTCTAGTTTCAGTTTTTCCTCATACTCCTCACCTGCGATCCCAAACAATGAGGCAGCATTAATGCTGGACAAGCAGTGTATACAACTCCCATCTCCACTTTAAAATAAGATGCACTTTAAAGTAACTGCATCACAGATTATTATTACACCAGTGCCAGGAGTATTACAAAGACCGCAACATTTAAAGTTTTTTTTAAATACTCTACTACTAATTCCAAACCACTGTGGAAAAAGTAACTGGCTTCATGAGAGAGAATGACTTAAGAGCTACTGTTTCCAGAGCCAGCAGAGGGCACAGAAGTTAAATAATCAAGTATCTTCTAGAATTAAGTTTATGTAATTTCTCATGGTGATTCTGCTTTTTATAAGCTAAACAAAGAAAGTTCCACTGAAGGACAGCAAGCTCATGAAGTCTCAGTGGCAATGGAAACAAGAGATGAAAACGTTTTCCAGAATTCTGAGGAATTTCCAATATCCAAAAATTTGTAGTTAGTCCATGTTTTAAAATCTGCTGACACCACACTAAAATAGCGCAGCCGAAGTTTTGCTCTCCCTCATCGTTTTCCCAGATGACAGGTTACTGCTTATTTTCCCCCTTCCATGTGAAAATCAGAGATGATGATGATGATGTAGCTAAGGGATCAACCTTCATCACCAGAGTACTTGTACCAGAGCTGCCCTGGGTATGGTTTTGTGCCCAGGCTGGCTCAGCCTACCGCGAGGCGGCCAGCAGTGCCACAGCTCGTTCTGCTTCTGTAATTTGATTGAGTAGCTGTGTGTGATGCAGCACTACAGAGAAAGTGGTGCTTTTTCTACTGCACAAAGTTTTATCCACTAGACCGATAGACTTCAATGGGCACTCCTTTCTCCTAGTAATGACTTTTTTCCCCTCAGTAATTGTCTTTATGCTTTAGCCTTTTCTGAATGCTCCTGCTTATGACTATTCACAAAATGTACACAGGCTTAGAGATTTTCACAGAGATCAAGATATAAGAACATAAATATTAGTTAATTACTCCTTACTGCACTTTCTTGTGTGCTTATTCTGCTGAACTAGTCACAGCAGCATGTGAATTGCACTCCCTTTTGCTACTATCAGTTTCTCTCTCTGATTCATTCTTTTGTGCTATGGAATTTCCCTAGCATATACCTACCATATGAGTTATACCATCATCTGTAACTCACACAGCAAATATCAATTTCTATTTTACGTACTTGTCTCAGTGACTTCCTTGAAAGAGTTTCGGTAATTGGTGTTGCAGTTATTAAGTATGCACAAAGTGTTTTCCAGAGCTACAATTTCTTTTTCAGCTTTGCAGATCTTTGCATTTAAATCATCACCTTCACGTTGAAGTGCTTCCTTTTCCTGTGCAGCCTGAAAATAAAACTGATATTTTAGGTGACTTCATGCATACTGAAAATATTAGGAAAATTATGCAGAAAAAACCCTGCAATATTTAGGGGTTAAAATCCTAGGTCAATATGGGGCTTATCTGTGTTGTCAGGCATGAACTGAGATTTGAGTTATTAGGTAACTGGAAGGAATAGCTGTTTACAGAATTGGAAGTTCTTTGAGGTATTTCATCCATGTGCATTTCATTATAGGTATCTGCCTCTCCAGCTAAGCTCACAAGTCCTGATTAGCAGTATCCACACTGTGTACGAAGCCATTGCCACGCTTTGCACTGCTGATGTGAACTGCAACGCGTGCTTCACATGTTTCCTTCACCCACAAAATCCAAGTAAGACTTGAGATTGTATGTTTTGTAAAACTACTGGGAGAGCATTAAAAAAGTCATCCAGTTTGCCTAGGAATGACTCACTTGAAAGTCTTCATTCATCTGATCGGTGAGATTTAAGAAACAGCCAGCTGGTGAAGGGATGTATTTTTTATAGCTCCTCAGAAAACCTGCTATGGTGAAAAATGTCCATAGTTGTAGAGGGCATAGACCCACAGTGGCCCTAAGGGTTTTACTGGGGGTCTTCTGCTGTGCTGGATCTCACAGTAGCAGAAATACCATCAGTAAGAAATTTAACACTTAAGAATGAGAAAAAGATGGACTTCAGAGCCAAGATCACAGCTAGAAGCATTTTGCTTTAAGAGGAAATCAGAGAATTTGTGGAGATCAAAAATAATGGATTTTTGTTCCAAAATCAGGGTATTGCATTAGGGATAAGGACTAGTAATTCCCCTGAAATGAAATTTTTCAAACTGCTCAAAATTAAGGCTCCACCGACATTAGGACTGACCACAGAGATTCATGTAAAATTGCTGTATCATTTACATAACCAGCAGTGTCAGGTAACATAAAACAATCGGACTGAAAGTAAGCAGTAGGCAAGGAGATTCTCTTAGTTACTTGAATAGAACCCAGGGAAATCTATAGCTTAAATACTTGAATTACAATGAATTATGTTAATAAAATACCTTAATTACATAGTAGGTATGAGTTTTCTCCTCTTCTCCTTCAGGTGGCATCATGACAACAGTAAGAATTTCGTATCTGCATCTCAGTTTATCAATTTTATTTAGGCGATCTTGGAATTCAGCACTGATTTATTGTGAGAAAAAAATAAATGGGTTGAGAAAGTGTTTGCCTGGTAGTGTTTTGTGGGCAGTTCTTGTTACAGCAGTTTAAATTACTGCTACTATTCCAGCAGTCTGACCATGTGCTAGGAGGCAGGCGGGGCAGCAGTTGTGCTGCTAATTGTTTTTTGTTGCTTTCTGTGTTCTCCCAGCCACAGTCATACGTTTTTCTGGTTACCTACTTTTCTCCTGCAGTTCTAAACTGTGTCAAATTTATTTTCATATTCCAGATCACTTCATCCTGGGAGGCTGTGCCATCCTCCTCCCTAAAATTTTTTAAACGTTTGGCATTTAAATCCTACAGCTGCACAAGCTGCCCCCTGCTGATATTATCTTAATATTGCCACTAGTAGAGAAGGGTAAACAACGGTAGGCAACAACCCCAAATCAAATTACATGGAAGTATCAATTAGCTGTGTAATTAGTAAAGGGAAAAGCCACACAGTGTGCGCTCTCGGTGAGCGGTTAAGCTTCGGTCACGCTAAATCACTCCGATTTCCCGTTGTGTGGGGTGTGGTTAGAGGAGTGAATAAAAAGCCTGCCAGAGTTCAGCAGTTCAGCTGCTGAAGCATTGATTGTTGGCTGGATATAGATCCTGGGATTTTAGAGCTAAAACTGTGCCAGATGCTTCATAGTGATTATTACAGAAGGGAAAAGTTATTTCATATGTGGTTGCTTTATAAGAGAGTACATACATAATTCAGAAGATTCAATTTTGTTACAGACAACACATAATGGAGAGCTCATTTGTTACAAATGTAAAAGCAAAAAAACAAACCAAAACACACAGGCTTACTGTACGAGACAAAGAAATGGCAGTTTATCAAGCAGTTAGGAGTAAACCCTCTTTAAAAGCAACTTTTCTGTTTTAAATACTTTGTTGTATCTCCAGAGACACGGATTTCACATTTCCTGATCATTTTGAAAAATGCAGGGTCACAAACATGGCACTTACTTTACTTTAAGAAGATCTCTGCAAGTGAGGTTTCCCCTCAGGACTGGAGAGGATCTTCACTAACAGAGTAAACACTTGTTCACCAAGTGGTTAAAGCTGTAGGCTGGATTTCAGAGAAGGCATCTCTCACTAGCCTCAACTGTCCCAGTACACAGCTTTGGGCAAGGTTTATTTCATCCTCAGTTTCTCTAGTTGGTGAATTTGGGTAAAATGCTTTTCTTTTTCAGTAAGTCCCCATATAAAATGCACTCAATAAACATTACAAGTTTAATTTATATGAGAATAGTTACCTTATGCGTTGCCGTTCCTGACCCACAAGTCTTATCTGGGAATCCAGCATTGCCTTATGAATTTTAATCTCCTCAGTTCTTTCTGCTATGGCTTTCTTTAACTCCAATTTTTGTTTTTCCAGTGTTAGAACTTTATCTGTCTTATTACACAGAGTATCTTGAAGACGGTTCAATTCTAGTTTTAAGAGATTATCTTCGACCATCATCTCCTAATAAATGCCAAAAAGGTCTCCAAATAAGAAAGCGTTGTTTTCAATTATTTGTAACGGTTAATAAGTTAACAATTTTTATAAAGCATCCATTAGACACAGAACTGTAAGACTCATTCTGCTCTGCATTTAAAAGTGTTCTCAATTTCTCATTTGCTACCAGTTTACATGGTGAGTGCGATAGAGGTAGATTGTTTCCTGAATGGTTTTATCCAAATTCATCAGACTTTCTAATTCAGACTGAGTTATGCGCTGTTAGACTTTTCCATCTACAACTTTCAGTTTAGGTAGTTTCAAAGAAATTAAGAAAGTTCCTTGTAAGGTCTGCTTAAACAGTTAACTTGAACCATTATAACTCTTGTGGAATACATTCTAGATCCTGTAGGTCTACAGGTCATGCTGTTATATGAGCAAATTCATATATACCAAAGCTTATGAAAAGCAGCAAGTGGTGAACTTCATCATCATGCAAACACTTTGAATCATTAAAAAAAAAAAAAAAACCTCTTATGGATCCCAAACTTTGTACCATTTCTTCTGAGTTCTTTTATGCCATCAGCTTCTTTCTTTTGTTCCCCTGAATTTCATCCCCAAAGAAAAGTTCCAGCTTAGGGAAAGAGAGAGTTTTCACTGAGGAGCAAGAGCACCAGTTAAGTCGACAGGAAAACTTCCCCTGCTACTTTAACCCTGTATTGTTCTACTACCTTAGTGCTTCCTTTAGGAAGGCCAGTGCTTATTGCAGGTAAAAGCGTACAGTAATTAGAGGATTAGGAACTGGGGTTTTCTGTTTATCAAAATATGGGGACAAGGACTTCCATTTTATTTCTCATTCCTTAAACTGGAACATAGATAGATCTAAACCATCTGCTGGAAAAAAACCTCACAGTTTAATAATAAAACTGAGCCAAAGTTACTAGCTGGCATCACAGATTGAGAATAAAAATTCAGTGCTAGGTAAAGACATCCTTGAACAGTAAATATATTTTCTATTTTAAAGGCAATCCTTTCTCAGAAAGCAAAAATAAAACCCACTGACCAGGTAGATACTGTGGTATAAGTAACTTGATTAAATTGATAACCAAAAGAAACTTTATGCTGCGTACACAGGATAAGCAATGCTTTGTCTAGTAAGATAATGGTGATGAAAGTGACTTCAAAGGTTAGGAAGTCAAGAAACTACAATAAAGGGTTCTTATGGATATATTGATATAACACTGTGGGAGGCAGACAACAGCCTTCCGATCTAGTCACAGGTTTGTTTGTTTAAAACACACAAACAAACATGTCCTGTATTAGTAAAGTTGCAAAATAATACTGTACCTGCTTAATGGTTTTAGCTTTTCTTAACTCCTGATCTGATCTCTCATTGAAAAGATTTAGTTCATTTATCTTGATCATCACACCACTTGTTTCTTCTCCTGTCTTATCCATTGCTCTCTTGAGGAAGTGGACATCACTCTGTTTCCAGATAAGTTGCTTAATTAATCTCTGTGAATGTAGTTTGCACCAAAAGCTACCAGTTAATTTTAAATGAGATATTTCCAAGTCCTGGAACCAGGAACCATCATCATCTTGTGTCCATACGCTGCTCTGCAAACAGTACCTAGGGCACTGCAGACCTCATGCAGAGCACTGTTGCAATACTAATGTCATGGCTTGTTTTATTTGGAGTGTAGTAATTGTTATTCATACAACATAGATCTTTCAGCCAATAAGGCAATTCTAATATAATCGTGTATTTTGGTCTAGATTTAAAATAAGAGTCTCCTGGCGTGTCTGACCATGACTTTGATATTCATGTTCATAAAACCATCTGTCTTTGACAAATACTCCAGAGTATGAATAAATTCCTGGGGGTGTATTTCAGTGTTTGATTATAGTCACTGCTCAAATTTTGCATCTGCTCAAAACTGAAGTGTGAGCACCAGTTCTCCAACATTAAACCTTGGTTTTGCATGGATCTCCAGATAAAGGGCTCTGCTATAAGCAGTTTCTTCCACTTGCTAAATTGAACAAATTTTTTCTTAACTATCACTTTGAGAAACCAGTTGTGATGTTTTATTAAAAACCTGATTTCCAACTTTGTATGGTTTCTCTTTTGAAAGAGATTTCAAAATGAGCTAAAATGTAGCTGGTTAACAAACAAATAAATTTCTTATTAAAAAAATATAAATTGGCTACAGAATAACTGACTACATCTCTACAGGAAAGGTAAGTGCATTTTTTTAGAGAATTAATGATGGTCACTGGATAGTGGAAAACTAGAGAACAACCATGTACATGCAAAATTCTCACATGGGAATAAAGACAAAAAAATAGTCTTTCTGAATTACATACCAGGATGGGGTCAACTAACTCAAATACTGTACCTTCAGTTCAGTAATGTTACTTTGTACAATTTTAAAATGCAACTGTACTTACAATTTTATGAAAAATATAAAAGCAATTAGTAGCATCACAGAATAACAAATAATATTTGTACATGGTCCTAAAGATAACTTCAGACATTTGCAAGCAGTCACACCTTGAAATGAAAGCTAAGCTTGCTTTTCAATGCTTGTCTTCATGCTAAGGAGTCATGTTGTGCAGTCATGTCCTATTTTTCTGGAAGATACAGGGAATGTATGAAGTTTTCCACATTGTTTACACAAAGTTCAGAGATCTTTTAATTTCATACCAAGTTATTAATAAATTGGACCCAATCTACTTAATTCACTGAGGTTTCTAGGTGTTACACAGTCAACCGCATGTTCTAAGGACGTTACCTGAAGTTTCTTGTGCTGCGCATGTAAAACGTCATATGCATTTTTCTTTTCTTCTAAGGTTTTCTTAAGTTCAGCAACTTTTGCTTCCAAAACTTGTTTTTCATCTGCATTAACCTCCCCTTCTAACCGTGACAGCCGTCTCTGTACTTGTTGAATATAAAAATCCTGTTTTAAGAGAATGAATAGTCTGAGATAAGCAGTTACAGCGTTCCCATAAAGCTTTAGCTGGATATAACACTGGATATAAACTTGGATCTAAACATTGGCTTTCAGACAGTCACCCAATTAAGCTATTGTTTTATAATAATTTATGGCTTATAGACCTTATTAGCAAAACACTCTTAGATGACTGATACACAGTGACGGTTCAGGAGTAATCTTCTAGCAGCGTAACAAAGCACACTCGGCAGAGTCTGCTGTAGGGAGGCTTACAGTGGAGTTGCCATCTTGCTGTCACCAGTGGATGCTGATGTAAAAGAGCAAAATTTCAAAGTGATGCATAGGAAATATGCACAAAATCCAATTAGTAAATAACAGGATATTGACATGTACCTCTTGTATTGCTTTAAAAATTTACCCTAAGGTGTCCGTGGTTCAGAGGGATCAAAGTTAAGAACTGATTTGAGAAATTAGTGGGAAAAGCAGCAGATCCAAAAAATAATGAAATACACAAGTGCCTAATGTAAGTGATATTACAAGTTTCAGTTATTTCAATTTTACCCATATATCTAGAGACAGAAATAAATGCAGGCTTCAAATTATACTGCATGGAATATCCAAAATGGTACTCTCATTGAATCAAAGAAACTTATAGTATGAAAGGATGTTAATATTTTACCTGGTTATATATTAATTCTTGTTGTTTTAATGCATCTGCATCGAGTCTGTGCAATCTACTCTTAAGATTTTTAAGTGATGTTCGACTTCCCTCGATTTCCACTAGAACACACTTCTCCTTATCCTGCTGCACCTTTAACTCTTGAGTCTTCTTGAAAAGTAGCTCTTGTAACTGGTTAATTTCTGTTTCTTTCTCCTGGTGACAAATTAATCATTAAGTAGTAAGAAGCAATTATAAGAAGCAATTTCTGAGGAATTACTTGCCTTTATTAATCATATATAGAAAGATGAAAAAATTTCAATACTATATCCATTAATATGAACACTGAATTTCATAGGTCTTCAAAATGGTTAGCAAGAAAAGTCTTTGATGTGAAAAGAAAGTAATTTTTTTTTTTTAACTTGCATCATACCCTACTATTACATGACCTTTTTTCTCCATTATGGGAATGCTACTCTTTTCAGCCTTTCAGAAAATTAAATTTCTGTCATCCTTTCAAAAAAAAATAAAAACACGCCTTCTTATTGCTTCTGGTATATGCGAGTATTTGGTGAAATACAATACAAAGCTTTCTGATGGTTTATTAAAACTTCTAAGTCTGTGTGTATGCACATGTGTGTTTATCTAAGTTGGAATAATTTTTTTTCAAACATTAATTACACATTTTTAAAATCACTTCCTTATTCTCAGAGGTAAGTTGCCATTAACACCTACATCAGTGCAGGAAATGAGGTCTTAGTAAGGTCTGTTGCAGTAAAACAATGCTGAACATTTCAGGTAACCTGAAGGTACAGGTTATATTTCAGGTAACCTGAAACTTACTGACAAACAAAACTGAGATTATTTTCTTTTTATAACACTAACAAGGAAGACAACAGCATTCTTTCCGTCCCTCCTTCTACCCCCCCACCCCCCCAAATACCCAAGGGCCTTCCACAGCTCAGGCCATTCAGCATGCTAGTCTCCTCTATGGTACGTCTCTAAAGCGAGGGATGTGGCATCACAATCCTGTTCCAAAAGACTCATTTATGTTATCTCAAGTCTGGTAGAGTTTGAAGATTCACATTTAAATTAATATAGTAAAACACCTTAGAATTAACTTTTCTACATTGATCAAAAATGTGCTTATTCTTGATTTTATATGTATACGTTGTGAAATTTGCTTGTGAATGATCTTGCTGGCTTTAATCATGTCAAAAGATAACTCCTTCTCTAAGAGCTCACAATCACATCGTGCCAAACAGGTTTTTTGTAGTTGAACTTGCAGTAAGTGCAATGCCAAATCCAAAACTCAGGAAGTAAAGAACAGGTGTAAGTTTAATATGAAATTGTTATGGCCTGTAGCATTTTAGACTGATGTCAATAGGCTTTGGCTCATGCCCGGACAAAGCAATTTAATATCACAAGTAAACTGGTTTTATGCATGTTCCCAATTCTGAGTTGTATTTCTGAAGCTAATGACAATGATGAATTCGTTTATGAAAACTGAATCACAATTTGACCTTCATTTCATAGTCTTTCTTGCGTATCTAAATTCGTTTATTTAATCAAAATTGTTTCTCTCCCTTTAAGTGAGGTTGTTAACTGAAATATGATAGTCTATAGCTTCACTGTGCAACAGTGCTTTGCCACAGACCAGAAAGGGAGAAGTATCACAGAACTAATGCGCAAAATGGTGACATTTCATCCAGATTGTTCCCGTAAATCTCTCTTCACAGTAAAGTAACAGACGCAGCAAATAGCCGTATGTGTCTAATGGTGATGGAAAGCATGCTTCTGACTAATTCATTACAGACATTGTTCAAGACCAGTTCATCCCAGTTAATATATCACCCTGAAGCTGTGGAACTGCCAAGCTCAATCTCATCTTAGGTTATCTGCCACAGATGCAAGTAGAGATGCCCTACTAATGGTTTAGCCACCCTTGTAACAATCTTAAGGGGAAGCAAGTAAGGTTTTCATTTTAATGAAATGCTATGTCATTCTAACTTGTTTTCAAATTATCTGAAAAACAAAAAGGCCAGTAAGTAACGCCTGTAGTTTAAGAAACTCTCTATAAAGGAAAGACATCCCCTCTCTAGTTTCTGTATGTACATTTAAGGTGTACAGTTAATGCCTGTAGAGTTAAAAAGATTGAAAAATAACACTCAATCTACTGCAAGGGATTATTTCACATACATGCTACAGGAAACACAAAATAGGAAAGAATAGACAGGAGTATGCACAGATACAACTTTGTTGTCACTTCTGTGGGAACACCTGCTGTCACATTCATTTTACAAGAAAGCAAGTTTCAGCATATCCAATTGTCCAGCAGAACGTAAAAAAAAAAAAAGTCTATCAAGTTCAGTCAGAAGCTTAGTAGTAAAATACTTTAAGAGAATTAGCAGCAAAATGACAAAGCAGTAGAAACATCTTCTGAAATGCAGGAAAGTTCAGATGATTGCATTACAACATTGCATTTATTCAAAAGCCCTTTTCAGTTCATCAGATGATAATGAATTAGGCTATTTTTATTCCTGTACTTAATTTGCAACATAAAGAAGTGGGTCTTGAATTTTTTAAACAGTATTATCAGACATATTAAAACAAAATAGTCACTACATTACAACTTGTACATACCACTTCCCAGATTAAAATCTTTATTCATCATGAAAATGAAATCTGAAGTGAGCCAATAATTATTTAATAGTCCACAACAAGTTAGATATATCTGAGTATCATGTAGTAGAATTAAAATAATGAAGAAGAGGAGACTAGGCCAGCCAAATCTGATTAAAAGACTTCAAAATCTTTTTTAATCCCAGTTTGCCAAAATCATAGCTCTTTGTAGGTTTATAAATTTTGGTGGTGCTTTAATAAGACCAAGTAGTTTTCAGTGGTAGTGTTACTGAAAAGTCATCCTGACAAGACACTCATTCTTTAACTACCTTATTGATGGGAAACTGATAGAAACTCCTCAGCAGCCCATAGAACAGAATGTTTGGAGACATAAACTCCCAAAAGAGCTAAGCAAAATACAAGATTTTGAAATTTTTCAGTATTGTTACAAAGCAGAAGCAAAACATTCCTATATCTTTATAACAACGTTTGCCACATTACAGTAAATACTATTTCAAGTTAGCCAAGAAGTTATAAGTAGCTTTTAGCTGATGTCAGAAGTAAATGCCCTGTTCAATACACTGATGCAGTCAGAATACTGGTTTTATATCTGATCTGTACAATGACAGTTCCAGTATCCTATGTTAATATATGGAGACACCATCTTCTGAATTACCAGGACCTCTTATTTTCCTCCAGAGTTTTCCCAACACAGATACTGATGTATCTACATGCACATTACTTCATTGTTTGATGAAATAGCTACATGCCATATTAAGATTTACATTTCATTTCAATCCGTGTTTGTTCTAGATAGAGCTTGCAAATTCAAATTAATCCTCATTTGTAGAAACAATGAAAAACATTTTACCTTGACAATTTTTTCTTCTTCCTTTAGTATTTCTTCCATCCGCAAAGCTTTGTCTTCTGAACTCAGTGTCTCCTCAGTCACAAGCTTCAGCTTATTGGAAAGGCTGGCATTTTTTTCATTAAGAAAGCTTAATCTAAACAAAATTACAGGATTTAACAAGTTAAACCTATGTTCCGTGAGCAGTTGCCTAATAACGCAGGCTAAACCTACGATAACCAAGGCCATAACTGATTTTTTCATACTGTTTAAGAACAAGGATTACGACAAGTATTTCCTAAATTGCCCAGTGCCAGAAACTATGCAGGACACGAAGTAACCACAAAGTTGGAGGCTTTGATCATCAACAGTATTTAAGGTTCTTTGCTAGCTTAAGGGTTTGATTGTATTATTAATGCTTACAAATGACATTTTTAAATGTCTGTTTCTTACCTGGCTTGTTTTTTCTGTATGTCTTTCTTCATATTGTTTACTTGTGTTCTCAAAGACTCTAGATCAGAAGCAGTTCTGTCCACAGTGGATTTCAAAGCATCCAGCTAATAAATTACAAAATGGAGCAAATCAAGCTCTTTCTTACTTTGGTACACATTAAGATATTTAAAATTGTAAGGGACCTTTTTATTGGAAAGTATTCCATTTCTTTTTAACAGTGTTTTCCAAATGAGAAGTGCTACAAATTCTGAGGTGCTGTAAATCAGCACAGCTAGTAAACTCAATAGACTAAGTTACATAATCTGAATACTGGAACAAAATACGTAATTATTAAGAATACAGAATGAATTATGAAAGTGCTGTGGGCTGCAATTCTTGTCCAACAGCACCTGTGTAAGTGGAACGATTGTTTTCTAGAGCACAGCTGACTTCGATGAGGTTCTTTGTGAACATGGATACCTTTATATCTCTAATAACTATTTCTAATTCAAACTTTGCTGGGTACATAAAATTATGTTAAGATAAGGGAACGCTGTGATAAAAATACACAGACATTTAATTTGGTAAAAAAATACAAGAGAGCATACAGTCATTAACAGGATAGGAATGCTTTACAATCAGTAGCTCATTAGTCTTCATAGTGTAATTGTCTTCACTTTCACAGATGAAGAAACCTGGTCAAGGATATATAGTAGGTCTCTCTCTGTACCAGAATGAGAAACTGGGAGGTCATAAGTTGTCAACTGAACTGTAAGTCTGTTTCTTTCCTTGTTTCTTACCTGTGCACCACAGAAGTTCTAACACCTAATAATGGCAGACTGTTCTCATTATCACATTATGTGGTACTAATTGTGAAAAACTTCAAGCAAGAATTTCACACCTTAGGAGATGTAAACCTACCAATTCTGTGAACCCTCAAGTTTGCATGAATTATAGGGTAATCTAATAGCCTACACCTTGTTTGAGCTACCTACAGTTTAATTATCAGGATATCAGTTTATGAACCACCTACTACAGAAAACCTATCCAAAGTTAAAGGCAACAGCAGATGCAGGTTTTTTTAAAAATCACCAAGCTTGCTGAGTAGCCCAGTGTTACCAATTTCTTGTTACGAGAAAACTTGCTCAGGTAATACAACTGTATGCCTTCTCAACAGAGCCAGGAGACTTGAATTACCTCTTGGAAATATTTCTACAGGCATTTAAGTAATTCAGCAGTGTGGCTCCTCCCTAGCTTTTAAGTGCAGTAAATATAAGAAACAGAGTAAGTATGAACAGCATCAAGCATGGCTTGTTCACAGGGCAGCCCTATACTACTGCCTCTTGATTAGAAAGCCATGTGAAAGTGTCCGGGTCTTTTTCCCCCCAAGAATTTTAACCTGACTACAAGGCCATCAGCACTCACTTCTGGGAGCACAGGATAGGAACTCTTTGGAATCCGGAGGAGATTTCTCTCATCCTTACACAGTACTGCAGTCTACGTACACTACAGGCAAGACGCACCTCCTTCTGAAGCATCTAATAGCATTACACCATCTACAGGAAAATTCATCCATTTTATACCAACACAACAAAGAATACAAGCTAATCTCTTCACCACTATCAATGAAAGAATTAAAGGATCCGAGGGTTGAGATCCCAATAATCATCAGTAGACTGAGAAAGGCAGACATTTTATTGAATTATTAAGAATCTAGTATAAAACCAGAGAAAAGCAAATGCTGTTCCTGTATTTCCTCCATCTAGTCAAAAGTTACAGTTTCAGCCTGTTTTTCTGAACTGTTTGGTCATCCTTACCTCATTCTGTAGCTGAGTCCTGTAAGTATCCTGAGTTTGATACTCATTTCGGAGACTGGCAGCTTCCCGTTCAGCAGAAGAAATCTTCTTTTCATATTCCATATTATTAAGAGTTTCATTTACTAAAAAGGAAGTCTTCTCATTCAGCACAATTTCTTTCTTTCTGATCTCCTGTTTTATCTCTGCTATTAGCTATCAGGATAAAAATATTTTAGATTTGCTGGCATTAGTTAAGATGTGATAGATTAATAAAGGGTACAACAAGAAGACAGATTGCTGTTAAAAGCATTCTTTGTACAAGACCCAATTATCACATCATTCTTAAATTATTTTGTGCCACTAATACATCACAACACCAAATATTACAATTGATTTGTATTGGCAACTTCCAAAATATCCCAGTATTTAAAAAAAACATGACGCTATAAACTTGTATGAAATAAAAATAATTTTTGATTGACTGAATAGGGGAAAAAAAGCTGTATGAACAAAACTTTGGATAGATGATGTGGAGGAAATACAAGAGGAAAATTACAATGGAAACGATGTTTACTTTAGCCAACATTTATAGCTATTCAGCTATTTCAAAATTGTGTATTTTTAAAGGTTAAGTAAAAGATTAGCTACTGTGAAAATTATATTGTAGTTCTAATGTAAAAAAAACAAAACAAAAAAAATCTGTTTACAAAGGCATCAGTAGGACTATTCTATGGACTACTAATATATGGAAGGTTGGCCAGAGCTGGGGTTTTGTCATTTGTTCTTTGCAGGAATCTTCTGACCTGAAATACTACGAAATCCAAAATATTTTAGCTAAATTAGACCATTATATTTTCTGTTTGGTAGTATTTCTTCTGGCTTGTCATTTCCTATTATTACTTTTTTTAGAGTTATATCTTAAGCCTGTTTAAACCGTGTTTCTGCTCAAGGTATACCTAATACCCACATGGGCAACATAACAAAGCTGATACTCTTTCAGCAGAAAAATACTATCAGAGATAAGGATTTAGGTAGAGCCTTCTTGTACATGCAATTATGCTTCCCCTCCCCGCCCCAAGACATTGTTACTTTAGAATCCACATTTATAGAATTTTTCTCTATACTGATCCTTCAAGCTTTTTCTATTCCCCTGCAGAACTTTCCAAGGAGTTTCCCTTCTCCTGACAAAGCCGGGATAAAATATACTTTATTTGTACCTCTTGCCATTGTACCATCTGTGCATAAGACACTAATAAAATCAGTGAAGACTATATCTTTTAGAAATTAATGCTAACTCATAATGCCCAACAGGATTTTTTTTGGATTAGAAGAATGTTGCTTCTCTACATTTGCAGAATGTACTTAAGGACCAATTTTTAACATTAATGTGATTATTTCTCATAATTCTGACACAAGTGTTAGTCATGCATTTGTTCACAGAGGTAGAAATGCTAATTCCTTAAATTGTATGTGTTCTATTTTCTTTTTAATATTGCAGCCCAGACACAGAATCAGCTCCTTGCCGTTGACTGTCTGTACTCTTAAGAAACAACATTCCATCTTGTTGCTTCTTAGATCAAAAAAAAGAAAATACTGAAATTAGTATGCTTTGCTTTTCCAACAACCTGGAGGTTGAAAATTAAACCTTGTATGGTATCAAGCAGGGCACCATTACTTACACTGAGATGCTGCTTTCAAAATAAATTCTGAATACATTTCAGTAATATCTAAAATTTGAAACACCTTAATAAAATAGAGGTAAACACAAAGAGAACACTGATCATCTAAAAGACCAAATCATTCTATGGTGAGTGGCAAAATGCTTATCAATATCACAGACACAAAAGTAGTCCGATACACTGATAGGAGTCAGTTACAGCAGTTTTACCAAAGCACAATGATCAATCTGTTGATCTCTTTTTTGCATCTGTTGTATTGCATTCTCCCACTGCCTGATGACTTCTTGCCTTTCCTGATGAACTCTGCGAAAATCTTCAGCTGTCTTGTCAAGCTCTATCTGTGTAAAAGGAAGCACCTCCATAATTTCTGATTTTTAAAATTTCATATATATGAAAGATATCTTCAAGAACTTTAAGCACAAACCTGAGCTGTTAGGGTCTCTGTAAGCTCGTTATCAAGAGCTCTGCGCTTCTGATTTGCTTGCATGGTCAACTTTTCTACTTGAAGGGTTAATGCCTAAAATGAAAGAATACAAAAATATAATGTATTTGTAAACAAATATAGAATGTCTTATAAACTCTTAAGGTCTGCTATAATTAGGGGTGAAATTACTGAGGCATCAATTTTATTGTGTTTTAGACAGAAGAAAAAAACCTGAGAATCTAGCCTCCCAACTTTTTAGTCATACAAGAGGCCATAATCTCTTGTCAGCCCTCGGTACAAGACTGCAGTAAGGATAAAGTAACCCTCCACCACATATAAATGTGTACATGGTGTCCTCAGCATCAGCTATAGCACATTAGTCTCCCTACTATGTTGTGTGACTTGCTAATATAAATTATATCAGTGAGACTGTGTAAGCTAAAGTTTTTGGGTTAAGTATTTACTGAGTAAAAATCATTTTTCTCCTCCATGTATTTATGGGCACAAAAGAATATTAACCAGGGATATTTAGCCCTAAATTAATATTATACTTGAGAACTAACCCTTATAAAGTCTAAACTTGTGACTGGAGTGTCTATTTATACCATCTTTCATTATTCTAGACAGCTGTGCTGAAATAGCCATACTTTGTTCTCAGTATTCTTAGCAAATTGAGTTCTAACGAGAAAGTTTATTTGTCCACACTTGGCACGCTTTTTTTAACAAACTCCTCTCAATTCAGCGGCACTGATTTCTAGACTTTATTATCAATTTGTGCACTTTCTCAGAAAAATTAAAACTTAAGTTTCACCCAGATGAATAAACAAATTAATGTCCTCAATTATGCCTTTCACCTTTTGGAAAACTTGTTCTCTCTGACCTTCAAAATTAACCTCACATGGAATTGCACTGTTGTGCTAAATGGAAACCAGTTTAAAAGTGTCATTGTACAAAATCTTGTCTCAGTCTTACCCAACCTGATAACATAACAAAGTCTTCAAATGCTAAAATGCTTCTGTTTCTGAAAATTGCTGTCATTTCTACTTACTCCTAGTTTCCCTTCATCTTGTTGTGCATACTTCTGGATTGTGATAGCATCATTATCTTTACGATTTGATTCCTTTATCCAGCTCTCCAGAACTTCCTCATCACAGTTCATCTGCTGTTTTAAGTTTTCCAACTTCTTAGTGGTTTTATTTATAGTATTCTAAAAAAAAATCAGAGATAAATTAGAAGGTTAATATTAAATGTCTAATATTTTCTTTGAATAGTAATTGAAACAACCAGTTCAAGCTACTGTAACAAGTTTATACACATGTTGTTGCCAACAGAATTGCTAGGGGAGGGGGTTGTTAATTGTGTATTATTCTACAAGTCCTGGTCTTGAAGAAGAAACAAGAGAGTAAATCACCTCAAACTTAAAATGCAAATAATTTTAAAGAGAAAAGTCAACCTCTGGTGAGATACGCCTATATGCAGGATATATATTCCACACAATAAACTGATCTGAGGCATCATAGGGTAAAGTTTCTCCCTCACACACTAAGGCCCAGTGTGTGGGCCTTATCCTTATCCTGCATATCAATTTACAAATGGCCCCACGTGACTGTGAAGAGTCTTCCCGATACAAATATTAGAGAATTTGGATCCAGCTGAATAGCAATGATGTCTTCATCCTGCAACCTCTTCTGAGAGACTGGAGATTATGAACAGATTAATGAGAAGAGAGCAAATTAAAAAAAAACCAAACATAACTTAAATTAATCATAGAAAGAAAAAGAGACAGTTCCATTAAACAGAAAAATACTTGTAGTTAGATAGCATTAGATTACTACTTTTTTTTAATGTAAAGCAAATTTTTGATCTTGAAATCACGATCCAAGTTTAATTTATGTGGAGAAGAAGATATGCCACCAAGAATTTCATTTTTAAGCCGTAAAGAAACTACTTGCGAGAATTAACAAGATGGTGATATGGATGTGTGGATGTGTATCTGGCATTAAGAACTGTTCTTAAAACAGAAATCTTTCAATATCTAGTCAATATTTGCTAAGCCTTGACCTGTCTATGCAAGGAGATCCTTAGTGTTGCAATACTTGCCTACACAGGGAAAAGCACATCCAGATAATTTATTATAATTTATAAGTTTTAATTATAATTAGCTATTCCTGACTTATACTGTTATTTCTGTAAGTACAAGTCATAAAATCTAACTGCAATACAAGTGTTCTCTTACAAAAATTTTAAGCCTTACTTCTTGACTGTTTTTCTTTTCTCTTAAGGAAACTATCTCATCTTCCAGTCGTTTAATCTCGCTTTTGAGATGTCCACGTTCTCTCTCAGCAAGGGCTTTAAAGTGTTGTTCAGTTTCAATTTCATTCTTTCTGGCTTTGTAAAGAGACTAGAGAAAAATACAGTGCAACATTTCACAATAAACAAAAGACATATATCAACAAAACCCCTTTTTTCACATACAACCAAATTCCAAGTCAGAGACAGTATGATTTCATCATGTAAGTATAGGAAATTTCAGAGAAACTTTTTTGTTTGGATTTTAGTATCTTAAATATATGTATATATATTATATATATATGTATATATATGATATATATACACACACCCCCATTGTACTGTATCAGATAGCCACAGATCAACCACTTATAGCCCTAAAAACTCAATTCAAAGTTTTTTCAACCAAGATTCAGATTCTTAATCTTTCAACATCAAAATCTTAGTCGCTTGATCACCAGAGACTTTACATTTCAGGAGGCACAACAAAAGAAATAATTTTATTGTTTTCTACTGAGACAGAACACCACCAGGCTGGCCTATAGCAAGATCTCTATATTGTCTAATCTTTCTGACAAAAGTGATTTAACGGGTATTTTTTTTCCTTACATAAGAAGAAATCTATTACTTACTAGAAACTTCTCTTAAACCATAGAATAGTTTGGGTTGGGAGGGACCTTTAAAGATCATCTAGTTCCAAACCCTCTACAACGAGCAGGGACTTCTTCAACTAGATCAGGTCACTCAGAGCCCCGTCCAACCTGACCTTGACTGTTTCTAGGGATAGGGCATCTACCACCTCTCTGGGCAACCTGTGCCAGGTTTCCACCACCCTCGTTACAAAAAATATCTTCCTTATTTCTAGTCAAAATTTACCCTCTTTTAGTTTAAAATGGTTACCCCTTGTCCTGTCGCAACAGGCCCCGATAAAAGGCCTGTCCCCATCTTTCTTCTAAGTCCCCTTTAAGTACCAGAAGGCTGCAATAAGGTCTCCCCGGAGACATCTCTGCTCCAGCTTTTCATCCACCAGCACCTCCAAGTCCTTCTCGGCACAGGGCTGCTCTCAATCCCTTCATCCCCCAGCCTGTGCTGATACTGGGGGTTGCCCTGACCCAGGTGCAGGACCCTGCACTTGGCCTTGTTGAACCTCACGAGGTTCACACAGGCCCATCCCTTGAGCTTGTCCAGGACGCTCTGGATGGCATCCCATCCCTCAGGCTTGTGAACTGCACCACTCAGCTCAGTGTCACCTGCAAATTTGCTCAGGGTGCAGCTGATCCCACTGTCTATGTCACTGATGAAAGTATTAAACAGTACTGGTCACAATATGGACCTCTGAGGGACACCACTTGTAATAGAGCATAGCATGTGCCGTTTCTTATGTGCAGATTAAAACTTGAGCGTAGCACAAAAAAAAAGTTGTTCAACTGCAGGAAATTTTCTTAAGACTCTTTTACCTGGCATACTTTACCTGAAAAGTATACAGCTTTGATTCATGAACTCTTTAGAAAAACCACCCATTTTGGCTAATTAACTTGGAGTGTAAGTGAAGACTTACACCTTAACCATTTCACTTCATTTTTCATGTCCATGAATTAACTCTTCACCAGCATTTCACAACTAACTCTTGACCATTGTAGAGATTATATTTTTTTTTCTCTCCTTACAATGATGTTTTATTTTCCTTGACCAATTTTTTCTTAGCATCTACAAAAAGTCCCCATTCATAAAGAGTTCTAAAATACATCCTTCTTGGCTTTCTTCTAGGTAGAA
This sequence comes from Phaethon aethereus, assembly GCF_964289735.1. Taxonomy (NCBI): domain Eukaryota; kingdom Metazoa; phylum Chordata; class Aves; order Phaethontiformes; family Phaethontidae; genus Phaethon; species Phaethon aethereus. The sequence goes on along the minus strand of NC_138585.1, from coordinate 20,099,665 downwards.
TCATTTGATCTTGGATGGTCTTTTTAATGACCATCAAGTAGTATCACTGAGATACATAGTTTAACTTTTGTTTCCTCTGGAAGTCCTGGAACGAAGGCCTGACTAAACTCCAACAAACCTGGCTAAATATATAGGGATACCACCCACAGAAAGATACTTGGGTTACAACTCTGTCTGATGAAATGGATCTGCTACAGGTAGTGATTTACCTGAGTGAAGCCGTACTCTTGTCTTACATTTTTCAAATGAGATGTCATTGCTTCTATACGCTCTTCAAAGTCGGTCAACTCATTTTGCAGGTTTACTTTTTCTTTTTGCATCTTCATCAGCTATTTAAGAGTGAGAATTGTCAAGTAACTATTTTTAGTCGAGTGCTTATTAGCTGCAACTACTTCAAAATATAGTCTTTGCACTTACTAATCAAAAAATGTAAGAAGCACGCACTACATTCCTGCACAGTGGTGAAATGAGACATTTTGGAAGAAGAGGTAGTGTCACACTTTTGCCACAAAGTACCTTATCAGCGAGATAACCAAAGTCGTCGGGGCCCCCACCGCTGAGCCGGCGCTCACTCCACGGCCAGACACACCCCACACCCACCCGAGCTTCACTAAGGGCAGGCGCGGCCTCTGGCCCCGCCGGCCCACCGGCACGCACACCGCTGCACCCAGCCGGCAGACAGGACCGGCAGCCCCGCGGCGCACACCCTGAAGGTACGCGGTTCCCGAGCTTTAAAGCGAGGGTCTCGCTCCCCGTTTCCCTCCGCAGCTCCGCGGAACTCGTGGGGTTTTCCTCCCTCTCTACCCGCGTCCCGGCGGGCAGGGCAGCTCGGCTGCAGACGGGGAAGGGTCCGTGGCGCCCTGAGACGGGCGGGGAGGGGCAGGGCGCCGGCGGCCCCTCAGAGCCGAGGGGCCGGTCCGATGGCAGCGCCCCAGGGATTCTTCTCCCTCCCCGGCCGCAGCCCCGCGCTCACTTCGTTCTCCAACGCCTTGTTCTCCGCGTTGGCCACGGGGACGGCGTAGCCATCGTCCCAGCGGAGCTCAGCCAGCACTGAGGCGGTGGAGCGGCTGCTGACGCTGTCCATGGCCGCTGGCGACTGCAGGCGACAGGGAACCGCGCAGGGCCGGGCCTGGCGTCGCCTGGCCCCTTAGCAACGCCGAGCCCCCGGCGACCGACCAAGCGGGAAGTGGCTGAGGCAGGAGCCGCCTCCCGCCCCGCCCCGGCCGTTGGCGGTCTCTCCCTCGCGTCCTCTCCCCGGGAACGGCCTCGGCCTGGTGGGGCCTGGGCGCTCTGCGTTTAGAAATTTCTGGTCGAAGAGCCGACATCAGCTCGTAAAGAGGGTTTACCTTACTCGTTACTCGTTAGCAGGCTTACCAGAGCCCTCTAGAGACAATGACCTTGCCTGCAGCCGCTTGTAACCCTGCTGAAGTGGAAGGCATCAGACCCAGTGCCTTCGACTGGCACACTGCTGGCAGGGCCTCAGTGTCCCCCCACTCAATGGCCTCCCTGTCAGAGCCCCAGCCTGCATCACAGCTGCATCAAATCTGGGGCCCGACCAGGTGGGGTAGCTCACCAGTTGCTGATAACACCTAACAGCAGCTTTCTAGGAGGGTACATGGTACATGTCCTTTTTCTGAACAGGCCTCTGGCATTACCTCCCAATGACAAACAGGTGCGTTTCCTGAGCCAGAGATTGCATTCAGGTGATTATAAACACCAATGCCATATTCTTTATAGACTTGGCTGTTGCCTTTTTGAACCCATCCCTATCTACTTCTGGGTTGTAAATCACCCTGTGTCACTGAGTTCCATCATTCATAGACAGACAAAGGCACACCAGTCTTGGCAGGAAGCATAGTCTTGCTGCAGAAACCCTTTGTTGGTGACTATTTGCGCTATTGTCTGGCTGAAACATCTGAAAAGACATTAAAGGAATTAGAATCATATAATAGTTTGTATTGGAAGGGACCTTTAAAGGTCATCTAGTCCCAAACCCTGCAATGAGCAGGGTCATCTTCAACTAGATCAGCTTGCTCAGAGCCCCGTCCAACCTGACCTTGACCGTTTCCAGGAATGGGGCATCTACCGCCTCTCTGGGCAACCTGTGCCAGCTTTTCACCACCCTCGTTACAAAACATATCTTCCTTATTTCTAGTCAAAATCTACCCTCTTTTAGTTTAAAACGATTACCCCTTGTCCTGTCACAACAGGCCCTGATAAAAAGCCTGTCCCCATCTTTCTTCTAAGCCGCTGGTACTTTTTACTACTTAAAAGTACCGGAAGGCTGCAATAAGGTCTCCCTGGAGCCTTCTCTGCTCCAGGCTGAACAACCCCAACTCTCTCAACCTGTCCTCACAGGAGAGGTGTTCCATCCCTCTGATCATTTTTGTGGCCTCCTCTGGACCCTCTCCAACAGGTCCATGTCTTTCCTGTGCTGAGGGCTCCAGAGCTGGACACTGCAGGTGGGGTCTCACCAGAGCAGAGCAGAGAGGCAGAATCCCCTCCCTCACCCTGCTGGCCACGCTGCTTTGGATGCAGCCCAGGATACAGTTGGCCACCTGGGCTGCAAGTGCACATTGCCATCTCTGCTCCAGCTTTTCATCCACCAGCACCTCCAAGTCCTTCTCGGCACAGGGCTGCTCTCAATCCCTTCATCCCCCAGCCTGTGCTGATACTGGGGGTTGCCCTGACCCAGGTGCAGGACCCTGCACTTGGCCTTGTTGAACCTCACGAGGTTCACACAGGCCCATCCCTTGAGCTTGTCCAGGACGCTCTGGATGGCATCCCATCCCTCAGGCTTGTGAACTGCACCACTCAGCTCAGTGTCACCTGCAAATTTGCTCAGGGTGCAGCTGATCCCACTGTCTATGTCACTGATGAAAGTATTAAACAGTACTGGTCCCAGTACGGACCCCTAAGGAACGCCATTTGTCACTGATCTCCATCTGGACATTGAGCTGTTGACACTACCCTCTGGATGTGACCATCTAACCAATTCCTCACCCACCAAATTAAACAAAGCATGATTAATAAGTGAGCAGAACAGCAATAAGCACTGACAAATGGTTGGGAGGTGGTTTGGAGGAGTGAGGAGTTTGCAGTCAGGTTTTTTATAAAATGTGGGCCTATGGCGTAGTAGCAACACTGGCCATAGCAGGAGACATTGATTTTGCTAGTTACCTGTGTATGGTATGGAGTAATGTTTTCAGAGAAGAAAAGATCAATGAAGAACAGTGAAAGTCAGGCTGATGATGCACCAAAATGTCAACTTGCAGAATTGTGCAGATTATTACTGCTCTTCAATTCTTGGTCACTTCGCTGATCATCCCCCTTGAGTTATCCTTAAAAGTATTGAAAGAAATAAGAACAATGTGAGGAGGCAACCTAGTTTTTTAAAAATAGAGGAATGGTGCAATGTTCAGTGCCTCAAGCTACCTGTGAAACAAATAAGCCGTAAGGAAGATCCTTTTTGCCTCTGTTGTCGTATTGTGGCACGGTGGGCTATGGATGGTTCTAAGGTGTGCTAAATAATATTTCTGAAAAGCAAGCTTGGCAGTCCTGGTAAACAACAGGAAAATGTAGTGGCTCAAGACAGTAACTGGCAGCAAGCAGCCTCCTGTCACCTTCCTGCTTGCCCTCTGGGATGTATGAAGTTGTGATGGCCAAAGTTCTGTGTTTGGATCTCCTTGCCATATGCTTTTACAGTCTGCAGCTCAGTGATGATGTCTGTCTGATGCAGAGAATGATGTGCAGAGTACGGTTAGTGTCTTCCAGAGGAATGTGGAATGCTTTGACTTATGTTAGCAGTGTGGACAAGGCAAAGACGGTCATCTGCAGGAGGGTAAACGATAACTGAGATATACAGCTATTAAGGAGGAGGAAAATTTCTATAGGAAAAAAAATCAGGCTTCTTAAGATACATGTATTCTTGATTCTAGTATATCATAGAATCATTTACATTGGAAAAGACCTTTAAGGTCATCAAGTCCAACCATTAACTTAGCACTGCCAAGCACTAAACCATGTCCCTAAGCACCACAGCTATATGTCTTTTAAATACCTCCAGGGATGGTGACTCTACCACTTCCCTGGGCAGCCTGTTCCAATGCTTGACAACTCTTTCGATGAAGAAATTTTTCCTAATGTCCGATCTAAACCTCCCCTTGCGCAACTTGCGGCCGTTTCCACCTGCTCTATCGCTTATTACCTGGGAGAAAAGACCAACACCCACCTCGTTACAACCTCCTTTCAGGCAGTTGTAGAGAGATTTGTAAGGTCTCCCCTCAGCCTCCTTTTCTCCAGGCTAAACAACTCCGGTTCCCTCAGCTGCTCCTCATGAGACTTGTGCTCTAGACCCTTCACCAGTTTCGTTGCCCTTCTTCTAGAAGACTGACATGTGTAGACAGCTGTCTTTTCAAAATGAATGCTTAGGATCAGCAACTCTCAGCACTGTATCAGAAATGGGGATAAGCACAAAAGGGATCAGTGCAGGGGTGATGCATTGGTGCAATAACACGGGAGAAGCTCCCGCTGTTTGGAAGGTGGCAGGTGAAAGGGCTGCCTGCTAAGTACTGTGCTTTTTGACCTGCTGGAGGGTAGAGTGCCAAGAGCTAGGTATTGCAGAGTGCAGTTAGGTGACCTGACTGAATGAAAAGGTTGAATTCCAAAGACACTAGAAGCTACTAGAAAAGCAGCAGAGACTACAATGGCACATAACTGTGTACGTATTAGGGGCCTCTTCCTTCCCTACCCAAAATGAGAACCTCCTTTTGCTCACTATGTGAGAAATAAACGCAATTCACCTTGCAGGGGTTTTAAATTAACATCTGTAATGCAATGTGGCATTGCAGTGATGAGCACCTGATAGTCTTGTGTTATCCAAGCAGAGCTCATGTGTTAAATAACACATGAGACCACATAGTGCCCGAGAAGAAGAAAAAGCAAGTTATTGGATAGTTATTAGGTGAACAGTCAGTCCTATTCACTAAGCAAGACAGGCATCCAGTGAAAAAATGGTAATTTATAATCATGTACCATAATGCGTACATGCAAGAAACCAAAATTAAATTGCTCTTGATGCAATTAAAACACATACTGAACTTCTTAATTTTTGTAACCTTAAGTGTTCTGTTCATATGCTTTTGTGAGTACAGTATTTATACATAGTGTCTGAAAAGTATAAAGTATTATAGAAGTAAGGAGTATTATTTTGCAGTTTTCATGGAAATTCCACACCTTTTGATTTCTCTTGCCTGATCCTGTCAAAATCTCCATGATATGCTTTTGTTTGTGTGGCTTTTCTCATCTTCTGCCTGTGGTAATACATTCTGTAAGTGCATCAGTGTTTGACAGACATGCTAACCCAGCAGATGGTGCTGCATGTCTGCGTATGTCAGGGGTTTTTTCGTTGTTCTTTTTTCACAACAGTTATCAACTCCTCAATTAAAAGGGAAAATATAATTCCTATTCTTAAATATATTTATATAAATAAATATACCTATATCTTAAGTATATAGGTTTTTTATAAACTATGTGTGTTATTTTTAAAGTTGTTAGAAGAAACAAAAGCAAATGTAACATGACAAACTATTTTCTTCTGTTAACATTCCTTTTGGATTGAATTTTCAATTATGAAGACCACTGTGCCCATTTGTTCAAATTACATAAATGTAAAACCATTGTTTCTGGCCTTTAAAAGTCTTATAGCTCTTCTTGTGCTTGTTAAAAAAAAGATCCTTTTTTGTTTGTTTATTTACGCCCAAGCTTCTTAAATGGTTATCTGTGCTTTCTAGCAGGTGATTACTTTTGTTATCTAAAATACAGGAAATGTGTTATATATTTAAGACATCCACTGAAAAAAAAAACTTATTCAAAGGGTTATTGGATTATTTATAACTAAGCCAATGTATCCAGTTAGTGTCATTTAATCACTGTTTATAATAAATTTCATATGTGAACCTTTTCCTCTGTAAGTCGCAGGGTGTTTGATAATGGCATGTAATGGGACACATTATATCTTTTCTTTCAGATGGGTGAACTAAGACTGCTAACACAATGGAGGATGCAAAAATGGGAAGAGAGATTGAGGAGACTGCACAAGTGAGTGTGAGATCAGAATGTGCAGGAAGTTTGAAGGATGAAGAATCTGGCATCATAATGACATATGTATTGACTAAAAATCTGATGTCTTTATTGAAACCTTGATCTCCTGACTCAGGAGAAACACAGTTGCATAAAAACGAAAATTGCTCATAATCCAGGTCTGATGTGTTATGTTACATATAGTCCATTGCTAACCTGTGAATTATATAAATTGTCATCAGTTTTAATACATTGATTTTAGAAAAAAAAAAGACAAATGTAAGCTAAAATCAAAATTTTTTGAAATTTGAAGTTTGAGGTAGTTTAAATTTGTGTCACCAATAGATTCTCTTTGGTCTATTCTATACTTTTTCCATAGCTGTGCTGGTGAAGGCTGTGACTTTTGCTGGTACAGTGCTGTGGGCATGGGCTTTTGTGTGGTGGATATGGGTGCAGAAGAGAAAAAACATCCTTTTTCTGGAATGTTCATTTGAAAAGTTACTATAAGCGGTACCAACATAGGGTGATTTATTGTACTTGTACAACCTGAGTTTTCACTAAGAGACTGCTAGGGTAGCTGTGACAGCAAATCCCTTTAAGGATAGACAAAAGCTTGTCTTGTGTCAGTGGTGAAGGGTCTGTACAGCCCCTTTGAGCATCAGCCAACAGAGGGCACTGCAGCCAGCAGTCTGAGTGGTGCCCAGTGGGTTAGGATGTAGGTTTTCAAAACACTGTTCAGAAAATGTTCATGTAAAACCATTACTAGGTTTTATTTAATAACCTCCTAACCCGCTCTCCCTCTCCTCCTCCTCCCCTGTGTTCCTCTAATGCCTTTTACAGCTCTTGCTGCACAGCGTGAAGCCTTAGAGCTGTATTCATCAATGACTCACACCCTTGCTTAGGGGCCAATTTTCATGGAAGCTATACAGGAAAATCTTGAAATGCACCTATCTCATGCAGGGCACAAGATGATTTCTCTATTCATTACTATTCCAAAAGGACTTGTTGCCCTTTGGAAATGTTCTGATATTACTTACATTTGTGTGTGCGTGCATACGTGTGCAGAGCTAACTTGCCTTAGATTTGAGCGTTCTAAAAATAAAAATGTATTGTTATTATCATTGACACTAGTCAGCTGAAAGGTAACTAAGGACCTGCTTACACTGAGTGGAAGCAGGCAAATGCAAAAGAAAAAGCAGCACTGTGCTTTAGATGAGCAAAACCTATAGACTCAAGCACAAAACTTGTTAAAAATCACCCTTTTTTTTGATGCTATTATTAGCAGCCTTCTGAGGAATTTGAGAGTAAAGCCAAGGACTTATTCTGAGAAACCAAACTGCACTTTTTTCCTCCAGAAGCTATTTGTGTAGGTCAAGGTTATGGTACATTTCTTAAACACCAGAAGAAAACATGTTCCTGTCCCGTAAGACATCATGTGTTAACTCAAGATTTTAACTTTGTGGGGGAGAGGGAGATAAAATCATAGAAATTATTAGCCAAAATGACCTTTCTGTTTAAAACCCATCTGACAGGAAGGGAGTCTTTACTGCAAAATTGCCAGTCATAGAATAATTACATTCTAAGGGGTTGCTAATTATAACCAAAATTGCTTTAAACATTTTTGGGGAAGAGACTGAGGCGTACTGCTTAGCATAAAGCAGTTTTATTTACCCATGTACAAAGCAGCTTACACCCCTACAGGATTAAAGTAATTGCAATATTTCACTTTAAATTGTTGTAAAAATTGTGTCATGCAATAATGAATCAGAACTAGTAGGAAAAAAGGGGGTAAAATATAATTTTGTTTTTCGTAATTTTTCTAACATAGGCATTTCAAATCATAATTTTAAACATAGCATTTTCCTTCTCTTTGTTTCTTAAACAGAATGGAAAAATCTCTTTCTGCAGATCAGGCCTATCCAGTGACATTAATTTCTACCTGCAAGCTGCTCAGGTGAGTTCCTCAAGAATGAGTTGAAGATCAGATTTATTTTTTCCCTATTTGTGGATATTGATTTGCCTAAGTGATTTTTGCTAACATAACTTTTTGGTTGGCAAATCAGTTTTTTCCACGCTAAGATGGCTTTACAAGAGTGCATAGAATTACAAAGCTCCATGTGTATGTTACACATAACAGGAAAATTCAAGACCCTATCACATCCAAAAAATAGGCAGAGATTCCCATAAAGGCAGTAGCATGATCTTTGTTTTAAAGATGACAAAACAGAAGCACAAAGACATTAAGCATCTTGCCTCATGTTGCCCAGAATATAAAGTAGAAGACGAGAATTTTTTACTTGCGTTTTATTTTCAGACACAACTTTAACACCTATATGAAAGTAATTGCTATTTTGTTTACATGGGATAGCCTGTATCCAGTTCTTCCTTTCTAAAGTTCATTTGTGATGTAGAGAATATGTAGGAATTGTGAGTGTACTCGTGAGTAGCATTCCACTGTTGAACTAATTGCTAGGCCAAGCGAGGGACCAGAGTAAATGGGTGAATAATTTGATCCAAGATGGATTTGTACTCTACCAACACAGCCTGAAATCTTCTAATGCTTATGGATTTGACTGTGAGCTGTTTATTGTTGTTTGAGCCTGTTCTTTTCTATTACCGTATTTTCTCTGGGTATCGTTTCTGTGTACCTTATCTTTGTATAAAAGACCACATCTTTACCATATTTCCAGGGATCAGTCAGCAGAAGTGTACAAAATTTACTGCTGTAGACCAAAATATGGCAAATAAAGGTAGTGCATTACAAAGTTCTCGCCCTCAATCACGCAGAAGGGTCTCTATGCTTCTGTGAGCAGTGGTACATATGTGGCTACACTGTAATGGGAGAAGGGTTAACAGCAAACCAAGACATTCTTCTGCAGCAAAAGGAAGTAGAATCTTCTCTAAGCAATTACCTTTTCTGTAATAAACAATGTCAGTTGTCAATAGAGGGAGTTTTCTTACCCTAATCCCCTTCCATTTAACTTAAAATAGAAATGCTATTAGTTTGACTAGCAGGTCGATGTATCGTGAAGCCTGGCCATACATGGTTGCATGTTAAATTTAACTGCCAGCAGAAGTGTTATTAGGATAGCCCAATAGACAAAGGATAGCCTTTGTCTATCCTTTCCTTGAATAAAATACAATAAACAAATAAAATGCATGCTAGAGCTTTGGTAGTGTTAGGTGCTTTTGGCAGACATGTCTACTGATATACTGCAATGTCTTTGGAATACAGAGTACATTGCTTTTTATTACAGATTCTGTTGGAATCATGAAATTGTGAGTAGCTTCTCCTGTACTTTTAGCTTCTATTGACTCTGAAAATCCAGCTCTAATTACTAATGAATGCTTTCCAAAATAATTTCATTTTGGTAAAGGACACACATAACCTGTTATCATTAGATATCTACTGGCAATATAGGTAGCTTGTGCTTTGACTAACCCTTATAGGAGGGGAAGAGAGAAATACAAAAAGCCATGATATGTGCTTAAGGTAATGAAGAATTACAGATTACAACAGCATATCTGTCTTTCTACGTATAAGCTTTGATTTTCAATGAATGTGATTTTCCTCATGGATGTGGTGAGATTTTTGGTACAGAGCAACTACACAGCTGAATATTCCACAGCTGAATAAGCTCAGTTACAGGATACAGAAAAAAACAGAGCTTCCAGGCAGCATGCTTGTAGTTTTCTCTGTGTTACATATAAACAGATTCTCTGTCTACTGTTCTTTCCAATGGCATGCAGCTACTGTGATCTTCTTCCTGACCATAAATTTTCTTGTGTCTTTTTTTTAACTTTAGAAATACACTTACTTGAAGAAGAGTTGCACTCAAAAAAGAAAAGGCACAACGTTTGAGATAAAGAAAGTTAGTCCTACTTAATATTATGAAAAGTTATATGCAAAAGTAGTGGAAATTGCAAATCGATCCTTTCTATTTTTATTTTTTATCACTTTCTTTATACATGGTGTAAAGGTAAAGCAAGGGCAATGCCATGGGAGGATGGTGGCTTTACACTTATAGGAATCTGATCAAAGAAGAACCTCAGCCTGACCTCAGCCATAGCCATTCCCACTGTTTTGATGAAGTCTCAAGTAATTGCGATTTCTTGTGTTCCCCATTTGTGTCTATGAATCCTCAGCGCTTGAATCCTTCTGCTTCGGGCTTACAAAAGCCTGTGTCTCTAATAAGATTCTTCATTTTCTTCCTCATTTTCGCAGTACTGAGGGAATCAGAACAGTTGTTAAGTGTTTATTTCTTAGCAGTTTGGGGTTTTTGTGGAAGGGAATTGGCCTTCCTCTGTCCAGCGTACGTGGAGCCAGAGAATGCCCCACAGTTGTCAAGGCAACAGCTTTTGCTTGGGGAGCTGCAGAAGAGAAAGTGATGGGAATGTCCTCCAGAGAACCAAGGTCTTTTGTTGTACATCATATAAACATGCGTGTGGTCCCTTTACTGCAAACAGTATCTATTTACAGGTTAGTGAAAGTAGAAGTTACACAGAGTGCAACATAATGAGATGGAGCTTATGCTTCTGACAAAAACATTCTAATGTACACACAGGTATATAATTGCAGGCCCAAACTAGGCTTCTCTTCAATGTATTTGTTCTGTTGTGCAAGGTCACTACATACTGACATAAATCAAATGTTTTTAGACTTTTGGAAGGGAAAGGGAACTTAGTTTTCTTTACTACCTAGAACTTCTAGCAAGCAAAACTTTGTACTTAATATTTTATGACTATTCAGTTCTCCAGAAGAAGGGTGTCTATTGGTCTAATCTACTAATGGGATTCTTATGATGATATTGCTTGCCTTCACTGGAAGATTTGTTTCTCATGCTGCATAAATTTTAAAACAGCGAACCAGATTGTTAGCTAGTATAAAGCACATAGCTCATCTGAACCCACAGAGCTATGCTAAATTTTATCTGGTGCAGACTGTGGACTGCATGAATTCAACATGGAAAATGCCATTGCAAGAGTGCTAGAAATGCATATAACGCAGCAAAAGTTCCTTCATTCAAAAAACAAGGCAGGATCCGAGGATTCTTTCTGCATTTTAGTATTTCTGGGTTTCTACTGCCTCAACAGCCAACAGTTAGAAAATCTTACATCTGTGTATTATAGTTGGAATACTCGATGAATATTTCTATGGAGGCATGAAAAATGATACATTTTCCATTAGACGTACAACGAGGCTATCAAGAGTTTAACAATGTATTTTGCATGGGGAGATCAGATAGTCCTAAGACTTGTTACTGTGCTTAGTATTCCGCACACAGTGTTACCATCTTCATGCAATAGTTGCTTGATACCTCTAAAGCGCGTATTCGCTGTTGTTGCTGCTATATGTATAGTAAAATACTATATAGGACATAGCATAACCTTGCTTGATATTATGGTCCTGTAATTTTCTTTTAAAAGATTAACCTTTTAAATACTGTAAGGTTATATTAATAGTTGCAGTAAACTGTTTAAGATTTATGTGCAGCAGCACTGCTTATATTTATAGTCAGTGACCTTGATACCTTGCCCTAACAGTTGAGATATTTTTCTGTTACTTTGTTTCTTCATTTTCTTGGCCTTGGTTAAAAAAACAAAACACCAATTTACAAAAGAACTTCCAAACTTTTATAAACTGTTATACATGTAGATTTCGGAGCTATTTGACCACTTATTCGCATTTCATGTAGTCATTTATGCCACTGGGGAGTGAGTAAGGTATATCTACAAATAGAAAACATTACCTATGAATTAGGCTTTCTGAAGTGCATTTCATTGCAGTATCAGTCATTGCAGAATAAGGTTTTGACCCTTGGAATACAGATGAACAATCCCTTTAAAAGGTAGAATATTTGAATTTAGGTTGCAACATAGACAGTTGCATGAAATGATGTCTCCTGCTATGTCAGCTGAAATATCAGAAATCCTATTTCTAATCACTTCCATGTAATATGGCATGGGAACATAGATACATATAAGCCATAAAGAGAAACAGCACAGCCTTTCAGACAGACTCTGCAGGCTGCCTGTAATTCAATCCCCCTTCTCCAGCCTCTCCACCCACCGGTTGAGTCTCTCGTTGCCCTTCCAACACCTAATGCGCTCCTGACACAATGGAGGGAGGGCAGAAGCAGTGTGGTGAAAAATTAGACACTGCAGACAAAAACTTGACAAACTGTCTTTCTTCTAGTGTCACAAGATGAACTGGCCAAGTGAAAAATAATGGCCATTATCCCGTCTCACTGAGTGACTTAAATGACTTACAGCCACATGCAGAGAAAGTTCTTTGGAGTATTTCCATGGGTTTTTTTTTAATTTGATTTGCATTATAAGAAGTACAAGGTAGGTTTTTACAGTTTAAGCAGCTTCATTTTTCTCTGACCCCTGTGTAAAGTAAGGATAACTTCACTGAACTCATTGGAGTAACCTCATTATCAAATGGATGTTGCGAGAGCACTTTCACAGTCCTTGGGCAACTTTCCAGTTGTTGCTTCTCTATGCTCATGATAAGCTCCCATTTACTTCTTCCCTAAGACTGAGGTTTCTAGGCATGCTGGGCATTCAACCAGCACTGTACTTCTGACTTTCTCAAGAAAGATGTGTCTTTATGAATGGTGTCAGTGTTGTAGAGGTCATAAATTGAGTCAACATCCAGGAGTCTCGTGCACCCAAGCAGCTTCTAATATTAATAACAATCTGGAAAATGTAGGCATTCTAGTAAGTACAATGTTATATTTACAACTTCACAAATGCTGTCTCAGGTTTGCTTCAATGCTTATATTTGACATTCCAGGCTAGTACCTATATCCTGGGATGCTGTCCAGGCTTCTCTTTCCTACCTTTGTCAGAAATCCTGTCTTTGACTTGAGATACTTTTCGTTCTGAAAGTTTCACTAAAATTGGTAAACTCCCGTGAAAAGTTCCAGTTCTGAGGAGAACAGTTTTTTTTAAGAATTCCCAGCAGGTTCTTTACAAGATCTGTAGTAAAAGCAACTGTTCTCTGCCTCCAGGTTCAGTTGCTCCTACTAATTCAACAGCATAGCCATGGCCTTGAGGAGAGTGGCTGCATGAGCAGAAGCAGCCAGAGACTAAATGTAAGAGAGGAGAGGGACCGAGAGCTGTGTAGTACTGTAACTTATATCACATGGGAATTTGAGCCACAAAACCTAGCTGTCCCCTATTGTGTGCTACAGCTTCTGTAACCTGACCTGACCAATAAACCCTTTAATTAATTACAGTTGGGGCCATACTTTTATATACTTTTATACATTTACAAAAGCCAGTAGAAGACTGCTTGTACCTATTCAACCAGTTGGTGTTAGTGTATACAGCTCTTAAAAAGCACACTTGGAGCAGCCATAAGCGTGATGTGCTTTTTGATCTTTTCATCTCCCATCTATCCTAACTGCCATCTGGAGTGCCTATAGAGAAGGCATGCATGTCGTGTTTGGAAGGCCTTCCAACATACTAAGGCACTGCATATACTTGATCATAAGGGCTTTCTCTGGGTGTGCCTGAAGCCATGCTTATATGAATAGCACGTCTGGTCTCAAGAGCACATTGAATAGCACTTGGAAGGAAACCAAAGGTGCTGTTTGTCTTTTATTTATTACTAATGTAGATAAGATACTGTAAATAATGACAAGCCAAAAAATTTCAGATTGTTACAAGTGCAACATACCAGAAACTGCTTTCTTCCCTTTGCAGTGGAAAGGTATTTAGCAATCTCTTCCCATTTATTATTGCTGATGTAAGCAAAATCTTACCACAGAATTAACCAATATTTCATATACCTGAATCCATGTTCATTCTTCCAGCAGCATCCTTCCTGTTTTCTCTCTTCCTTCTCTTTTTTGGAATTTGTGGTTAGACAGAGCAAGGTGTTTTCTCAAACTGCATTTAAAGAAGTCTTATCTCTTCCTGGTTGTTATTCCTCCAAGAAAATGTATAATGTATTTTGTCTGCTGGTATGGAAGGAAAATAAAACCAAAAACCTGCTGCAATGAATATAAAACTATGAAAGTTAAGAACTTGAAATCCAGTGAAGGAGTTCTAATTCCATATTTAATATGCATTAGAAGCATGAATTTAATTTATAGTAAAATAATATTTTTATGAATTATTACTTGTAGAAAATCAAATCATAATCTGTGTGCTCTTTTTCTCTTTTTCACCTTTGTTCCAATGTGCTATAATCATATTTTTTTTGCAGTGTAGCACTCCTGTTGATGAAGCCTGAAGTACATGACAATATGACTGAAATTCATTATCAAGCAAATAGTGTAGCGAACTTTGCGGCAAATCATCACAAAGTAATCTTGCTTTTCTCTCTGGCCTTACTCTAAATGTGATTTGCACTCTTATGGAAAGAGGACCTTGTGCTGGCTTTGATGTTACATACAAATTATTTTGCTTTATAAAATTTCCATTATGCCTGTTTATGTTTAGTAGCAGTGTTATTGATTCAAGCTGTACTGATATGAAAGTAGTCGTCTTCATCACTAAGCCCCTTCAAAGTTTCATGTAAATTTGTGGCATTTTGCCAGCTTTGCTCACAAAAGAGCATAGAGCTGTTGGAAGGAAATGCTCCAGCTGTTGGAATAAGTGGAGCCAAAAAGCAACATCCAGATAGAAATTATCTAGTTCGTGATTTTGCTTTCATCACCAGATGTTTGTCATGTGACTTCAGCATTAGAGAAGAAGAGAGAGGAGAAAGTGGATGGTGATGCTCAGCTTAAATCTAACACAAGACCTTATAGCTCAGCAATAGATATAGGCAAACGATTATTGGCTTTCTCCATTTTGGTTGAGAGATTCCTTTTTTTAACATGATATGGACTACAGCAAACTATGTCCCCATGAGAAGTTTTGGGTTGGTTTCTTAATTCTTTAAACTCTGAAAGACTGTAGAAGCAGAGCAAGATACACTCCAGATTAATAGTATAGGTTACTCTGGTTTGGGTGGTAATTTGTCAAGATCATAGCTGTTCTTTGTGTACCAGTTTATAGCGATGTTAATAAATCCTAAAGAGTACTATTCTCGGTTCCTAAGGGTTGCAGAATTATATTCATATCTGGCTTTAGCATTGGCAATTATTTGGTTTAACTTCCTCCAATACAGTGTACTTGAAGGAGCTTGTTTCACCTTCTCTTAGTTATGAATTAGTTGAGCCATTTCAAAACAAACAGAATTGAAAAGACACTTTTGCGTTTTCAAGTCATAACCCTTTATCATCTCTGTCAAGCCTCTCATATAATGCAAAGCTACCTCTAAAATCTCCTTATGATTTTTCCTCTTCTTAACCTCACAGGATGGCTGACACAAACTTTTGGTGCTCTAGGGATTAAAATGAAATGTCCATCTTGAAATGTTCATCCTAAACTTATCTAGGATCTGTTTATAACTATTTATTCTCAAATTACATGATGCATGCCATAGAATTTCTAAGTGAATTTGGATAAATTACTTAATCTCTATGTTTGACTTATCAGGCAGGAGTCCTTCCCCTCCATCCTCTCCTACCTGGCCACACATTTGTGTCCCTTGCTGCCTCAGGTATTTGTCAATTCCTTTACTGACCTGTGTCAGTGCCTTAGTCTGGCAAAAGTATGCTCAGTTTTGAAGGGATAGTTTTATGCTGGAATAGTGAACTAGAACAGCTCAGCAAGTGGCCTAGGAAGCACATTGAGAGGGGAGGACAGAGGCAGGGCCTGACAGTTACATTTCTGGTGTAGGTGGCTTTGGAGCTATAGCCTCGATTCTAGATTGATAAAGCTACAATAACTGTCTTTTCCAACATTTTTACCATATTATCTGTTTAGTTTTTAAGCTCTCCAGATCAAAGACTGCATCTTTTAGTGAATTTCACAGTGACAACCACAGTGGATCCCCACATGTAGGTATCAAGACAGTACTGATATAAGATCACAATAGAAGCAGCATGCTTTTTTTGACTGCCTACCTTCTATCACACTTTTTGTGTTGTGCTGCAAATCCAGCTTTACTGAAAACAGATTATATTCTCTGTTGTTTGGTTTCAGCTTATTATTTATGATTATATGTGATGTTAATTTTTAATTAGGTGGACTTTGCTTTTCAGTAGTGAGACAGCATATGCTTCATTAACCATATAAATACACTTTTTTTTATAATATGAAGTTTTTTTACTTGTGAACTTCCTTGACATACTTAACAGTCCTAACAGCAAACAGTATTGAACCCGTTTTCTCTATTAACCTCTGAAGTGTGTGATATAGATTTACAACATAGGTTTTTAATGTGTGAGAAAATAATGCCACTTAGTAGTTTGGAGTCTGGACAAAAAAATTAGTATTTTATAATAGGTGCTTTTATGTGAAACAAAATATTCTTAACATTTTTAACAATTTCTGAATGTACTGTCTCCACTTTTTACTATAATATTTTACATACATCTGGTATTTCTGTGTCTGTTTCTCACAGCAGTGTTGAGAAAATTTCATGCTTTCACATTTTTCAGCTGTAATACTATTTACTTCGAAGAGAACCGAGTATCCTCTAGTATTCTGCCAGGTCTCTCTCTTCCACACTGAGGTAGTTTTATTTGATCCTATTACGCCAAAGATTAAATTTCCTTGTGTTGTATGGTGAGATACCAATGCTTATTTTCAGGGAATAATCTTATGGAATGTTTTGTGTTCCAAATTATTTGCACCCAAATCCAAAATGCCAGTAGCCTTTGTTTCAGTAACAGAACATCTGATTTGCTCTCATGCTTCCAGGGAAAGCACACTTCCCAATACTTACATATGTCCTCTATCTTTCACTATGGGGCCAACCCCTTAGTTCTTACTTTAAAAAATTAGAAGTGCTTAAGAATACTAATATTTCAAATATAAATGGATGAATGTACATTGAGTCGATTAATAGGAAGGAATTGACTGAGGAATTGTGAGTGTTCATTGGTTTTATGAGTTTGAACTGTGCTTAACACATTTCCTCCAAAACTTTATGCAATTCAGTATATCCTGACGTTCTGAAATATTCATTTAACTTAGCATATAAATGCTAAAGGTGTTTCAGAGCCTGATCGCACTTTCTGTGTTCAGACAAATATCCACTGTCTCCAATGAGGAATTTTACATTGAAAGAGGTTTCCCCAGTGCTAGGAGTTTTGCCTGAAGAGAGGAAGCTGGATCAGTCCCACGTGTTGTAGAGACTTAAAATCAGGAATTAATATGCAGTAGAGCTATGACAGTGGCTTTAATTCTACTCACATTAATTTTCACTGTTATTATTAATTAAACCCTGAAAATCAGGGATTTAATGGAAACTCTGACAGACCTTTAATTATAGCATTTCAACAGTCTTACAGTATAGGATGTCCTCTACCAGTGCACAGGACATTCTGTACTTGAGAGGGCACAGAAAGAAGTCATAGGTTTTGGTGTTCTTTATGTTCAGAATGTTTTTTAATTCATGACAGGCTTTTACTCAGTGTTGTCTGCTGCATCCGGGTAAGTTGTATAAAGTAAATACTTTAACTGTTGTATTCAAGAACAATTTGGAAACAGAGTTTTAAAAAAAATGTTTAATGTAATTGCTCATTACTGTTCAAAATTATATGTCATTGTTTTAGGAGAATCTACTTCAGTCTACGGATTTCTCACAAGCTATTTATATAGCATATTGGTTATGCTCACAGATATGTCTACAACTTATATGATTTAGTTTGCAAACTTTCGGCAAAGTTTGCAAGGATGACCTTATTTTTCTGTTTATCTAACATCTATCATAATGGGGTCCTGACCAGAATTCCTATGTGCACCCATAATATAAGCCATAAATTACAGTAATTCATCACAGGTGATTTGTATCACTGTGTCTAAAGTCTTTGCATTATGTGTGTTCCATTAAGGCCTCAAGATGAACTGCTTAGGCCTTGACTGCATAGGGCAAGCATTATGTCAGAATGTGTGGTATGATTTACACATACTGAATTGTCAGGAAGGATAGGAAACTGCAGGGAATAATCAGTGTTCTGTAATGTTTAGTACATTGCATTTCAATTTATTCAAGCATGCAACTATATAATATGCATTTTTGTGTGTGACAGTATTATACCCTACTTGCTAATTTTTACAATTTTATCACAAATTTTGCAACATATACTCTCCATTAAAGAACATTCCTGGAGTCACATGAATTTATAATTGAAATTGTTACTGAAGGATGAAGGGGCATGGACACAAAGTTTTAACTCTGGAGACTATGAAGGAAGTACAGTCTAAAAGTCTCAAAATCAGAGCCAAATTTAACAGTATTTGTAGCTATTAACAATATTTATAGCTAAAACAATGAATTCTTTTGGACAAGCTGAGTAATGAGTTTTTAAATGTTTTTCCTATTGGTAAAAACTGGTGTTTAATCAGTTAGCCACCTGTCCTCTTGATTAGATACCAGAACTATTAGAAATTATAGAAAATGTGTATGTTCTAAAATTGATAGGGAAAGGAATTTGAGGATGTTGCATATTAGAAAGGATTTCAGCTTTTATGTGACTCATTCTGAGATTTCTAAATTTGTATAGTATACAATAATGTTTGGATGTGTATATATGAACCAATTCTAGAAATGTTTTAGGCAGTTTAAAAAAGTACTTTTTGCTAGGAATCTAGCGAAAACTATATGCAATGGTTTGCATTTGCATTGCGTATTCTACCCAAGTAAAAACTTTTAAAGATTCATAACATACCTTGCACAAGGTATGTTTGACTTATCCCATTTTTATAGAGCTACATAATAGGAATGTGAATTATTGAATAGAACCAGTCTCCGCATTAGCAACCACTACTGAGCATAAGGAAGCGTTCTTAAAAACTTCAGGATTACTTTACGGATTATAAACACATGAGTTCCTGTGATCAGAAGTTGTTCTCTGAGATCCCAGCCCCAAGCACTCTGGTTGCCTTTTCTCACATGATTACCCTGAGTGAGGCAAAAGTTACTGGTATGAGTAAAGCTTAGTCACATTTCTTTTTCACCTGCCCAGAAAGGCAGACCCACTCTCATTTTTCATAGACGGTACTTATGATGCCGGTGCATAGAAGTGGCTTAAAACTCAATTTAAGATCTTGAGTGCTGGCCCAGGGAATTACATCACCAGAGGGCAAGTTTGCCAAGTCCAGAAAACCACCAAAGCCGTGGCAGTACACTCTGTGCGATCTGCCATAGAGAGAACCCAATGCCGAGCACCTCCTACTCACCCTGTGTTCACATGAAATTTAGACCCAGAAACAAAATTTTCATAAAGAAACTATTCAGCTGGTTCTCTTTTTCTTTACTCAACTTTAGAAAGAACCCAGACTTCTAGCTTTGGTTCCAGCAGGTTTTCAGAGCTCTTCAGTTTCTTTGGAATCTCTCTCTATTTTTACACCTCCTAATAATTTTTCATTCTCCTATCTATCTAGAGCCTTCTTTCATGGATACCTCATTGAGAAACCATTTGTTCTTCACTGAATTTTAAATTTGCTGAGGAGAGCCAGGGAAACTGGTCTCACATCACACCTAAGTGAGTCTAATAGCTACCAGCTGCCTAACAGAGCCATCAGCTCCCCCTTCCCTTTGCCAGCCATATGCTCTCTCTGCTTCTATTACCTCACTCTGGCACTCATTCAGTCCCCTGCTAAATCAGTTAAGGAAGCTCAACTATCAGGAGACTTTACAAAAAAAGCAGATAGTTTTCTCCCAGTTTACTTCTATGAACTGCCTCACCGTGGGAGCTGGTGCAATGGAGGTAGGGGCAGAGCAGGACGGCCTCCCCTTGGTGGCAGGGAGCTGTTAGATTTGCAGGGCTCTAATGTGAAATAACAGCCTGAAAGCTGGCCAGTATTGTATGTCTCTAATCCCCTCTGAGAATGTAATATGAAACAAAATAATACCTATGGCAGATAACAAATAAATATGTGTTTTATGTAAATTTAGTTTAAAACTTCTCCAAAATAATTGCTTCAACTCATTAGGAAAGCTGATTTAGTATAAGAACTGTAGAGACTTCTTAGCAGTGCCAGCACTGATTGGCTGGGTTTAGCGAAGCGCTGTGTATGTCAGCTATGGTCAAAATTGTTGTTAGCATTAGAAAATTGCCTGCTGTGTGGATGGGCTTAATGCACTATCATATGGTATGGATGCAAATTTAATGGGCTTGAAAATGGAGAGATTGAGCCTGAAACCTGTAGGGCATGTCCTTGGCCCAAACTAACCCACACCACTTCTAATCAGGAGTCACTCTACCAAAGTGGAAGGCATTAAACCAGTAGCTGATTAGAATCAGGACCCAGTTACTTAAGAGGGAGCTTTGACTGTGCAGGTGACCACAATGGCATTTTGATTTTTTTTATATTTGTATTTTTTCCAAGGAGCAGAGTAGATATCTGTTTAAATGCACATGAAATACAAACTCAAAGTGTTAAAATTACATTTAGAAATAGCATAACAATACAGACAATATTAAAAGAATGCAATTTGTGAAGGTGTCCTTCCTTAAAAGAATGCAATTTGAGAAGGTGTCCTTCCTTACACAGTAATGGGATTGCCACTGCTGCTCAGCACATCACAAGAAAGTTTTATCTTAAAAGAGCAAAATAATATCATTAACAGAAAATTAAACTTAAAGTCACCATGATCTATGGACTTAAAAGACCCTCAAGAAATGAAAACCAATTGTCTGTTGGAAAACCAGGAGGTCAAGTAGTCATTGACCAACCAAAAGCTGTACCGATTGCTGAAAAGTACAGTACTTTCAAATCCAATTAACTGTTTCAAGCAGACAGTCCTCATTTTCTCTTTCATCAGGAGGGAAATTTGCAATCATATATTCCAATGAAAGTTAAGTTGTTTTGATCTGATAATTGTCAGATGTATTTATCTTAATTTGTAAGTTTCTAATGCTAAAGCTCCAAGCTGTTCAGATATAACAGAAGTACTGGGAAATGAGGTACAAAATGCTGGAATTCAAATTAACCAATAAATATATTTTAATATATATCAGCAGGACTCTAGAGGATTCCATTAATGTTGAAAAATAGAAAGGATTTAGGTTAATTTGGTAAGAAGGCAGGTCAGAACGTTTACAACAGTGGCATAGAATTGTATAGAGATGCAAAATTTTTCAAGAGAGCAGAATTTTTTCAAAAACGCTGACTCTAGCTGTCACAGCCCTGCCTTGGTTAAATCCAGTGGAGAGATATGAGGACTTTCTAATTTGCTTTCCCTCTATTTTAATAATAGCTGTGCATAAGTAATTTATGAAAGGCCAACCAGGCAGTGGGCAACAGAAAATTAAACTCATTTTATCTGAAAGCAGGTGGATTTCTATATATCATTAGCATGCATAGAATTCTCACAATGTTATTTCTCATACTGATGGAATGTAACCAAATAATATATGAGTTTTTTGCTTATGCACGAGTGAAATTTTTAGATAAAAGTGCCAGCCCCAATGGCAATTTTCTGCAAAACGAAAACTAATTCTGCGAAGCTTCTTATTACTGGGAAGACTCATTTGGCTTGCATTAGAGACTGACATAAGTGACTTTAGGATTTTACTAACAGATTAGATGAGATGTGGTATATGCAGTAATATCATTAGAGAATGTAGCAGCAGAAGCAGAAGAGTTTGTGGCACTTACGGACACTGGCACAAGTAAATTGTTTTCATTTATGACAAGCTTTTAAATGATTTTTTTTTCTGATGGTGATAATATGTTGTAGTCTGAGGTTTCCCTCATCCTTCCCCAAGATTAAAAAAAAAGCTTCTGCCTAAATTATTCTTTATGAAGAAAACAGTACTAAAACTAAATAACTGTATTGTCAATGTTATGATAATCTAAATGAGGAGTGAGAAGCAAACCACATATTTCTCTACTTGCTGTATTTTCACTATTCATTAACAGAAATACATTTGTGACCTCCACTCACATTGTTCAAAATACTTTAAAACAGCAACAAATATGCTACAACCATTTGCATTAACCAAATGGAGCTTTCCTTTTTTTTTTTACTCGTAAAACTCTGTTGAGAGTTTTTTCTTTTAATTATGATGCTCAAAGGTACATCCTGCACATGGCCTTTTTCCTCTCTCGCACCTTGTTTAACAATAAATGGCATTTGGCACACAGTATTTTTCTCTGAGGCAAGGAGAAAAAAAAAAAGACTATGCTAAATCCATATCCCATATTATATTATATAATGTTTTACAATGAAGATGAGGAAACAACCAGGTAGTGTGTCTCAAGGTGAAACTTCCCATTTTCATTTATTTTTTAATTCAAGAAACAATAGTGACAGCTGCCAGGAGTTAGCAGTAACTACTCCCTTAATGGGTTGTATTAGTTTGTACTGATTCTTGGTAGTTGGCAATATATTTTGTTCACATTTGAATTTCAAAAAAGAGGGAAGATATGACTGTGTTGTTGGAACCAATAACACTGACCCAAGCCATATGACAGAGATAGTTCTTTTTTAACCCTGACCCATGTGAGGTGACTGTGTCCAGCTGTTCTTCAGCTGCTTATTCAGTTTCTTATATCAGCATTTATGTATGTCACACTTACATGACTTTTTTATATTACATGACTTTTTTCTTGGTTTACTCTGATAGCAAAGTTCATATTGTCCTCCGTATTCAGTGCTTTTACAGAGCTATCTTGACTACTAAAGGCCCTAAGAAATAGGAAAATAAAATCCCCAGGTAAACTGCATGGGTATAAATGTAGGATGACTGTTTACTTCAGCGAAGATACTCCGGGTATATAATGCTCTACTTAAAAAGCAGAGTTTGGCCCAACGTAACCAATATTGAAAACAGACTTGATATTAAAGATAACCATAAGTTCTCAAGTGAAAATTCTGGTCTCGACCATACTGAAGCAAATGCAAAATAATTCTGCTGAAGTCAATAGATTTCCTTCAGACTTTGCTCAGCATAAGCAGGGACTGAGTTTGGCTCTGTGTGACATGGACTCAGCTAGTATATTAAATGTTAATGATTAGAATTCAAATGGTGTCATTCAAATAGATAGATTGCAAGGCCTTTTACACACTCTGGTTTATAAAGTTCTTCTCTGTTGCAATCACTTGCCACTGTTAGCAAATGTGTAAAAGAGAGAGAAGTAACTGAAGAAATATAAAAAATCTGAAGCTTCTGTACTAAGGTGCATCTTGTGGCATCTTGTACCTACCTCTCTATCAAATGATCTGACCAGTGCTAATTGTTATACGATCCTAACACCTAGCATAGAAACTTAGGTCAAGCCTATCTGGAGCATCTTAGACCACTAAATCTGTTTCTTGTAGTCACAGATGTGTCATAGAATTCTGACCATAAATGTCTGAAATTCCATCTTAAAGCAAGTTAGGTTCTCTGCCCCCCATACTCTCTATTGGAAAGCTGATCCAAGACCACCTTCCATCAAAAATTGTGACAAACCAAATGTTACAGCAAGTTTGTCCCTGTGCTGTCTTCTATAGCTTAAGTAGCTGATCTCCGTCTTTTAGCTTTGTTTTAAACTCAATACTAGTTATGGAAGACCTGCACAGTAGACCTGGAGCTCTACCTTGCTATTCCATAGTCTGCCCAGATATTTCCCGAGTCTTCTGGCATTATCCAATTGTACGTTCAAACAGGTAACTCTTAGACAAGCCAGTTCAGCTCCTTCAGTGATAGGAAATGCTTTTTGCTACACAATGTTCCCATTTACCTTTGATACTTAACAGATATACCAAGCACTCTAGCCTTTATGGCCTTAACCATAAGACTTCTGTAGGGTAGTACAAAGTATTTAAATTGATTATAACAGCAATTAGAGCATAGGCGAAAGACAGAAGTGAGAACAGAGGAAGTAGATAATATGGTGGAAGAACATTAGAATGTTTTTTCATTGCAAATGGACTAAAGGAAGGTGTTCTTTTTTCTCAGTTTGCATCTTATTTTTTGTTATATTTTATTTCCTACTTAGTTAGAACATTAAAGTCAAAACAGGCACATGGATGTGTCTTTATTTTCCCCCATTTTAATTTAAATATACAACATTTGAAGGCATTCAACCATCTGCTTTTTATTTGCAGCCAGCAATCAAAAAGTATTTTCACTGTATTATTAAAAACTAAGAAATAAATACTATATTTTTAATCTTAAGCGTTTTAAAAATGGAAGGAGATGCTTTCCAATAAGTGTCAGTAAGTCTAGCTCTAAGTTGCTTGTGTTGACATACTGCTGAAGGCTAAAAACAGCTTATACAGATCTTATTTGTTTATAGGGCAAGTTATAAAATGTTCCACCGAAATAAGTAATGACAATTTTTGTCTACATAAATGTCCATGTAAATGTAATGATGTTTTGTCATTTCAACATGACTACCATTATTGAAATAGAAGAGCCAGTACTAATTCTTGCTGTCATATTTCTTAAAAAATGAAAATAAGGCATTTAAAGAAGCGTCAAGGTTTTCAGTGTTGATCATTCATCTCCTGCATGCTCTTAGAATAACACCCTCAGCAAAAGACAGACAAAAGCTAACTAGAGTTCTGCTTTCTAATCTCTTTAAGAAACATACATTTGAAGATATTTTCCAACTTCAGAGTGTTCTGAAACTCAGTGAGACCTTAATTAATAAGATGTCAGGTTTTGTCATTGTCTGAAAGGTTATATAACCTGGGCACAGGGTAAAAACCTGAAAAAGTCTGCCTTTGTTCTCATCAGCCAAAGGAAACCCTTCTCTCTTTTAACTGAATACTTAGAGGTTACAAACTGTGCTGTGATGAGCTCTCATGGTGCCCATCCTCCAGTGAGACTACGCACAGGATAATAATTGATAACAACATTCAGGCCAAAAAACCTCACCGTTGAGCTTATACGTGATTTGAACATAGCAGCGTTTTTTCAAACTCCTTGGAAGTGTGAGCTCCTCTCCTCCCCTTCTCTCATCTGTATTTGCATGCTGTCCCCAGTCAGCAGTGGCTCAGTGCATGCAGGGGAGGGAAGCAATACTCACTTGCTGCCTGCAATTGCCTACACTTCCTTTCATGCTCTAGAGAAATTTAGTGCTGCTTGCTTAAGAAAAACTGAGTTTGTGGCAACTGATATGATTTAAAACTTTTCCGAAGTTTAATTTCTGAGTTTTTTCATGATTCCTACAGCTGTCACCAGCCAGTCAACTGGGGCTGGTATGACCTTGTGCTGGCCACTATCTAGAGATGCCTTCCTCCTTGTGGAAACGTCTTACTATGGTCTTTATGGTTTCCTCTGCTTTGGCAGATGGCTACAGCATGATCAGGAACGGAACTGAAAAGTATCATTCCTAGATAATAATGACTATTTTAAGTAGGCTTTATGGCTGATTAGATTTAAGATTTGAAAAATCCTGAATTCAGTCTTGCCTCTTCCATCAAAGTGGCATGTGACCCCAAGTGGGAAATGTCACTGGGAGGAGTGGTGTCACCTGTTTTTTGAAGGGATGTCTAATTTTTTGTGCCTAAGTAGCCATGCCTTTAAAAGGCCTGAGTAGTCACACACCTTGAAAATAATTTCAGCTTCATAACTGCAGACATGTAGAGTCTTTGAAACCAGCTGCCTCACATGTTCCAGAAAGCAAAACCTGGTTTTGAAATATTTTTAATTCTCCATGCCTCAGTTTTCTCCAGGTGCTAGCAGGATGAGGTGCAACCTATGATGTGAGGGTGAGATGGATACTAATTTATTAATATCTGTGAGGTACTTTGAATATGTGAATGATACTAATTACTACTGCGTGCATTTCCATTCTGAGGGCTCACAAAGCATTGGGCAATGGGACAGGCAGAAGTCCCTGTACCACACCGTGACACAATTGCAATGACTATATTCTGCAAGTTAGGGCCTGCCTCCTTCCAGTGACTTTCTGGAGCAGCAGAGCAGGGTCAGGGACACAAAGCTGTTTCATTCATGGAGGAGAACAGTGGAAAATGAAAGGCTGAAACTGTAAGTTCACCTGAATCCAGGAGTTCTGAGCAGGATTCTGCCTAGGTTAATCCAACAGACCGTCTGTAACTATAGAACACATCTCTAAGAGAGAGGCAAACAGAAAACCACCAGGCTGCACAGCATTATGAGACTGTTTTGGGGAAATAACTTTGATCTAGGTGCTAAATACAGCTCTGATAATAAAACTCAGGAAAACATTGGAAAAGTTTTCTTCTTCCTTTTTAAATTGATTGAATACCCAGATACTGCTTTAATTATTCATGCTCATGATGTGGTATTTTGTTCAGCAGTTTCTGAGAAGCCAGCACCATGGTATGCTCACTGATTGTTACTGTCATTATAAACTCTCCCACCGTCTTTCGTCTTATGTAAATTTAATTCCAAACACACCACTTCATGCTTTATTATCTCACAACAACAATTGCATTTGGCCCTTTGATTCATCTGTGGAGAATGCATTATAAAGCAAAGCATAAATATCATAAAATGGTTAGTTCATGGGGCTTCTAATTTCAGGAACATCACAAAATGCTAATTCGTAGTCTTCATACTAGCACAAAAATATATTTCAGTAGATGTCGTGAGGGTAAATCCCTGCTCTCCTCCTTCACTTGGAAAATGCTACAGCTTAAAGAAACTTAAAAGCTCTAATAAAACTTACAGCAAACCAACTTACTGGAGTGTTCATCTACACTTCAGTGTATTCTAGGATGAAAAAAAAAGTAAAGAGCCTTCAAAATAGTCTAGGACAGGAACTAAAGTAATGAAAGAACAAGTTGCATTTTTTTTCTCTTTTACCTGCTATATGTTATGAGGTACAGTTGTTTTTCTGTTGGTGTCATTCATCTTAAACAGGGGTGAAGCTGCACCTTCAAGGTCATTTGGTAATTGCATTGGTACCAAACCACAGAAAAATCAACACAATTTAAGTGTGTATGGCTCTAGAAAGACAAAAGCCAGTCCATTCGGGCAGAAGCCGTAGGCGTCTGTGTGCAGTTTCAAGTGGGGAGTGTATAGCACAGGCAGGAAATCTGGATTGGGAGAGAGGAGAGCATACTGAGTAGACAAAATATGAAATATACTGTTTACAAACCCCATTCTTGTTAAGGATGGACCAGGCATACAGTATTTTTTTACTTTATGACACGTATGTGTGAAATCTTCATCCATAGATGTTGCTATATTGATTTGTCCCTATTTTGCTTTATCTTGAATATTCATGGACTAGGCAGATACATAGATTTATTTTGGCTTATATTTAACACCATAAGTAGCAGAAAAAGTTTAGACAAAATTTCACAACTGTTAGAGGCGAGCGTGGGGTGCGCCTGTGTGAAAGAACAAGAGGAGGATTGAGGCAGACTGAAAAGCTCGCGAGGCTGTCTCTAGGCAGCTCTAGCTTGCACGACCAGCGCGCACCCAGCAGATCAATAGGTCTTGGTGCCTTGCTAGCATTTATGAAATGGCCTTTGCAGAAGGTAATTTCCTTTTCAGCAGTTATCAACCCAAGGCATACTACTTTTCAATTTTCTGACACATTTGCCTTTAATTCCTTTTTTTCTGTATTTTAACAAATGTGTTGTTTGGTGTTCTTTGGATCTTTCCAGCAGCAACTAAGGTCATTTCTGAGATCATAGAAAGCCCTGCGCATATTGAACAGCTCACCGCAAGCTACATGAATGTGCTTACTTACAGAAAGACTGAGTCGCCAAGGCTCCTGGCTGCTGCCCTACAGTGCTCTGAAAGAGCGACCTTTAGAGCAGTCCCCAATATGACACACTCCTTAAGTCACCTTTGGTCTAGTCACCTGCCTCGTAAGCTGTGTGTAAGAGCGTGCGGGCAGGATACTAATAAGCCAGGCATACACGAGAACATAGGACTCATACACTATGGAGGTTGCATTTTGGTTGTTTGCCATTTGTCTCTGTGGATGGTAGGTAATTTGGGGCCTAAAGACAGTGCTGAAACAACAGGTGGTTAGCTTTTGCTTTTCTTGTCCATTAATTATAAAACTTTTTGAAAATCAGGATTAAATCATCTTGTTACACAATAAAGTTTGTCAGGTATCCTTGTCTCACCTTCCATGTCTGGGTATCTAGCACAGCAAGTTCAGCCTGCTGATGTTTGTATGGACGTGGTCCTTTGAGAAAAAAAAAAGTGCAGATTCACCTACTTAATTCATATTTCTGGTAGTCTAAATCTGAAGTAAGCTGCTCTTAACCATAATTTTCAACAATAAAACCAGCATTGTTTTGTAGCTCATGCTCAGAATTACTTGAAACGTCATGAAGCTAGATTATTAGCTAGTACAAATTCAACCTAGTTTTGCTAGGATGCACAGAGATATATCGATTTATGTTAGGATATAGTTCATTGTCTCTCAAGACTGTTTATGCAGCAGGACTATTGTATTTGTCAGTAGGCATCCTGATAAAAGCGCATCTACTCCTGCTATCCTGCGGCTAGTTGTAATTATATACGTATGTAGGAAAATACTAGCTACTCCAATTCTTTCTTTTTTTTTAGGTTGGGAGGATATCAGTTGGGATAGGGAAGAAATGGGAACCCCCGCGTACTACAGGCAATGCTATTTTTTTTTAATTTTGGATCATGCTTGCTTAGGATCAGAACATTTCTTTGTGTAATGTGGCAACCTTGATTTTTGTACTGCCTATAAAAACTGTTGAGTTTGTGATTTTATTCTCTGCAAATCATCATCATTATTTACTCTTAGATGAATAATTTAGATATGTTACTTTTACGAAGACTGGAAAGAAAATTGAGTCTGTATCTTCAACACCAGCAGAGAGTTTGTAAATTGTATTAGGATGGAGTTTCCAAAATCCGGTCAGTGCTGTAGATTATTTTATATATGAATGGAAAGGAGGAAGTATGTTTATTACAAGGTGCATTTAAATTTTCAAACCTGTAGGTAAACTTTAACTTCTTAATATTAATACATTGCATTGGTAGGAAAACAAACTTGCTCACCTTGTGTTTTTATATTTTCTTTAATTTTGGATATTACAAACAACATAGGCATGGAAAGCCGTAATAGCCCATGATTTCTAATATTGGGTAAAGCACAAATATAAAATATACTTGAAGCTCAGCTCTAAGTAGATTATAAACATTTAATATAGAATGTTATCATAATATTCAGAGCACCAAATTGCAGACTTCTGTCACCCACTTTCAGGCATGCTTCTGAAGATCATAGTTAATTCTGCTGATTTATGGTAATGCTGTAGCACTATCATATGCAGCATCAGAAACCACTAACAAGCTTAGTATAAGCTTGGACTGAAATGGTTTGAGGTTTAAATTTCTGTAACGATTATAAACTAGAGGAGTGAAATCCCACTTCAGCAAAAAAATAAAAGTGTCTTGTTACAATTCAATATTGCATCCTCTCTCTCTCCCCCTCTCATTCCAACCCCCCTTACTTTCTCTTCTCTCTTTAGCTTCTCTGAGGAGCCATATTTGAGAAAAGTAATTTTAAATTGTGACTGGCATTTTTAAATTTAAAAATAATCCTTTTTGTATGGTAATGTGCTTTATAATTAGGAGACACAATGTTAGCATTTATTGGAAGTAGAAAAAAAAATAGGCTGAAAAGTATTAAAATCAACTAGATTTTTTTTGCCCATTTCATTTGAAATGATAGCTATTTATAAAACAAATCTGATGACTTTGCCAACCCTTTTCATAAACATTTTAATAACGTGTGTCGTATTTGACTGTCTCAGGGATACTGTGGGCTGCAATTACCATGAAGTCTGTTTCAAAACTCCCTCTGAATTTAGGGTTAGTATGAAGCTAATGAAGGTGTGCAAAGAGAAAACATTATGAACCAGAACTTTAAAGGATGTAAATCACAGTGCTGTTGCTTCATAATGAAATCAAAGGAACTACAGTAATTTGCAGTTGTTGAGAACCTACCTTTGCATGGTTCTTTTTATACACTGCGATCCTCTTCTCACTCCTGTGCCTTTATGAAAGCTGTGCTCAGTAGCCATGAGCTACTGAGGTTGTCATAGGTTTGGCAACATATTGCCATTTTCAAATTGCAGATTCCTTACTCCCATCAGCCCAAATTGCTGCTTTTCTTCTCTAGTCTTATGAAAATGTGAAAATTGCCCAAGATTTTGAAAGGATTTGAAATGCTTACTTTCTGGACATCAAATTTGATAGCAACAATGAAATCATGATATCTGAGTATGAAATCTTAAGGAAAGCTGTTTTTAAAAGTTATCTCAGTTTCAGCAGGTAAAAAAATTATAAACCACCCCTGCCTCCTCTCCCACCCCCAGAGCTGCTCTTCTTTAAAATTAAGGTCAAGCAAAACAATGCAAGGAAAACCAGCTACATTTTTCCTTGTTTTTTGCAAAACTTGTACTGAACTGATTGTTCTACCTTGGTGCAAGCTGTTTGATTTTGTAGAGTTCTGTTACTTGTTTCCCATTTATTAGAAAACAAATCATGATGAAGCATCAATGAAAAGCTTGTTATATTGAGCCAAATTCAGGCATACCTGTAGACTTCAATGGGGCCATAAAATTTTTTAAGGCAACAAAAAAACCCAGTATCAATTCTTTGTAATCTATTGAAGCTGAGACACATCTTGTTTACAGTAATCCTAATTGGACCTCCATATTGCCTTTTTCATCCCAAATGCTTAGAAATAGGAATCATGACTTAAACAAAACCGCTAATCATTTTTACTAGCACCTTTTCCCAAGAAAGTTCTGTAGAATTTGTGATCTGAATCAACCGGCATCAGGATGTGGTACGGTAGTTGATTGTATGGCGATGAGTTTTACTTTCATCATGGGGAAACTGGTGCTGCCACCAAACCCATCATATGATCAGTGTCCACACAAAATCATGGGTTCACATACTTCAGCACATCTCCTATCTGAAGAAGCGCATGGAATCCACTGCCTTTCTGTTGAAAAGCTGAGAATGGGAATCAGCTCTTCTGGGATCTGAACCTGTGTCTCCAAGTTGTTCAGCTGATGCCAAGGCTAATGATGTGGCCAATGGTCAAAGATTTTTACTCGAAAAATGATTCCAACTGTTTGGATATTACAAACAACATTATCGTGGTTCTGTTTCTTTTTCTCCATCAGCCTAGCAGAGGTGTGGAGAGGAAGCCACCAGGTTCTGTAAGATTTGGGAGGGCTCATCATCCGGTGTTGAAATACCAACTCCACATGCTAGGGCTTTCTTTTCAGGATGTCACTCTCCCGCCTCCACACTCACCACCAAACAAACATAGAAATCTACTACTGTTCTCCCCATGCACTCCATTTTCTTCCAATCTGAGAGCCATTTGTGTGTATAATTGAAAATTAGCAGTGCAGCTGTTTGAAGAGAGTAATTTATCACAGCACATTGTTCGCTCCTGACACTTTAGACCTGGCTCTAACAAGGCAGTGGTTGCTGGGGGTTGAGCTGCAGAAAGTGATTCGGCTGTAATGCCGCGTTTCCCCTGCTTTGTTGCTAATTGTAGCCTCTTTTTCTCCATTGAATTGGGAGTTGAGTAAAAGAGCTTGTTTGCTCTGTGTGACGAGGCTGCCAGGGCCGCTTGGGCTATTATCACAAGATACTCTTGATCTTTTGAAAAGCAGGAAATAGAATTTTTCTCCAACAGGGAAAGTAATTTGCGATGCGTCCATTAGTTCTTCATTAAAGCAAGATTAAATTGCACGGCAAATCACATCTGTGTTTGGATGATTAAAGGGTGGCATTTTAGAGGCCAAAACTAATTACTAGCCAAAATGAATGGGAGTGAAAAAACAGTCATGTTTTTACATTAGATAGTGTGGCTTGTAATTAGATTCAAGCTAATTCCACTATTTCTTCTCATTTAATGAGATGAGCCTGTCCTCATCTTTTTCTAGGCCATGCTAACAGCCCCAAATGTATAATTTTGATAATACTGTGAGTTTACTTTATTGAAATTTCTTAGCTACCTGCCACAAGTGACTGTTCTGTCTAGTGGTGCTTCATTATACATCAACACAAGCTACTGTGCATGGCCCAAGCAAGCATCTCGAGCAATCTCTGTACATTATATGTATGTATATTTACGTAAGATACACACACATATATAAATATAACACCCACGATATGTGTCTATATCTTTGTTAAATGAATACAGGCATGTTTGAAAGAGTATTGAAGGAAAGGAATATAGGTCTTAGTGTATCTGGAAAGCACAAATCTCCATGGAAAATTCCTTTAATTATGGAGATTTGTGGAGGTAGTTGTTCTTCAGGCATGAGAAGAAGGAGGTAAAAAGGTGCATCAAGTGGTGAGTGATTGAAATAATGCAGTTATTTCCTAGATTTAAAAAAAAAATAGATTCTGCCAGTTGTTACTAACGCAGTATCTCTCAATGGATGCTTGAAACTGATAGCTGATTCCAAATGACCTCGTAATTCATTAACTTTAGGGTGTACTATATTCCTAAGAGCAAAAGTTCTTGTTTCTCGTAAAGAGGTGCTGCTAATGAAATGTGGTGGTATTTCTCCTCTTCTTGGGTTCCTATACTGAGAATTAAGTGTAAAGGGCCACAAATTGGATGAATATGAGGCCCAGAGAACAGGTGTTGTCCCTTGCTTCTACTCCATGGGGATCCTCTAGAAAACAATAGTATGCAGGTGTGTTACCTGTTCTGTAAAATTGCATTGCAGTTATCCCCTGACACAGACACAGACATGGCCAAGTGTCTGTTTACAGACCTCCAGTGAAACATGCTACTGGGTAGTGTAGAGTGGTAGCTGGAGTCGGGCAGAGAAGAAAGAGAAGTGCAGACGCTACTCTATAGCAATGACCCTGGTCCTCCAATTTCCAGAGAGATTACTGGAATTTGGGAGTAAGCCTGTAGGTAATTGTCGTGGTTTAACCCCAGACAGCAACTAAGCACCACACAATCACTTGCTCACTCACTCCCCCCACGGCGGGATGGGGTAGAAAATCAGAAGAGTAAAAGTGAGAAAACTCATAGATTGAGATAAAGACAGTTTAATAGGTAAAACAAAAGCCGTGCACACAAGCAAAGCACCACTTCCCATTGGCAGGCAGGTGTTCAGCCATCTTCAGGAAAGCAGGACTCCATCATGTGTAACAGTTACTTGGGAAGACAAGTGTCATCACTCCGAATGTCCCGTCCCTTCCTTCTTCTTCCCCCAGCTTCGTCATGCTGAGCATGACGTGATATGGTATGGAATATCCCTTTGGTCGGTTGGGGCCAGCTGTCCCGGCTGTGTCCCCTCCCAACTTCTTGTGCACCCCCAGCCTACTCACTGGTGGGATGGGGTGAGAAGCAGAAGAGGCCCTGACTCTGTGTAAGCACTGCTCAGCAATAATAAAAACATCCTTGTATTATCAACACTGTTTTCAGCACAAATCCAAAACATAGCCCCATCCTAGCTACTATGTAGAAAATTAACTCTATCCCAGACAAAACCAGCACACTAATTCTTGCAAATTGGAATATTTCTTACTTCTGTACTCCCAGCTCTATACCCAGTAGAGCATTCAGGAAAAAGCTTTGAGGAGATGAGGCCCTGAGACATATGTATAGAACAAACAAACAAAAGAGCAGGATAGAAATCTTGCAGTCAGGAAGACAGACACCTTGAAGAACTTATAATTTAAAGGCTTGTTCTGCAAAAGTTTACCATTATTGGCTGTTGATTTATTTTCATGAGCTAGCTATTGACATTTTAATACCTTTAACATAAACGTATAATGAGGCAATTGCATGGATTTTGTACCTTCTTTTGAGCATACATTTGAGGAATAATTGGAGTGTGTATTTCTTTCTCTTCCAATTCCCCAAGTGTTTTTTTAGAGACCACCAATGCCATTCTAAGGGGAATTTGCCTTTGTCTGTATTTGCCCTATCCTTGCTATTCCCTAAACATTTACTGTTGGCCACTGTCAGGAGACAGAAATAGAGAATAGACCTTTAATTCAGTCCAGGATGGCAATTCTTATGTTGTTAGCACTTTCTGCTGGACTCGTAACTGTAGGTTGCTCCAAACACACCATCAGGGAGGACTTGTGAAAATGCTATAAACTACTTTATAATGCATATGTGTACGTAGAGCTGTACTTTCAAAAAACAAATTCTCATTTGACCAATATCAAACAGTTCCCACTACCTGCAAAATTCTCTTCATGTGCAGTAATTTACTAGGGCATTTTTCACTAACTTTTCTTTCAATGCCTTACTGTCTTCTGTGAAACTTAGGACAGTCGACATTGTGGTCCACTTGTTTGCTGCATTCTTTTTGCTAGATCATTGGTTTATATTCACTGTAGAGATTTCCACTGAAGATGGTATTTGTACATAAGAGCCATGAAACTGCCTCCTGGCAAACTATCATAGAGGCTATTAAGCTCACTTCTGATTTTTTAGAGATTCAGGTTTTTTTCTAGAGAAGCAATATTGTATTCCATGATTGACAGCTTCATCTAAATTTACTCTTGACATTATCCAAATCAAATGGTGAAAATACTGCAGAAGTTCTAGCAAAGGAAAAGGTAAGCTTCTTGCCTGCAAAATTGAATCACAGAATCATAGAATGGTTTGGTTTGGAAGGGAGCTTTAAAGGTCACCTAGTCCAACCCCCACACAAAATACAGTTACAAAGAAATCTCCCTTGATCATAGATCCCTTCGTACTTCTCACTTAGGAACTTTCACACAACTTAGCCACAGGGACTGACTTCGCAGTGTTTTGCCCTGTGAAAGTACTTTGCAGATATTACTTGTAGTTGCTCCTCAGACCTGCGAGTTATTGCTTTTGTCTCAAGGAATTTCCATCATTAATTTAGTTTTTTTTCAATTTTTCTTCTTTTTTTTTGATGTGATAAGAATGTATTTTGGTGACTCAAGTCTCTACTATGTAATATTTGTGTTATGTCTGGAGATCAGTATCTGACTAATGGACGTGAAACTTGCAGCTTGGTTTTAAGGATTATTTAGTGTCAATGTAATAATCAGGAGTTGCACATGGGACAATTTTAAATAATATTTCAAAGTTATAATACTGTTTTATTACATGCATATCATAATGCTCACTTTACATCTTATCAAGATCATAGTCATCTTTCTGCTGCGATGCACGTATTATGTTAATATAAAATAGTTGAAAAGCTTAGTATTTTGATTGTTTGTCTAAACTACTTTTCTCTTCTCTTTATCAGTTTTATGGACTCATGCCATTGCACCTGCAATTGAATTCTCCTAATTATAGGGAACTTTGCTTGCTAAAACAATAAGAGAAATGTGTCCATTTATCATTGCTCGTAGCTAGAAGAACTATGACTGATGTTCCTGCAGATATTCTGGCACACTAAAAGGCTTCTTACAGCTAACGAGAGTGGCTAAGAATTCATTTGAAGACAGAAGGGTCCTATTTTGTTCTAAAGACAGTTTATATTTTCTAAACTGGGGATTGCAGATTTCAAAACTTTTTTGAGCCTTCTGCTGACCTTGAAAGCTTCCTGCAATAATGGAACTGAAGTCTGCAATAACACACCTTGAATTCTGCTTCAAAACCACTTATATATCCTGTATTTTTTGCTTCCTAACACATTTCTTTATAACAGTATATGCAACCATGGGTCATGTAGTTTTCTAAACAATATACTTAAAAATGAAAGATCTGCACATTCTGGAGAAGTTAGTTTTGCCTGTGGTGGTGGCAAAGTGTGTTTTCTACCAAATATCACTCTCAATAGCAATTGGTGTATATTTTGTTTAATATTTTCAGACTCCCTGTGACTACTCCATCAAAATAGTAGTCTTCCAGATGAATAACAAGCATTCCCACGTTTTTTTTTTTATCTGACTGGATGAGTAGTAAGCAGTAAGTTTTGGGCTCAATCATCCAACTCTGTGCATGTAAATAAGTTTCCAAATAGCTTTACTACAGTAAGCTTGAAAGCCCAAGGTAGGATAAAATACAGGTCATAATTTTTTATCCATAAACAGAAGATTTATAAAAAGTTACAGTTCTTTCCGAGACCTAAAGAAATAGTAGAAGACCAGATTATTTTCCTTCTCCATATATATAAAGGCCAATCATTCAAATTCTGTAGTTGTTTCTGTTTGTATTCCAGAGAATGAAGCATAACTGTTAAGATGTTAATAACATTACATATTACTGTACGTTTTTTTTTTTTCTTTAATATAATTAAAGAAGTCATTACATTTGAGGACCTTATAGTCTAAGTGAGATACAACAGGACTTGACAAAGAAACAGATGACATCTAGCAGATAAAGAATGGGAAGAGAAATATATGCCAGACTACTAGATCACCAGATTTTTCAAAGGATTAAGAATTCATATAGTTACCACACTTCTGATGGGGGGGAGATAATCAACAGATGAGTTGGTAACAGTGACTGCTTGACCTTCTTGAACTATATTGTAAGTATTTGTATGATTGTGTCTGTAGAATGGCTAGAAAGTTTGGTCATAGATCAAGAAATACTGGGGGAAAAGTGAGTTGTGAAGAGGAATTTGTAAGAAAAGAGGACAGTATTATGACCTGCAGCAGAAGGAAAGACTTTCTGGGCAAAGATATCATGAGAGGTAGGAAGAAGGTAGAGTAGCTTATAAGGACAGCAGCTTTAGCTGCTGGAAGCAAGGAGGGGGAACCAGCATCATATGACTATGCAGCTAGTGCTTGCTTTCATGGTATTGTAAGTGAAATCTCAAGAATAAAATTTTATTTGAGACAAATAATTTATCTAAGTCATAATGTTGGCATTTGGTGGAGATACTATAATTAAAAAAGTTGATCAGATCTTCCAGTAACAAATTCGGTACTATGACAAGTAATATTCAGGTCACACTTCTCCTTTGAAGTTTTAATGGCCACTACAATTTTACGTTAGTCACTCACTTATGTTTGAAGTAAGCGTGCAAAGCCCTAGCTGTCTCCATTTGTCTATAACTACTTTAGAAGCTTCTGAAGGCACTGAGCTCATAAAACTGCAGGCTTCAAAGAGCTTATTCAAAGATTCCATTCTGCTGCTGCCATTTATCAAAGGGGCACTTTTAAAATATATATGTCTTTATAATAAAATGTTTTTTAAAATATAAACCTGACAGAGGGGATGATTGAAACAAAATCTCCATTGGCTTCAATGGCAGCAGTAGTGAGTTCCATAGTTTTAAAGATAACATTTGTATTTCTACAAATAATGTTATATTCAAGGAAGTTGCTAATATATGGAATCAGAATTCATTTTTTCCTTTTATTTTTTTTCCCTCTATCCTAATTTTTTGGAACTTTGGAAATGTGAGTTTAACCTTGAACTTTAAATCAAATTTTAAATTTAACCCCGTAATACTGAAAATTATTGTCTCTCCTAAAGAAAATGGAAACTCACTGTTTCTAAGTAGAATTCATCCTATTGGGCAGATGCAAATCTGAAGAGTCGGTGGAATAGTAAAGCTAGATTGCAATTTTTTAAACAAATAGGGCAAGAGTTCTGTAATTTATCAGTCCCATGATAGATCTTTCAGACATCTAGTACATAATGGGATCACATGGAATCAAGCTATTTTCTATCCCCGTTAAACAAGAATACTAATACTTACCTACATCACTTCATAGTGGCATGCTCTCTTGTCCAGTCGAGTTCCCCCAAAACAGCAGCAGACTTTCCATTGACTTTACTGTTTATTAGATCAACCCTTTAACTCATCATCTTAACTTCTGTAAAGAATCACAGCTGGGGGGGAAAGCGGTAGTGGATATCTACGAAATGGATATGATATCAACCAGCAATGATTTTAGAAATGTATCTTTATGGATATAAAGTGCTCCTACTCCTTCCTTATGCCAACAGCTTGGTTGCTTGCATTGTCTGCTCCAACAGTGGGCATCACACTATCAGAATCTGTTGCCATGGAAATGGCTGTGATTTTGCAAAATCAGCTTTGTGTCTTCACGATGAAATCAGACAGCAAAAAAGAAATGGGCAATGGGGAAAAAGCCCTTGTTTAAGGACAAAAGCAATTTGAATTTAAATTCAGGCCTAAAACCTTTGTCTTCAGTGTGATAACTCCCCATAAGACCACCTTTTACTATTTTTCTGTTATTACTTACCTGGTTTCCCTGGCTGCTTTGGGAAGGGAATGCCAAGTCTGCTTGAACTCTGCCTAGCATAGTGGCCTGATTCGAGTCTCTGGACTTATTATAGTACAATTAAATAATGATAAAATTATCATTATTGTTATATATTATAATAATATTGTATACATAGCTAGTAGCATGGAAAATAGCCATCCAAACACAGGACTTCAATGAATTTTATGTATTTTCATGGCTGTATTTTATCTACCACCTCAAGAATGTCAGAGCCTGCATTTGGGGCATATTCTGTTGATTCACACTTTGGCTACATTTTGAAATTGGCTTGCATAACCATCCCAGAAGAATCATCTCACTTTTGCTATTCTGGAGTAATTCTCCTATTTAAGTAGTTTCTTTCCAATTACAAGTTACTTTATTCTGAAATAACTTCTCTGCTTTGGATAACAATTTTTTTGAAATAACATGATTATTATTTTAGAATAAAATTCCCTACAACAGAAAATATATTGGAATACCTAAATGATACGTATCTGATCCACTGTTTAGACAAAACTTCATAATCGTGACTTTTTAAATAAGTGTGCGAAGTGGTTTTTTTTTCTGAAGTAGCACTGTGTCTTTACTTAATTTACTAGAGGAAGAAAGTTGAGGATAGCACTACATCTACAAATCATTGTTTTTTAGATGCTAGTTGGCTTTCCAGACTGTTATTTTGAATTCCTTGAATACACAGGCCTGCTTGGAAAAGCGTGACTCTGTTAGTGGCCTGCTTTAGAAGTAATGCAGTTGGCAATCAATAAAAATTAGTATTGATGCTATTTCATAAATACATACATTCATGGTGTGCATAGTTCAGTTCTGAAATATGAGAGTAAATTATGGGCTGGCTGGGAGTGTTGTACAAAATTCTGTTTTCATCTTGGCAGAACCATTTAGGGAGACCAATATGATGATACAGTCCTGCACCTAATGTTTTAGACTGGACTTGTGTTTAAATTAAAGAGTTTACCTTTGCCTGGAGATGGAGTTGGCTGATTATTTTTTTCTGGCTACACAAAAGTAAATTCTGTAAGCCTTATAGTCTTGCTTTTGAAATAATTTTGATAAACTGTTGGAACTCCAGGCCTTTTTGACCCTAGATTTTTTTTTCCACTTCTTTTTTTAAAGCTGGAACATAGA
This sequence comes from Phaethon aethereus, assembly GCF_964289735.1. Taxonomy (NCBI): domain Eukaryota; kingdom Metazoa; phylum Chordata; class Aves; order Phaethontiformes; family Phaethontidae; genus Phaethon; species Phaethon aethereus. The sequence continues at coordinate 20,060,267 of NC_138585.1, read as the reverse complement.
ATTGAAAGGTGTCCTCTAGTTTACTGAGTCCAGTCCCCCACAACTGTAGGTAACCATAGATAGAGTTTGTATAATATCCACTGACAAAGTGGACAAACCTAGACACACACTAGCAACCTATATAGTAAAATTCAGATATTTAGTTCAAGATTCAAAGTTTTGAATACTGCAATGAACCCGGAAAGGTCTCCTTTCAGAGACTGGCAGTTTATTCAAAGCTGATGTGGGTGCTGAACCACACCCCACCCCACATACTGCCTGCTGTTAAACTTTGCTCTTCTCTGCAAGACAACTCCAAAAGTAAAAGCCAAAGATGTGCAATTCTGATAAAATCTGTGGGACAAGCTGTGATTAGTTACTTTGCTGAAAAATCTTAGGTGGAATTTATTATCTGTTTATTGTAGAATTAGATCTACAGAGGGCTTTGTTTTTAAAGTGGGACAGATCTCCTCAGATGCTCCATGCAGTTGCTGTCTAACATTGGAGACGTGTATCCCATAACTGTACACGCTTTAAAGTTCTCCAAATGCCTAAAGTTCTGCCTATGCATATGCTGCCTCACAGGTAAGACAAGGGGAGCACATGAGCTGGTTCCTTCTGTGGAGCCTGTTGCACTTTAGACATCTATGGAGCCAGAGAAAGTGTGGATGATTGTGGTTCTTTAGTTCAGTGGTTACATTTCAAACCATTGCAGCCAATAATGTCTTCTTCAACAATCTGTCATGGGATAAAGTATTGAAGTAATCCCCAAGGGTGGAAGTTGGAACATTATTTTAAATATTTTGCTGTACAGTGATTTTCAAAGGGAATGTGTTTCAATACTCCTTTGATCAACAATATTGGCAAAAATACTTCTTCTTTATAATAAACTGTTGGATAAGATCATTGATCATTGTGGTTCAGACCTAGCTAATGAATCTATATAATGTAAGGTTGATCAGACCAAATGTTTATGGCAGAAAGAATAAAGCGGACAAAGCAATTGTTGCAGTAAATTGACTGAGTATTTTGAGAGCTACTGAAAAAGTCTTCTTTCCAAATTATAGTGTTAGCAAGCAGTTACAGACTTGAACTGCATTCATTAGAAATATATACCTTGGCACAACTACAGAAAACAGAGTCACAAAGGGTTAAAAAGAACGACAAATTGGTTTTCATAAATGTAGGACAACTGTAAAATATTTCAAAACTGTTCCATGAAAAGGGATGCAATAATGTGTCTAGCTAAGCTGGCATAATTGTCTTAAACTTCACCTTACATTTTGCTGCGTCTAATCCAAACCCAAAGACAGGGATATGCACGGAAAAGCTTGTCTTTTTCCCATTTATAGCATTTGGTCTAATAAATTGTACTACCTTTTTCCACTTTGCATGACTTGCTTATATAATGCAAACATGCACTGCCCAGGAAAAATTGTTAAGGTATAAGAGCAAACACACATATATGAACAAACAGCTTGAGGACGAAGCTGTGATCACATGGGAGCAGTTCTCTCTGAGGCTCTAAATACATTTTCAAGGCAGGATTTTGTACCTGATTAGTTCCTGGGTGTAAATTTCAAAATAAATATTGGTATTCAGTGAAAGATAATTACTAGAAGCATTATGAGCCTGACCACTTACTGTCAAAACCAAAGCTATGCGTGTTTAATAACGTAAACAGAATGGGAACTCTTATGTCTGAACCATTTTGAATCACATTACAAGAAGATGAAAATAGCACTTGAAACAATGCAACAGGGATCCCATGTGAATTTGGGTTGAGCAGGTTACAGAATCCAACTATCAGCTACGTGTATTGGGAAGACCTCATCTGCTGATCAGGATTCACATGCTTTTCTTAAATCTCTTCAGCACTTTGTTAAGTTCTTTGTGTGCTTTTAGCAAAAGATAACATAGATATAAATTCCATTGTGCTGAACTGTTAACACGAAAAGAAAGTTAAGTGGTTAAAATAATAAATTCAGACATCTACTAAGGTAACAATAAACTTACTGTTGAAAAAACAAGATGAGGATCCAAAGATAGTGGCAGATACCATGAGTGCATTCTGAAATGCAGAAGTTTGTTATTTTACTTTAAAAAGAAGCCATTAGCTTGAGTAGAACTTAGTACAGGAGGTTCAGAAGCGTTACGTCCATTTTTAGTAGATACCTTTGTCCAAATTTTCTCTTTAGCCTTAACCCAGCCCAACCATCAATTGAAAGCCATCAAAATACCATGACCTGAATCTTTAGGGTTCTAGAAGAAGAATAAATAATTATCTCTGGACTGCTTATATGAAGTAAAACTAATTAGTCCCATACTTTCAGACACAGACTGTACTGCATCTAACGGGGACTACACGTCAGAAAAGGATTAACTATACTAACTACATAGAAGTTGTGTTCACTGGCAAATTAATCAGAACACCAAAAGGAAGGGACAGTTGCACACAACAAGGTGAGCCTTTAAAAAGGACCATTACATGCTGAGGTACCTGGGCAGAGACCAGTTGCATGTTCCACTCAGGCTGGAGCTATGACTGATGTGCCACAAGGAGGACTGGCACAGGGAAAAGAATTTATGGAAGTTACAGAAACAAATTATTACTTTTTAAAATCTAACAAAGCACAAAAACCCCTCAAGAAGCTTATATAGGATGAATCTTTCTGCTAGATGATCACCCAGTGGTGCAATCTTCTGATCAATTCTCATTTTAAATATTGATTTATAATAGAATATGCTGGATAACAAAGTCATCATAATTTGGCCAAGATGGGATTCCATGCAAGTTCATAGATAATGTTTTACAAGTTACAACTGCCTAATTTTTGTTATTCTCTGTTATATCAGTGGAAGTATAATACACCGTGGCTTTTATTGTCACAAGTACTAGAAGAAAAATCAGCATAAGTACCAGAGAAAGCGATTTTTTTAAAAACAAAGTATCAACGACATAATACCTTTTTCTTAAACCGATAGTATTGCTTATGAGAATTACCAGATCTGTGATTTAGAGGCCAAAGGAAAAGAAAAATATTACCAATACCTAACAAAAACAAGAGGTCCCAAAATGATTGTCACCACAGACCAAATGAAACATGATAACAAATGACCCCTATTTCAAACTGAAAAAAAAGATAAATTTCAGACAGTGGTTGCTAACCCAGAAAGATAACAGATAGTCCATTCTCATAAAAGTAATGTATTATCATTCACCCTGGGTCAGTTTTACAAGAAGAATCGAAGCTCCTTCTACAAAACTCAGGATAGTCTACGAGGATTTAGTATGAGCGAGAGGTTATAATAGCTACTAGAAATAATGTTAATGTAGTTTACGCATCTTTTTTTAAAATCATCATTCAGATATAGCTGAGGTTAGGAGATAACAAGAGCCATTGCCAATGCTTTTGTTATACCTTTAACACAAAGGCTATTTCTAAGCTTGCATGGGATTATTTTTCTTGTATAATCTCATACAGTAAACACTATTCAGGGTGATGAATACTTCATGAGACTGCTTTTTAGGCCTTTCTTTGCACTAAGCAGTTTTTATATTTGTCTATCTAGCTTGCAAAGGCCCTATCCACCACTTTCCCACTCTGCTAAATTTTCAGGAACGCCCTGCAGCGCCACTCTCCTTCACTGTGTCAGACACCATGGGTGCCTTCCCAATGCCCGGACATCACCAGTTCTGCGTTCTTCCTTTCAGCCTCAGCTCTTTCCATCCCCATGCCATTCGCTCTCCATCCTTTACACATATTGGACTCTTGTGGCTCTTTCCTGCTGACCTATCTTTCAATGCCATTATTAATTCTTTTATTTCTACAATGAGAAGACAAGCAGAGATGAGATATTTTGTTGTTACACTGCGTGCTGTTAATAGTTTTTATCTGTAGACAATTAGAGATCATACTGAAGCTTCTGGTTCTGCCAGCTCTATATCTGAGCTTCGTACATTCCCTGTTTAGCTTTCTTTCTCATTTGATTATGCTTAAATCTGTAAATACTTACACATTTATGCCTAGGACATTCTTTGAGAAATTGTGGAACTGATGTATTATTCAAAAGTTTCCCCTTAAAACCAAAAAGACAAATTACACCAACCTGAGAATAAAACCTTGCTTCATTTAACTACCTGTGTTATCTGCAGCAGATTTCCTGGGGTGAGCTATTTGGAGGCTATACAGAAGCATGTGTGACTTTCATGTTGCTATTAAGGTGAAGCCATTGTGACAAGAGCTGTGATTGGTTTTCATAAAGACAGTTTGAAAAGACAAAACCAGGACATTGGCTTTACTTCATAGGTAGGTGAAAGAAGGGAAGGGGCACAGCTAGAGGAACTAGGAACCAAGAACAGCCAGCTAGAGAAAGTTCTGTGATCAAAGTCCAAGAAAAGGGTTTTTTTCATGAAATTTGCCATTAAAGATATTGAGGAGGCCTATGTATTAAATTCCCGAGTTTTGAGGCACTGTAATAGAGCTGTCAAACAAAGATATAGAAAGTGCTACTGTTTCCACCAGACATGACAAGCTAAGGATTCCCAACAAAGTAAGCTGTTGAGGCCACCTGAAGAGGGATAATGAAAGTGATTACATCAGCAAAGAGGAAGGAACAATCCAGGTAAAGAGTTGGTGGATGTTTGATCTTGGAGGGTTGCTGTTACCTCCAGTGCAGTCATCCAAAGCTGTCTAAAAATTAAATAGGCTAAAAGAACAAGAATGCCTAGGATTTCTTCCAGGAATTTCTGTAGTTACCTGCTAGGCATCAAAGGAGACTTCTTCTGAACCTTCAAATGTACAAGGAGGTCACATGCACTAGTGACTGCAGATTTGGTAACCTATTATTCATTATTTTCTTTTATTAGTTGTTTTACAGTCCCCAAGGCATGTGTGTTGCTTTCTGTGCCACCAAAAAAAAAAAACACAACCCCACCTTCTGTAAAATCTTGGGTTTTTTTACAGAAGTAACAGCAGTTGTCTGTTGTTGTTAATGACAATGGCAGGCTATTTTTTTCCCTATTAATTCTAATTAGGGGGTCTCACATGAATATTGAGGCCGATTTTTATGATGAATGATGTCCTGCAACCAGTAAAAATATTAGATTGACCTAAGATATTTCCTTATTTAAAGATGACCTTTAAAAACCTAAAATCACAACAAATTGATTATTCAGCTTAGCCACTTTGTTAATTTTTTAGATTAGATGCAATACTTGGATTATACTGACATTCAGGACAAAGAGACACACAAAGCAATGAGAAAATTGTGGAAAAGTAAAGTATCACCCACAAATATAAATAGCCACTAATTGAATATCTGTAGTTAGAATAATAATATACTTGTTTTACAACTCTAGGTGGCAGCAGTGGAACAAAATAGAGAAAAATGTATGATTATGATTATACTTGCTCACTGTTAATACAAAATCCATTAATTAAATACTGATGATGGTGTTTCTTGACACAGTATTACTTTTATACTCTAGATGGCAGCAGCATCACAAAATAGAGAAAAATAAAATTCATTGTATTCATGCTGTGTCCAAATCTGCAGCCCCTTCATGTTTTTGGAGGTTAAAGCTGGAGAAGGTCAAAATGCACATCTCCTGTAGGCACTTTCCTGCCACAAAAGAAGAAAAAAACCTAATGATGATTGTTAAATAGCATGTACAATTAGAAGTAAATCACTTCTGAAGTAAGGCTACGTTTTACCAGTCTTAGAAGATTCTGGGTTTTACTAATGGAGAACTGATGTATAGAAAACATAAATGACAGCACCTCTCCAGCTGGGTGTACTATACTGATCCTTAAAAATCTCTGCCTGTGCATACCTGTCATGGATCTTGCTTTTGTGTGTTAGAATTACAGCTTTTGCGAGAGAAGGCAGTGTCAGTCTTTATAAGTTCTTGCATGTGTCAGTTCCCAAGGACTTTATAGGCCTAAGTCTGGGTCACAGGACTTTGAGGTGAAAAGAAGACATTTGCTTTAGATTGTACAAAGTTTTGGTAAAACCCATTTTGAATATTGTTTGAATAGAAAGCATCATAGCTGCTGATCTGGAGGTAGAAGCAGGAGGGACTGGAAGGTGGAATCACATAACCTCAGCTCCCCTGCTTTTTCGTCTCCAACTGGAGACAAGGTCCCAACTGGATGAAAAGCTCAAGCAGTCCAGTGATACCTTCACATTCAAATCATTACCTGCCGGGTGAGGTTATATAAAATTCTGCAGAGAATTATGTAAATATAGCAAGTTTGTTGTGCAGATCATTGCGGGTGTCTACCCTGTGTAATTTTACCACTGTTATAGTCAAAAGAGCAAGTATCCACCAGAGACTGCATGATAGGCAGTGTAATACATCACCAAGTGTAAACACTGAATATTGAGCGAAATCCAGTGTATGAAGAGATTCTCTTCAGTATGGGGGGGGGTAAGAATCAAGTTTACTGCTGAGAGAGAGGATGGACTTAAGGAAAATGGGGCATTCGCTTTCTCCAGCTGGCTAGTGTATTATCCTTGGTCTGAGAGGCCTCTTGAGGGTCAGGAAGGGCATCGCCTGGTCCAGTTTTAATTGTGTTAGGAGCACATTTTGTTAGAAACGTGGTAAGGTCACATTATGGAGGTGATTCCTTTGACATATTTTGGGAGTGTGTCTTGTTCAAAGGTAGAAATCTGTATGTTGAGTGAGATGACTCACTGTGATCTGTTAGTATGATCTATGAATAGGACTACGTGAGAGACCCAAACACTAATTGGGGGCCCATCAGGTTTTCCCTTGATCACTTAATATTCACTCAATATGGAAAAGTTCTTGGTCTGTGCTACTTATTGAAAAAAAAAAAGGATTTTAAATTAAATTATCATTTTGTTTTAAAAAATATTAAATCTCTCTAGGAAAAAAAAAGCAAGCAGGAAACTAAAACTGAGCTGGTATGACTAGTATTAAGCTAAAGTGAAAGTTAAGGCAGTCCACCTACTGAGTGAATACTGAGTATGTTGTTACATAAATACATGTTTGTTAGCTATTGATATATCAGATTGGAATTAAATAATCACATCATCAGTTCCAAAGACTGACTGTAAACTCTAAATCATTCATTATGAGCTCTTTGATTATAAACCCTAAAGGTTTTAATCTGCTGAATCTGTAACTCAGAAGTGGTTAACATTTTGATAGGGAAAGGAAAAGAAGCCTTTAGCACCTGACAAAACTTTCTGAGAAAGATATGAAGGTCTCCTTTCAGTTCCTTTATGGCAGATAATACCTTCCTTTTCTCAAAAGTAAGCTTATCCAACTATTGTTTCAGACTACTTAAACCTATTAGAAAGTTTTCTGGCACTTTCCCTAGATAAACTCCAGTTGCTTATAATTAACAGGCCTAACTGCATTTTCAACTCCTAAAATTTAATTTAAAATATTTTAGATGTCTCCCACCAAGGAAAACTAAGGACAAAAGTAGATAAAGGAAAAATCAAATACTGAAGATTGCAAAAAATCTGCAACTCTTCTGTTTTCTGTTCTTATAGTCTCTTGGAAGAAGAGGTGAAGTAATCCCAGGACCAAGCGGTGGTGCTGGTACTGTGCTTGTCACTACAGGCTTTCTTCACAACCCAAAAAGAAGCCCATGCAGTGGGCTGCACAGACTGCTCTGAAGCTCTGCAATTAGATGTGCTGAGGTTTCTATTTTCTGGTGAATACCAGCTGTCACTTGGGCTGTGAAGCATGCTACAAGCTTTATGTCTTTGGCGGTCCTATGTAACTTCATGGTTGCAAGCCAGTGATGTGTATGAGATGAGAGTTTTCTGAGGATTAGGCATAACTTAGCCATTTGTCCTGTAGGTACAAGTACCTGCTGGGGGATTGTTCCAGGGAGATAGTGATTCCATGGAAATAGTACTTTTTCCTATTAAAATGAAATTCCTGTTGAACTTAACACTGTGGCATTAATTTTGCAAGACGTGTATGTGCACATTCACTCTTTTACTCCCTCCATGCCGTAGCCAGATTCACAGACAAAGCTGTTCTACTGGTGGGATAAAAAAGCACAGTGAAAGTAAGGGCGTTGTATCCTTCACCTGGGTAACATCTCTCTGTTCCTTCTCTGCTTTGAATAGAGTCTTTTAAGGCTTGGACAACTCTTGATAGCAGAGATCCCATTAGCTAATGTTGTTGATGGGGTGAGGGCAAGGACTGCTGCTGCCTTCTCCATAGTAATATTAATATATATAGTAATAGCAGTAGTGTTATTTTCTGCCCACCATTTAATTTGTCAGCTGAATAGCAGCTATATACTGCAAGAGACTAATCAGCAGCGTTCATCGTTTTGTTTATTTCCTCTTTATTGCAATGATTTTGAATATTTCTTTAGAGTAGAGTTCCTGTGCTATATAGTTCCCGACTATAATGTACTTACCTACTGTTTAGCTGTACAGAGAAAGGACTGAAGACATGTTCTAGAAAGAATATCTTCATGTGGAGTAATGCAGGAAGAGGAATGATGCAAGAAGGCTACAGAATGTATGTTTTCTTTGGAGAGGAAAAAATGCATTAAGACACGTTTTCTGCATGTACATGAGTGCCCAGCTCGCTAATACAATGCCACTTCATTGAAGTGGTCCTCTCAGCCTGTGAGGTACCATCATTAGCCAGAGAGAAATAAATTACTCCTTGCTTTGTGAACTACTATAACGATCAAGCATAGAGGTGTCTTAATTTACTGAAATGAGACAATGACTGAAGATGCTGAAAAGCACTGGCTGAGATTGTCATAGAATCCTTGCAGCAGAACCTGGCTTCTTTGCAGTGTTCTCCAGCACTTTGTTAATTTTTTTTTTTTTTTTTTTTTTTGTCTTATGCTTTGTAGATCATTCCTGTGATTTCTAACACACAGGTACTCCCATTCATAGCCTCACACTGTAGGCTGCACTGGGCAACCATAAATCCTGAAGAAAGTGCTTCACCAGCACCTTGATCTGCCTCTGGTGGACATTCTCTGAATGTTAGTGCCTTGGAAGTACCACTAAGAGCAGGGGAATTCTCCAACTAATATTTGATTAAAAGAGATCTTTGCTTAGTAACATGTGGTTATGTAGCGAGGAGGACTTTTCTGCAGGCATCTAGTCTGTGTCCCCTCTCCCAACAAGCAGCCGTCATCTTTCACACAGCAGTCAAAGCCACCTTCACTGCCTCATCAGGCACCAGCTCTCCTGCCCTCTCTAACCTGCCTAAGCAGCCTTCAACCTCTACACATTGGCACAGGCAGCAGCACCTTGCTCATCTCCTAAACAGCTTAAAATCGCCTCCACTGCGTAAGCAGCAATACTCTCCTCTTTGCTGATCAGTCGGTTTTCATTTCCCCTGAAAGTCCCTGCTGCTAGACCTAATTTTCTCTATCTGCAGAAGGCTGCTGCAGAAGGGAGGAGGAAGAAGTAGGCAAAAGGTCTGGGGAGGGAAGGGGAAAGGCTGGAGCTAGGATGAGAGTACCTTATGGACCAATCCCAGCATAAGAGCTGTCTGCTAGACCAGAATGGACTGCAGTGTTTTCACACAGGGAGAATGAAGTTGGCCTTCTCCAGCTACAGGTCAGATGTACGCTGGCAGAGATGATGATCTTCTTCAGTCCATGTTCTGCTGAACTTCACAGCTTGGGTTCAGCATTAATGAACATTATGGTTTCTGCTTAGTGGATTTTAAATGCTTTTTTAAAAAAAACTCTCCTCTCGATGCACACAGGCAGCACTGCATCACCCCAAGTCCCAGAAAAATCAGTAGATCTTACACTGATGTAAACATCAAAAATTTTATTGCTTATTTAGTAACTAACTTTGAATAAGTTTTGAACTGAAGAGCTCAAACCTAGGAGAAAAAAAATCTCAGCATTTCATACTGAAAGCAACTGTTATCTTTAAAGTGTGAACAAGCTGCACCAATAACGTTCTCAGCTGAGCATGCAGATTCTTAGTTTGATTTTGCTGATAACTAAAAATTAACAATTCGGCGTAAGTCTTAATATAGACGTCTCTCTGTCTGGCACCTGCAAGACTTTCCTCTGGTACTTTCTCTCTCTTAATGCCGTAAACATCAGTATTAGCAATGACTGATTCAGCAACATATACCATGAACTTTGGAACAGTGACTTGGCACCTGAGCCCAGTACAGATTCAAAAGGACTGTACTCCCTTACAGCTTACCAGGCCTTCTCTTAAAAGGTTACATGTCAAAATGTCACCAGACTATATTACCAGACTGTTCAGAAAATGGAGAGTATAAAGTAAGATTGGGTATTTGGTTTATGATACTATTTCTATTCTGATAAGGGGATGGGCAGAGATAGGGGGTTTTTCATAAACAAGTTAACCCTTTCTTTATGTTCAGGCTTATCTACTGTCTTCTAACAGCATTTTACTACAGCTAATTTTTCCAGGCCCAACCAGGTGAGAGAGTGAGACTGCAATTTTTCCACTTTTTTTGTCCTGTCAACAAAATTGTTTACTAAGTTTCACGTAATTACATGTGTACAAATGTATTGAATGAAGCTGGATAGATGATATGAGTTGAAATTTGAAAGGCAGAGATCTTGACTGACTGGAAGTGAAAGCCTAAAATATTATGGATGAACAACATGATGAAATACTGGAAACACAAGTTCTAACCACAGTTTCAGCTCCCAGGTTATGGTGTAAGTCTTGGGTTGCAGTTTTTCCAAACCCAGTGGTACAAAAAATATATCCTTTGCGTTTAAACTGACTGAATTTTGTGCAGAATCATTGACGGACTGTGGTAATACATGTGCTCTGCAGAGAAGAATATGTAGAAAATCAAGTACGATGTGTAATCTCATTATCAAAGAGAAGCCAAAGCTTTGATGTCAACAGGAGTCCTTCTGTGGACTTTGATACAGAAGTAATTTCTGTAATCTTAATTATTTTTCCTCTGTCTTCATATTTTTATTGCACCATGAAACTGTTTTCCTAAGAGAGAACAAACAGTTTGGAGATTTTACTTTCTTTCTTTTTTTCATTTTTGTTTTGGTTTTAGTGGGAGTATCTTTTGCTAGTTGAGTTGCTGCGAAAAAAGTTAAATGCCTCTGCCCAGCGGGACAGTAGAGGATGTACGTGTCTTGTACAAGAGATGTAGGTGGCATATTGGCCTTATGATGGATGCACAGGAATGAAGAGTGACAGACAATTCATTCAAAATCCCCGGTTGTAATATTTTGATGTACTATGACAATATAATTTTGTGTGTTAATAGAAAATTATAATATGTAAATTTAAAGGGCAGTATTTAGCCAGATGAGATTTGCTTATGTAAATTCTACCACCTGTGTTTGAAACGGATAGTGGCTGTTACTTAGTAGTGCTCAAAAAAAGGCATGCTATAGCTTCAGACTTAGCTGGGATTGTGCGTTTGAAGAACTCTCTCCATGGTTATTTGTTTCCTCCTCTCTCTCTCGAGGGTTCCTAAAAAAATGTATTTCATACAACAACTCTAGTGTTCTTCTAATTTGCTGATATTAATTTCATTTAGTTGCATGCCCTTTACACAGACTCAATTTAATGTGCCGTTTTCCTCTGCCACACAGAACAGGGATGAGTGAGGAAGAACCAAAACTTTTCTGAAAACAGAAAGAAAGGTTTTAGTATATGAAGCTTAAACAGAAAAGCAAGAGCGACAGGATTTCCATAGAACTGAAAGATTATCTTCTTTAAATGTGTAACTCATGTTTGCTCTTTATGGGTAGATCGTTAGACTGTGTGTTCAGCTCTCTCAAGAGGCATTTAGGACTTCAAATACAGTAATAAATTAATTTGCAAGATAGAGACAATAATGAAAGATTCAATTTCAAACCAGCGACATGACATTTTTGTGGAATTTTCAAACATTAAAAAGGATAAATGACAGCCTTATATACTTGCGTAAATGAACCCACCAATGAAGTAAAATACAAGATTGACAGCATTAGGAAGAGTAGCTCCTTTTTTTTACCTACAAAGAGATGTGACTCACAATAGTGTTATTGCTAGCTTTCTTCCACGTCACTTGGCCACCCTACTCCCCTAAGAGGCCAGTCACAATAAAATGAGGGCAGATTAGAGATCTGGTATATGCAGTCCTTGCTTTTTCTTAGATAACTAAGGTTACTCTTAGCAACAAGGAGGTGATGAGTTGACACCCATCATCTAAGAAAGGAAACCATTAGTTTACTCAGAGGCCAGTGCAAAGCTACCAGATGGGAACAGTTTTCTGTCACTATCTATCAAGGTTAGAGCACAGCTATCCAGCCTTCTGTGACATCAATTTTATGCTGAGAGCACAGCAGTCTCCAAAAACACTGAAGAGCCACTTACTTGTAAAGTATAAGAAACATCTGTCAGGGGCTAAAAGTGTTAAAGAAATGTTTAACTGTATATTGAGTTGGCAGATTCTTAGGCTCAGATTACAGGAAAAGTATTAGCGGTGAAAGTCCACAAGATTTATCCTAATTTATCAGATTACTTCCTCAGAAACTCTGCTTTTGAACTGCTCTTCAACAGAAGAACAAATGTGTAGACTTCAATGCTTAATAAAGCTAAAAGCTTCTCCCTGGGGTAATTGAAATTTTTCTATCAAAGGGTGGATAGACCTTGTTGCAGCTGCAACAAAGAAGAAACATATAAAGCCAAGTGGAAAGCAGTTAGACAGCATTGGTGGTGTAGGACCATTGAACATAGTCTTGCTAATTGGAATCTATAGCACAGGACATTCAACTACATGCTGGGCAAATGACCCTGAAAGTTTAAAGTCTACTTAGTATAAAAAAAAGTTCAGATGTAAAAATAATCATACAAATGGTGGATTCTGTATCCTTGAATGGGCATAGCCAACCAGAGATCTGGGTAACTGGCAAATTTCTTTTTTAAATAAGGCCCTTTGAGTCCCATATATGCATCTACTTTCACAAGCATTTCAAAACCTGTCTTCTAATAATTTCACACAGAGCTTTCAGAGAAGCAATGTTCAAAAGAATGAAAGTAATGAAACACAGCAAAGTTTTACATTTTTATTTCTGTACTTTGGGAGAATTCCTATTGAAGACAGAAGGCAGTTCAAATTGGAATTGCTTTACTGCCAACAAAAATGTGTGACTCTTGATCTAATGAAAAATTACAGAGATTGAAAAGCAGAAGTAGACTTAGGAAGGATTTCAGTTACAGCAGGATGCAGCCCTTATTGCATTTGTAGTTCAAACTGTGATCTCTAAGGAGACCTAAATTGCTCCAGAGTGTGGAATTTAGGGTATTTGAGACTTTATTTTCTCAGAGGAGCAAGTCTGGGTAGCTAAGACATCAGGCTTTATTGTCATGCATTTAGAAAACATACTTTATTTTATTTTAAAATAAAATGTCATTTAATGATGAAAATGTTCAATTCCTAAAACATTTGTCATGTGAATTAAAAATTGTTGAAAATGGTTCTATGAAGTGGAACTTGTGAATTTTTTCAAAGTTTCCAGTCCTGCAAACTGATTTGGGTAAGCATACTTCTATTTTATACAGAAAAAGCAGTTGTATGCAAGGATTCACTGGTTCAAAATCTAAACTGTTGTTCTCACACACCCTGTAGCTTTGTGAGCAGTAAAGCATTTCTGGGAAGTGAAACAGCTTCAACAGAAAAAGCTGGAATTATATCTATACTTCACAATGTGCTAACATACAAGGATGTCAGAACAAGCTACCTTGGGCATTGGAAACACTTTGCCCATGCTTGCTTGGCATTCCACAGAGGCAAAGTACTCTACTGAAAGGCAGGGTATCTTAGTTTGGGTGCTCCACTATGTTACTTATCTATGTTGCTTCCCATGCAAATATTACTTCATTAAGAGCTTAGTCCAGTATCTTGACATGATGCAACATTCACTGTGTGGTACAGACATGCTCACACAGCTCAGACAAATTCCTGCTCCAATTCAGCAAGAAACAGATTTGAACTTGGATTTCCCAAATACCAGTAAACATTATGTTAGATATGAATTAGTGTTGTGGGTTTACATTGTTGACATCTCCTACCATCTCTTCTTCCATTCTTTTTTAGTGAGAAAAAGCATGTGAATGTCAGAAGTGACAATCGTGTATTTTCTTGTATTCCCCCAAACTGTTCTTTCTCTCTTGCTTTTCCTCATTTATCACCCATTTTATCTACTTTCCTCGCTTACCTCATCTTTTTAATTCATTAAAATTTTCTTTCTTTCTTCATCAAAGCCTAAATTTTGAACCTTTCTTTCTTCTGTTCTTCTCCTGCTGTTCTTGACTTGTCGCTTTTTATCACGTCTCCTCCTTGTTCCTAATTTTTTGAGTATTTCATCTGTGTGCATTAATCCTCCTCAGCCCCTCCTTTTGATGGCTCTAATGTATTTGGTTTCTGACAATTAGCCACTTCTTCCCCACTGTCCCAAGCAGCATTTAAATGTTGGGCAGAGGAGCTCCTTTCCAAAGTACCATTTCAGCCCACCAGCAAAACTCCAGGTCTGGAGATATAACTCCACTGAGGAAGAAGTGGTCATGTACGGTTATGGAAAGAGCAGGTTAAAGCACCTTCAGTTTTTAGGGCTCAGATGATGAGTCTTGTGGCAACAAAACACTGGTGAAATCAGGAACTGTAGTGTCTAATACATCAGACAGCCTACAGCATTTGGTATCAGGATATACCTGATATCGCTTTTCCATACTGCATTTCTTCATTTGGATTGATGTGCATTCCTCTGCTACTCCAGATACACCTTTGTTAAGTGCTACTGTTTCATTTTTTGATGTCCTGTGGCACTAAATTCCTATACCTCGGATTTATTTATGAAAGCAACAGGCCCAGTGTTCACTGTCTCTCACTGCTCAGGACTTCATTGCCGTTTTTTAGAGTAGGCCCTGACTTTGAGAAATTAAACACTAATACTCAGAACCTGGGATTAAACATGCACATTTTGATGTTTGCAAGAACTAGCTAGTAATTCATATCACATAAATCTACGTTACCTGAAACCCTGCTCTGGTCCAGTCCAACACTAGAAATGCAGATATCTTTACAGGACACTGACACTGAAAGTTGGCCCAGGTGTCAAGTCAAAACAAAGGTAGTCTAGACTTGTCTGAGGATCAAACTATGGACAAAATTGGATAACCAATAGAGAAAAAATAATACAGTCCTTTCCTGATTTCCACTGAAAGTGTTCAGAAGACAGAAATTATTCATTTGGGTTTGTGTGGGTGACAACAGTGATAAGATGAATATAACTCTTAACACTTGGAGATGAGAACTTCTAGGCTTGGATATCTAAAGCTAATATTATGACAGGCCTTTCCACACCTTTACTTCGCCATGACTTCACACTACCACAGAGGTCCCTCTCTGGTGCTCACTGCATTTTCACTTTGTGGCTTGGAGCAAAGACAAGCCACAAGTTTATTTTTGATCAGCTGCATCCATATTCGCGTTCAAAAGAGGCAGATGTAAAGTGATAATGAAAGTTACCAAACCAAGCCAACCCCATGAAAAGTTGTACTGTGAATGGATGAACTTCAGACAATGCATAAAGTCCATCAAGCAGCAGTGTTCTCATTTAAGTTCATTAAAATTTCAGTGAAGTGATTTTGCAGTTTCTTTGCATTGTGCTAGAATGAACATTGCACTTACAGCAGGCATTGTCTAGTGCTTCTCTTTGCTTTTAGAATGACATTAAACTTTTAGTTTTATTTTGCTTACTTTCCTGAGCTGCTACTGACAAAAATAGGAAGAGCAGCCAAGCAATGGTAAGCCAGAAGTTCATCCATGTGAAAAAACAAGGTTCATATGTTGTCATTCAGTATGAAATTACTTTCATATAGTAGTCTGTTGCCTGGATGTATATTTTTCTTTCGCTGAGCGTGCGCATTATCTTGTGGACTTTGAACAATGAAACCTGAATCATATTACTCATCATTACTTCAGCATAAATACAGACTGTAGTCAAAACCAATTTTCTTTTTATATTGGTTCTTGACATCTTCCTTATATAATTTAATTAGCTCAGTGACTTTTTCTTTTTTAGACTGCAGTAGTAGGAAGTAGAATATAACAGTAAACACCTACTGCATTTTTATCCTCCTAAACATAGGAGTTTTTTAACCCTACAACTGTGAAATATTTTCAGTTCCTTATGTCTAGATACAGACAGATAAATATGAGTGCTGATACACAAAAAATAAACTAGCTCCAAAGATTTTCCCTTTCAATGTAGGTGTAAATAACTACAAAAGTTAATTTACAATAACAGGAACACATATGATTTCTTCTTTCTCTGATTTCCATATCAGACAGAGCATTTTAAACTGCACTGCACAAAAATGTTTTTACATACACTCACTTAGCAACACCTTTTGTGTATCCTATTTTCAGAAGCAGTGTCTGCTTACAGTACTTGCAGATGTATCTGGGTATGGCACGCTCAGTTCAGCTAACCACCAGACAAATATTCATTCATTTGTAAAGGTCAGGAATGCATTTGTAAAAGGCTGCTGAAAATTAGTAGAGAATCTTCTTCAGCTCAATATTCAAATACTGCAAAAATCACAGTGAAGGACAAAATAAAACAAAACACAAAGTTTTCTTTAGGAGTTTTCTTTCCATTTTTACAACAAACCACTGGTTCTTTCTACAGTAGCAGCCCGACAGAACGATCTCTACCAAGACCATACCATTGTTGTGCCACAAAATATTAGATCCTCTGCTCTACTTGCACAAGTCTATTGGAGCTGATTTTACAAGTCTTACAAACTTCCTTCTGCTACCCAAGTACAGTATGTGGGACACAGAAAACATACAGTAAATGAGTAAACCTCCCTCACTTGGAAGCATGTAATTTTTTCAGAAGAACTTCTCCAAGACTTTTTCTGAGTTGTAATGTAGTTTTATCATTTGGTCAGATGTGAGGCAAATATGATCTTATCTCGTGATATCTTTCAAATATTCATCTGTGTTGCTTGTCTCTGCTGAGGATTGGGGATGCACAGTAATTTACAGAGGGTCTGAGCTTCTGCTAAGGTTGGAAGTCTCTGGATGGACATCTCTCATAGGTATCAGCCTTCTGCCAAAGTTTCAGAACAAGCAACTGAATCAAAGAGGTTGTTACCCACTTAAATTGAAGCTAGATTAATTTTTTATCATTATTTTATTTTTTTATGGCAGAAGTTGCTAAGTGTCAGCATTTCCTTTCACTGAATGGAATGTAAGACCCAGGTTATTACACTGTGTGTTTGTAAGTAAAGGCACAAGTCTGAATTGTTAACATTGATTTTTGCCTAATTATTTTTTACAAAATGTGCTCAGAAAGTATGCTTCTGGGTTTTTATTTTACTGAAGAGTATGGAGTAAAACACAGCAATTCCCCTTGTTTCGGTATCTGCAAAGGCTGATACCAAAGGACAAAGTTCATTGGCAGAGAAGTAACTGATGAGTTTAAAACTGTAAAAATTTTTCAAACTATCAGCCTACTAGTAGTTTAAGAGGGCTATCAATTTGTGCATCTTTTCATAACTAAAACTCAGTTAAAAAGATCATTATTCTGAAGAGTTATGTTGTTAATTTCATAGCTGTCTCACTCTTGCCTAAGTCCCTGAAAATGGCTAAAATTTGGGTAAGATGAACATTTAACAGAGTTTGATGTCAGAAGGTCCCAGAATGACAATTCCATTCTGACCTTTAGTTACACAGATTATAAGATTTTTGTGAATTCATTTTTGTATGAACCAGAGCATATCCAATCTTGATTATAAAATTGCTAGTGATAGGAACCTAAAGAGGCCTTTATAATTTTTCTCCTACCTGGCTACTTGCAGATTGTGGCCAAAAATCATTCTTTCAAAACATTAAAACTCTGCTATGATACTGTTTTACTGTGAGTTACATTTTCAATCCTTGTTTTTGTGGCTTTTTACTGAACCTTCTTCAGTCTGTCCACATACTTCCTGAATTTTAAGACAATGGCATCTGAAAGGATGGGGATGGGGGTTGGTTGGTTATTTGCTGGAATCAATACTTTCAAAGCATCCTATCTTGAAATGATGGTTTATATTGCTCATGATATATCACCATCATAAATGCTTTTTCCATCCTAAAAGTAGGCAGGCTTTATTAACTTCCATTATTTCATCTGGAAAAGCTGTTCCAGAAGCTTCCTCAACCTCCCATTTTAAACTCTAATTTCCAGACTAAATTTATTAATGATCAGCCTGTACCTATTTGGGAGTCTTTTTGCTAGTCATGTTTTCTGTCTTTTATGGCCTTAGCCTTTCATTGATCGTTATCCCCTCTGTGTCCTTTGATGTATTTGAAGACAATAATCCTAATCCTTCAGTGTTTAATCCTTCACCCTTTATTTTGCTCACTTAAATAAGCAAACCTTTTTTCTGCTCTTTTCAACCAAGGGCCCTGAGGATTCAGAATCCTGCTATTTCTTGCTTATTGTCCTTTTGGCATGATGAAGCTTGCTCTCCATCCTGCCTTGCCGAACAGTTTTAACAAAGGACAGAGTGGCTCAACTAGACTTACTCATAGCATCTCCCTCACCAGAACTACTCTATGAAATGTAGGTGGCAGTTTCACTGTGGGTGTTGCAAAATGAAAACAAAAAAATAATCACCTTACGTAGTCTTGTGAAAACAGTTGTAATTAGCTACTATCAGACGAAGACTCTTGAGTTCCCAAAGTTGAGTAAAGATTCTCCCTTTTCTTATTTCAGTCATAAAAGAACTTAATTTAGTAGTTACTTCTAATTTACATTAAGTGAAAACTAAACTTAGAACAGATTTATCCTCACCAGTCTTGATGGCCCACAACCTAATAACAACCCTCTTCTACCCGCATTTTCACCTAGATATACCAATCATCTGCCTCAATGTTAATCTGTAAACAACCCTGTCACTTTAACTACTATCATGTGTACACTTCCAGAAAAACAAACTTTATCAGGCAAATTGAGATGCAGATTGCATTGGCTCAAGCCAGTTCTCGTTATCATTATTGACCAGAACTGTCCCCCATTTTGCAAATGTGGACACCCAGGCACTTCACACAGTTCTGAAGTTAATTTTTTTTAATCTGCATCATGTTTTTACTCCTGAGGACAGCAGATCATGCACAGTTTGGTTTTGCTTTTTTTTTTTAAACCCTGAACACCTTTTTTTTAAGCAGTTGAGAGTCTGTGTCTTAGAAGCTGAATAAATGAACCTAGGCTATTCAGTCTCGGGGAAATGAAAACTTTTGGCATGTAATTTTTGTAGCACAACTGTCTGCTTCATATCAGGTTTCATACTTTATATTGGAAAGTCTTGAGTGGCCTCTGCCAATAGAAAAGGGGGCACGTACCATTTTGCAAGAAGGGCTCTCTTACCTATGCGTGGTCTAGGCACCATTGACAGAATAAATTGTGGGTAATTTCTAAAGAATCAAATAATATTTATAATAAAATGTACCCTCCAACATTCCTATGGAATAAATATTATGCAAGAATGAGAATATACATGCACACAGCATGGGAAAAGAGTAATCACATAACTGCTTTTTTTCTAAACTCTCCCTCATAGCCAAACAAAGAGAGGAGTTACTGAGTGGAAAAAACATGGTGATCTCTGCAACAAGCAAAAGCTACTGGTTTTTTTTTTCCAATTAATTTGTGTCTCCTTTCCCTTCATGCTTTACCACAATGACTCAAGGCTCTACCATCCACAGAGCCTACAAGTTTGTCTCCACCTATTACCTCCAGTTCTTCCCCAACAGAACCCTCCCAGCTCATCCCCGTACCCTCAGATTACTCAGTGGACAACACAAGCGCAGAGTATAAATGGTCCAAGAGTTGCACGCTAACCATCTGGCACATGTGGGGGTTAGCTAGCAGCACGCAAGCAGAGCTGATGATGTTGAATCCGTATCTTTCCTTCAGTTGTGGCACATGTGAGTCTCCTTACCCAGTACGCAGCTTTCTTAAAACTTAGGCCTGTATTATCTGAAATCCTCATCCCTCTCACAGGCATGGTTAAAACTGGCAAAAAAGCTACAGTGGGACATAAACACAGAGAAACTAAAAATTAAAAAATTTTATGGGTAAAATACCATCATGCACTCCCGTTCATTTGGGGCTGAGACCTAACAGGAAAGATCAGCAGAAAGGACATTTGAAAGTACTGTTATTGGTATTTAACGCTATTGGAAAAGATACACGCATTTGGCAAAGATACAGGCCTTAGTCAAGCTCTGCATGACTAAGCTTATGTGAGCATTGAGCTCATAGCAAAATTCGGGTCTCATTGTGCTGAGGGTATCGAATAGCAAAGTCATTTTTTAGTTTTTTTCTCTGCAACAGTGCACGGAGGAGGAAAGGACATACTCTGTCCCCTGGGGATTCCCCCTCTACGGCACCTTGTGAGGCTGCCGCCCAGGCTGCCACCTCACCCCAGGGTGCTAGGCCCGTGAGAAGGGCCGCTCGGTTGGGCCCGGACGGAGAAGGCAGGGGTGCTCCCCGCCCCGAAAGCCAGGCCGGGCGTACCAGGAAGGACAAAGAGAACGTGACAGCAGGGTGCACGGGTGGATGACGGGCACCATCTTGATTGCACCGGGCGACAAGCCAGGCCGCCTGAGGCGGCTCGGGAACGGAAGGTATCCCCTAAGGCCCGGCCTTTTGAATTAATTTAAAAAAAGAAAAAGCCACCGCATTTCCCCTGCAGCGCTGACTGCGGCCTGCAGCGCCAGCGCCGCTACTTCCGCCATTACCACACAGCTGCCGCTCCCGCGGGCCCTGGGCGAGGCGGCTGGGCCACCTGCGCCTGCCGGCGCGCGGTGAGCGCCACTCGCCCCCTTCAGCACCCCGCCAGCCAGCGGCAGGGCGCGCGCGGCAACCGGCCGCTCCCACTCCCGGGGGCTGCGGCGGGGGGGGTTAAGGGGTGAGGCGGCGGCCGGCAGCCCTTCCCGTAGGGAACGCCCCCCTCCGCCTGCCGTGAGCACCCCCCTCCCCGCCCACGGCGTGGGCAGACCCGCCGCGCGCCGCGGGGGTAGGAGGGGCGGGGCGGCGGGGGAGGGGGAGCCCGCCAGCGCTCCCCCCCGTGGTGACAGTTTCTAGAAGCACGTCCCGGCGTCCTTTGCGCTCTCAACATGGAGGAGCTGACGGTGGAAGTGCGCGGCTCTAACGGGGCCTTCTACAAGGTACCGGCGCAGGGAGGGTGTGGCGGCGGGGCCAGTGCGGCGGGGGCAGCGCGTGGGGCGGCCGCCCGGCGGTTTTCGCGCCCGGCCGGAGGCGGGTGGCCGCTGGCGGCCGTGGGGGGAGCCCCTGCGCCGGGCCGCGGAGGAGGGGAAGGTGGGGGGGGGGGGGGAAGGGCGCTGGGGGAAGGTGTCTGGGTGTGGTGGGGCGGTAGGGGAGGGGGCTGCGGCGGAGAGGGGGTGTTAGGGGCTGGCGTGAGGGGCGGGGGGCGGCGGGGCTGGAGCGGGGCGGCGGCGGCTTGGGGCGGTGGTGAGGAGGCGGGCTGGTAAGGGCTCCTCTCACGGGAGGTTGGCATGTCGGAAAGGGAGAGCACCGGGAGGGCCGGGGGGAGCAGATGCCCAGGACGGGGATTTGCGTAGTCTTCGTTTTGGAAAGGGTGGGTGGGGTGTTTTTGGAAGAAGTATGGGCTGTGGGTGGGATGGGGTGCGCTGAGACGAAAATAATAATTTTAAAATATTTTAAATAATTCTTCAAAGATTTCGAGTTTATTTATGTCGTCAGAAAGCTTCCTTCACCATCACCCTCCCTGGAATGTCAGGATGTTACAGGATCAATGCAAAATACTCTCAGCTGTTGCCCGTCAGTCATTTTCCTCTAAGCCTGGCTTCAGATGTTTAAGAATCCCAGCTCTTTTTATGGCAAGAGCCTTCTGTCTTCCTTTCCAGGAGGGCTGATTCCAGCCAGTATTGTGAGCACGTAGTGTAGCCGTGTTCTGGGAGTATTTAATTTCGGGACTCTCTTTAGCTATTGTGCCTAACTGCATATGCAGTGTGGTATTGCACATGCAGTATTACACTGGGGAGTTGGGGGGGGTGGTCTCCTTTCTCCCCCACCCCCCCCGAATTTCCTGTGTGCAGCTGTGGATTTAGCTGGGAAGTCATGTGGTAATTGTACAGTACATAAAGGCAGTTGGTGTTTAAAGGATTGTAACCAGCTGACTTCAGGAGTTAGTTTTTTCAACTGGCTGTCTATTAAAAGAGGCAAATGGGAGATACTCTTATGAGGGAAGAATGTAATGAGGTGCGCAATATCCTCTTGCTAAGTAAGCCTCTTAAATTTTTACCAAAATTAGTAGATAATAAATTTTGTAAATCAATTATGTTTTTAGTTGGACTTGAAATACCACACAGAAACCCACATCAGAAGTGTTTGTGTTTAGAACAGGATACTCCTAAATAGAAATGATTTTTTTTTTTTCTTTTTGCCTGCCTATTAGGAAGCGCAGAATTTGGAGACACTCTACTTAGCTTTCCATTTTTTACCTTGTGATCTTGGACAACTTTATAAACCATGGTTTAGTTGTTTCTTCTGCTTAAGAGGAATGTGAGACTAATGGGAGTATTAGGAGGTGTACTGAATTCCTGGACTGAAGGGATCTGCGTGCACAGAATTTATTACAATAAGCCTGATTTAAAATCTGCAATGATGACGTCTCCTCCTAAGTCAGTGAGAATTGTCAGGCTTGGATTAGCACCATCATGTGCTTTAGCCCTGTGAACAGTGGCTAACAAAAGCAGAAGTTTTACTTTAAAATGGTATTAATGGCTTTCAGATCAATGAAATGCGGATTAGTCCAGCGATGGCATCTTCATGGTGGATGAAGCCAGGTTAGAGTGATTGGACCCATAGCAACCAAAGCCCCAACTCAGAATAATCCACTGTTAATGTGGAGGGGAGAAAAACCCACAGAACCCCCCAAAAACACAAAAGTGAATAAACCAAACTGAAACACAGTTTCATAAGGTTATTCTTGTGAGCTGAATGCAATGAAATGTGTGTGTCAGTGACTCCATTTTGTGAGTCTTACTGTTGAGGTAGGCAGAGGTTATGCATGCATTTTGGAACTAAGTAACACTACATTAACTTTCTGTTTAAAGTTTCTGAAGCAAAGGAGGGAGGCGTGTCAGTCTCATTGTGGAAGTATCCTGTTTTGTACACTGATAGCATTGGTAATACATTTGTAATATAATGAGAATAGGCTCATTGAAGTCCCATGTCACTGTATCCAAGGTGGTAGAATTTTTCTGAAGAGCAGAATTTAAGTGGGTTGAAATTTGAGGTGTGCCCTCAGAACAGTCTGAATTCATTAGCACAGCATACCTCCCAGTAAATGAGAAGGATCCTGCTATGCCAACAAAGATAAAACCCAGAATAATTATGTAAACAATTACATGACAGATTTTTTTAATGAGTTGTTAATATGGTCTGCAACTTAGCTGTAGTAGAACAAATGTAGTGATTAAATCTGTTGGAGCATTATAGTGGGGTTTTTAGTAGTTATTAGCGATATAACCATGGTGAATTATATTCTTTATAGGTTCTTTTGTACCTCTAATAATTGTTTTAATAAATTGAATAAATTTTCAATAAATTGAAAAAAAATCAATTTTAACAGGGAATTCTTCCTACATGTATTTATATGTATACACTGTGGTTGCTGTAAATTAGTAAGGAAAGTGATGTTCTTTATTAAAATACAGGAAAAGTCAAAATTTTTTTTTCATTATGCATAAATCACTGGACAGTAACTGCGGTTATGGTAGACTCCCTCAAGATAACTTTTTTATGGCCTGTCATGTACAAAAATGTTATGATCTAAATTTAAACTCTTATTTTTAAATCTCCAAACTAATTTATGCTTTTGTTTTTCTTTTGCTTTAAATAATCTGCAGAACAGGGCAGCATTTACCTTGTATTTTATCCTAGGTTCTCAACCAGTATACAGTAGAGCCAGCATTTAGCCGTTCTCTGCAGCTCAGAAGACTTTGCATATATTGTAATATTGAGCACCCATTGTCTTTAGAGAACAGATGGCACTGATGGGGCTCAAAGCGGTGATGGTCTTATGAAAAAAGGTGAGGTTTCCATTGTGGAACAGGGAGGAAAATGGATGGGGTTGATGAACCCGATTAGTTAAGGGTTTGCATATATTAGAGGTCAGGTGAGGATTTCCTGAGAGCAGAACAGTTGATGCTTTCTAGGTGAGTGCTAGATTGCACGTTCATTTTTGTCTTTGGGACATTAGAGTAGACTTTTTTTTTATGTGAAATGGCCAAAAATATCTGGATTTCTTTGGCCTCTAAGTGGGTTGAAGAAAGTGAAAGTTGAATATTCCCAGCCTCATCTTGGCCTGACTGCAGTGTTTTCAGGATGATGATTCTCTGTGTCATTAAGATCGTTAAGTAATTCACAGAATCACAGATGGTTGAGGCTGGCAGAGACTGTGGGAGGTCATCTGGTCCACACCCCTGCTCAAGCAGAGCCACCTAGAGCCAGTTGCCCAGGACCATGTCCAGATGGGTTTTGAATAGCGCTGAGGCTGGAGACTCCACAACCTCCCTGGACTACCTGTGTCTGTGCTCAGTCACCCTCACGGGGGCGGGGGCGAAGTGTTTCCTGACATTCATTCAGAAACTCCTGTGTTTCAGTTTGTGCCTATTGCCATGTGTGTCCTGCCAGTTGTGAAGGGTGTCTGTGCAGCTCTTGACAGGACGAAAGCTTCTGTTTTATCCAGTTGATCTCCCTCAGCCTGCGTAGGCTCACTTCTATGCAAATTAGAGCCCTGGTTCTGCACATTATTCATGAGTTCAGATGTCAGATTACATGAAATAGGTTGGGCCTTACAATAAAATGAGACCAAAGTACGTAAATTGAACACCAGGTAACTTCCTCTACCGTAATCTTACAGTAGCATCTGAATAATGCTGAAAGATCCATTGTGTTCTTCATTGTAGGGACTTAAACGTGCTGAAAAACTGACTCTGGTGTGTTGCATGTCCTTGCACTCTTTATGTTCTAGAGTAGTAGCTGCTTAGGTTATGCAAGGTCATAAAATAGATAAAAATGTGAATTAGAGTGTGACTCCACCTTTAATTTACAAGTTCTAAAGCGCTTCCTTCTTAGTCTGTTCCTCTTTCAAGAGATGCAGTTGTACTGGTAACAGGACTAACTGAAGCACTAAGCACTGGTAGCAGGAGTTGGCATAGGCCTCAAGGTAGACTAGCCAAAGTATTACTAAAGGAAAAAATGATGAAAGAACTACACAGCATTTCTCCACATGTACAATGTCAAAGTATGATGAACAATTCTATGTGTGAAAAACTTTATGTATCAATAAAAATATAATGTCATTTAAATTTTTTTTACAATTTTTAATTAGTGTCTTTGAAAACAATGAGTTCTTTTGAATGGTGTTTAGCTTGACAGCTATTAAAACAGGAAACTCTCATTAAGAGTATAGCTTACACAGCTGTTTGTACACAGTTACTACACCAGGAAGCATGGTAACTGGAATGACTTTTTTCTTTGAAGATCTCAACTGTCTTAACAATGCTCAGCATTTATTTATTGTATCTCACCCTAATGGGTGGGAAATTTCAGACATTTTAAAGTTGATACTGATCTCTTGAAAGTTGCTTAGATTGGTGCAAGAACTATCTGTAGTCATTATTACTATTGACGAGCCATTGCTTGACCCTTTTAGTTTGACAAAAAGGAGATGCCACAGGCAGTAATTATTGATTGCAGATGTACATAATCAGTGGAGGGTGTCTTTCAGAAGTTTTGCCCTTTGGGAATATGCGTATGAAGAAAACAGTGTATGTAATGTGAGTAATGTAGACTTTCATGAATAAGCCTAAACCAGGGGATTCAGTGCTGAAGTTCTTGCATAACTGTCATAAGGACCCTTGAATTTACATATGATTATTATGATTGTGTGAATGGAAATAATCAGTGATGTCATAGATTAAACTATGATTCCTAAAATTGATATAGTAGTTCAGGATCTCTTTCTTACCTGATGCCTACTTGTAATGTTTGTGTGTTGTGGCAAGCTAGATTTGCTTGCTTTTATCAATTCCTTGTATAAGCAGGTGCAGCTAATCACTTCTAATGAAAGTAATACTTCATGAAGTTCAGTCCTTTTTGTCCAGTGATTTGATTATTTACAAGTTTTCTGTGTTTGATTATTTATTTCTTTTTCTGGGGGGTCAGCATGGGATACATCCCTTAGTAATAATTAAGTATTTCATGTATTTATTACATGAAACAGTTGTGTTTGAACATTTGTTAAAAATACTAATGGTCCTTACTTCTGAAAAGAGTGAAAGGATTAGTAATTGGATATAGGCTTCTTGACCTTTATGTTACTGATTCAGAAACAGTCCATGGTACCAGGTGCCAAAGCGTTTACTGTTTGAAATTTGCTCAGCAGTGGGTAAGCTGATCTTAGTGTAGTTTTTACTGTGCAGGTACGTGTGACTCAAAAGCCAACACAGTGGCTATCCCTGGAAAGAATGTTTGCAGCTAAACTAACAGTACCTCATTTCTAGGTTGTACTATCCTACTTGGGAATCAGATAAATTTAGGAATGCAGGATGAAGAGGGAACTTGGATTGCATCTGCCTGTTGCACAGATTTTGTGATTTTTCCCTGGAACTGGATTTAAAAAAAAAAAAAAGTGTGTGTATATGTACAGAGACATACAGTTCACTGTAAGGGCACTTGAGTAAGTCTTGATCCGTTTATGTTATCAGCAGATCCTAATCCTCAATACGAGAGCAAAACTCAGGTAAAAGGGAGAGAGTGTCTGTGTGTTACAAGACAAAGAAGTCCCAACTGTAGTGATACTGGTGGCAAATGATCCACTCGTAGTTTCCTGTCCTGTTGTTCATACTTAACATGGTATGGCCCTGTGTTAGATTTACTGGATCTGTGATCCCAAACTTAGGCAAGAGTCCTAGCAATATTATCCCTAATTTTACAGGTGCTAGTTTTCGGAGCCTGGCTTCTGCCAAGTGAGTGGCAGAGACAGGTCTGTACCAAAGTGCCTGGGGAGCCAGCATGACATTAATAGCCTGTAGTACAGTATAGTCTCCCGCCTGCTTCATGAGCCAGGCTGCAGCAAGCAGGGCATACATGGATGTCCAGAGATCCAGCTCACAGTGTAAACTGAATGACTGACACTAATATCTGGACAGCCCAAATCAGAGGTCTGGCAAGATGAAGTCACATAAATTTTTCTTCCCTTCCTGCCCTGTACAGTTTGTACGTGGTGTAAAAAAACACACAAATGTTACGTGTAAGCTTGCTGATAATACAGTTTGTCCCTTTGTGGTTTTGATGACAATATATTTATTGATGATGTGTTTGGTGGTCTCCTTTTAACTGTGCCTCATCACCTCTGTTTGGGATGAGGATACATGGAATGATGAGTAGGGAACATAGAACATTTCAAACTTAGATATTGGCATTATCTATCTTAGGCAACACTGCTAAATTAAATTTCAGTAACGGAGTACCTTGTTCATTTGAGCCAAAGTTATGATGATGCATCATTACTTAATTTAGTAGAAAATGTTTTTGGTACAGTATCAGACATGACTAGTGCAAACTTAGAGTACAAATGTATTTATATAGGTTACCTCACTGATAAAGAACAACTACAAAATTCCTGGTTGAAACCCAGGGTATTTACTTTTCTGTTTTATGTTCATCACTCCCTTTCTGAAGAAATACTTGTGAATTTATAGGATTTAATACAACTTTTAATGTAAAAAAAATAAACCTTTAAAATATCTAAAAACATCTTTAATATCACAGGTTTTGCTGGTTTTAAAAGTTTTTTTTTAAATACTCTCTAGGCCTTTGGAATACTTCTTTAAAAATTACACTAAATCTCTTCCCAACATGCATGAAATCTATTTCTCTGTTTTTATCTTGGAGCTGTAAGTGACAGTTGATAATGCTTACAGTAAAGGACAGGTTGTAGGTAGGAAAGTAGTATGCAGGAATTTTTACTTTTGACAGATTTTTTTTATTAACTTTTGTCATGTTTCTTGGCAATAATGGAATAATTTCTTATAAAACTATTTAAAACCTATATTAAATTCTAATTATTTCTAGTTGTATTACAAATGAACCATACAATCTATAATACCTTATAAACTGCTGTGCCTCAGTTACTGTAAATGTGATTTCTTCCCCACAGCTGTAGAGAAATGGATAATAGTAGGAAGAATTATACTTGGAATTTTGACTTTTACATTACTCCTTTACTACTGTTAGTGTGTTTGCACAATTAGACTCTGATCAGACTTTTTTCAGGCCTCACAACAATATAAATATTTAAATAATTATGTAATTTTATTTAATGCTTTACATATGTCTGTTTGTGACCTGAAGTGCCTACCTGATAAATGTTATATTTGATTATGACTGTTTCTCATATATAAATGCTGTGGAGTGAAAGAGTTTGAGAATGCCAACTGAAAATGTTATTCAGATAATTTCAAGCAAATTACTGCATACGTGTCTGCTAGCCATGAGTCTGCATTATATTCTCGTAGGCACGCTTTGAACAGAACGACTTCCTCATATGAAGGAGTTCCTGAAACGCACGTGGTGCTGTAAAATGTGCATATTCTTTGTTGGAATTTGTACTTTCGTTTTTATTTAAATGTTCGATGTTTCTGTTTATGCAGCTGACGTTTGTGTGGTGTCAGCTGTTAGTCTGCTGCTAGTCATATCTCCGCATTATTGTTCCACTTCAACTTTCCCATTCTTCAGTAGGCTGTTAGCTTGAAAATCAGTTGTGAATATTAAACCTGTTTGTGCCATTACATGGAAAGCCAGACTTTACCTAGTAATGGACTAACTGTCTGAAATCCTTGAAATTCAATGCAGTTGGGATTCCTTTTTTCCACTTCTTTTGTCTCATAAATGAAATCTGCAGCTAGTCAGTAGATTCAGGGTTTTCTAAACTCTGCAGAGCATTATGTTTTGAATATTTTTCAGTTGTCTTATGGTGCCTGATTTTGAATCTCTCTTGATTCTGAAGTTACGTTTTTTTAACAAAGAAAAGATAACTGAATTCAGATCTGCAGAATAAATTTTTAGCTACTATACACTGACCTTAGAAGTGAAATTCCTCCCCATGTTGAGTACTGTGGGAGCATGTAATAACATAAATAAGAGGAAGGTTCAGCTATGAATTAAAGCAGCATAATGAGGCAAAGACTAATAGTGACAGACTCTTGGAATGCAGATAAATGGCTGTCTAAAGTAGGGAGTTAAACCTTTTTCTGTTAATAATGCTTTCTGTTGCTAAGTTGTCATTCAACAGAATGTTGGACTGCATGAACTTTGTGCACAGTGCTGTCACGTGGGTGTTTTGTCCGTGGATAGAGTTTTGAGTTGTAGTAGAATGACTTTTATTTCCTGCACTTTATGCTGTGTTAATTCCTCACCATGTTGGGGCATGTTTAAAGGGGATGTTGGTAGCATAAATTCAGTAAAAGTTCTGCGTTACCTCTGCTGTTAGCTAACATGTGCTTCAGGCAGTAAAATTTTGTAGGCTTTTTGCATCTTTAAACATACGTAACTTCTATATTCTTGTCCAGTTTACCTGTCCAGAAGCTTTCTTGAAACTGGACAGGGAAGTCTCTGATTACAGGTGTATTTTATTGTCAACTGTTGTTTCAGTTGCTTAACCTGCAAAGAAAGAGATTTGACTTCCTTCCCTTGCAGTGGCAGGACAGCCTTGGAAAGGGTTTATTTTATTAGGAACACAGTAGGTGGTCCAATGAGGAGATTTCTGTGATTTCTGGTGACCTGCTTTGTTCAGGATTACCAGTATGCTTTCCGCTAGAGCCAGTCTTCTGTGTTGCTGGCAGATGGTTTTACGTGAAGCTCAGGGAGCAGAAAAGCAGGTTTTGAGCAAATGCCTTCACAGTGTTGCCCAAGTAAGGCTCCTTTACTATCCATCATTACATTGATGGATCTCCTGTGTCAAAATTTATCTTGCCCTGTTCTGACACATAATACCTCTGCGGGCTAGTTACTCCTTGCACATTTGATACGTTCTTCATCCTCCTCAGTTGGCAGTTTCTTAAGTGGATACAATCCATTCAGCAGATTTCCTGGAATGTCTCCTAACATAGCTCTACAACTCTCTTGCTCCTTTAAAACTGCAGGTTTCTCCTTGACCTCCTGTGCTTGGGCAAATACCAGGCTATAGCAAAAGCAGGAGCAGTTTGAAAGATCTTTCTTGTTCATTTATCTGCCTTTTTTGCAGCATACCTGCCTTCCTTAACCATGAGATGTAGAAATTTAATTTCTTCATGGATACTTGAGTACAACTGCACCTATCAGGTTGTTCTTTGTATAGGTTTTTGACATAATCAGTGCCCCCTAAAGAAGCCCTTTGCTTTTCAAAAGAAAGGGAAGTGGGATTTCCCCTCAACTGATCTTGAGATCATAATAATGTGACACGAAAAAAGTGAAATATTGTGTTCTTTGTTTTCCTGTGAGGTCCTACAGGTATTTGGCCTCATACGGTCCCTGATTTGGTATTTGAAAGATGATGCTTTAACTAGCTCTATGGCAGCCTGTATTGCCAAATGCTATCCAAAGTTGCTGTCATACTGTTCTGAAGGACAGTTGTTCGGGATTCAGGTTTGCTTTGAGAACACCTGTAAAGCATAAGGTGCTATGCACAACTATTTGACATTATCTTGTGAGTTGTACTAATTGCTCTGGATCTCTCTCATTTTCTTCCTGTAAAACAGTTGTGTGCACCTGTAGATAATAAACTCAGAATCAGAGTTTTCAGTTGTAAATACGCTGGTCTGATTTGAGCTGTCATTTGAAACAATAGCTGTGCACCGTATTTCTTAGAACAGCCAACTAAATATCAGCAACCTCATGTGAACAGTGGGGTTGTGTCTTGGAACTTTGCTAAATTGGAACCATAGTCACGCGGTTAGTATAAGTGTTACTGCCTTGTTTTGATTTCACATGCATTCTTATAACAAAAATGTTTTTGTTTTAGGGATTTATCAAAGATGTTCATGAAGACTCGCTTACAGTTGTATTTGAAAACAAGTAAGTATTTTATTTAAATAATAATTTGAGTATTGTGGTGTTAATTTTGGTTTTGTGGTTTTGGTGTTGGGTTTTGATTTTTTTTTTTTTTTTTACATTAAGAGGAAGTAGATTTCATCAGAAAGGTATAATTCTACAAGTACAGACTCTCTATTCTCTTCACAGTCTCCATGAACTACTTTCTTGAACTGCTGTATCGGAATTCAGCTCATCAGTTATACAGCCCTGTACTTTTTTTGGTATCTTTACTGATGCCTATAGAAGTCACAGCGAAATTTAGTTAAAATAATAATCAGTGGCAGAGGCCCGATACTCATACTAAAGCAGAAAAAGATGGAAAATGCCAAAGTACTTCTATTAAATAATTCTGTATATGTCTAATCTGAGGAATACTGATCAGTGTTCACGACCAGAGAGAAATAGATAGAAGTATCCCAATGATGATTGATTTTTCTTTTTAACTATTAAGAAAATACATATGTATCCAATCTAAAGACCCAATTGTTTTTAGTGGAAAAGAGTGCAAATCTGGGGAAAGAATTATGCATGAGGCCCTCTTCTTTTAATATATAAACACAGCAGTGCTGCTAGGGACTTGTAGTGGCAAGTTGAAGATAATCCATGGGATGGTAAAGTAAAAATGAATACCTGTTGTTCAGCATTCAGACTTGGTAACACCATGGATTACCCAGGAGACTCCAGGGCTAATTTAAGATATTCTGGGAGCTACATTCTCTTTCCTGTTTCCCTTCCAGTTGCTAGGTGGAGATCCTAAAAATGTGTCAGCTTTTGATGTGAAAAATGCTCTTAAACTCTCCCAGCATCAACCTGTAGATTAGTCTTTGAGCCTTTCTTCAAGAAAGATTGCTGGGTAGTAAAGGTAATACTAGGGAGTGTGCAAGTGTGTGTTTATAAACAGTATCTTATAATACTGCATATATAATCCTAGGGTGTGTATGTGTATATATGAATGTGTGTACACATATATACATGATTATAAAAATAAATTTTAGGAGGGAGAAAAGAAGCAATCCTAGGGTTTACCCTGCAAAGTCCAGTCTTTGTTTCTTTCTAACCTGTTTTCTAGCTCTTTTATGAAAAATATTTAGAAGATGAGACAGCAGCCATAATTTGTAGTAACACTTACTGAGGTGGTTATGAAAGTTGTTACAGTCCCCTAGGTTTTTATACCTCCACCCCAAAACCAGGAAAAAAACCAAATTGGGTCCTTGATCCTGTCCATGCTCTGAGGAGAGAGGACCAATCTTCAGTTTCATATTCAACATCCATATTGCTTTTCTTTAAGATAGGAGGCTCTTTGCCTTCAAAGCATATACTTTCACATCACAAACCAAGTAAGCTAAAGGAAGTGCCTGTCGTTCACAGCAGAGGTCTAATTGTTGGCAGACGCATTTCTAGTGTTTAGTATCCGTGTCATCCATGTGTTTTACAGAAAGCCTGGCAACAGCAGCCATGTTCCAATAAAGAACAACTATGGGCTACAACATATGTCAAGTGCTTTGTTGACCAAAAAGAGGTCTTATCAGGAAGTGTGTATACAGTTCTGTTAATAATCCTGTAAATTATTACACTTTTTAGTGAGTTAAATTTGTAAGGGCTTTAGTAGAACCGAAGCTGACAAGAGCGTCCTGTCCCAAATGCATCATTCTGTTGTGATACTGATCAGCACTAACGAAGTAAACACATCTACCTCACTAAAGGCAGTCTAAATTGTCAGTTTGCATTTTCTGCTATTGTTAACCTGTCTTTATCTACAGCTGTTGTAAGGTTCCCCAAGTTGGTGTACTAGCACAGACTGCTGATGATGATTTTGTGGCCATAGCAATAATTAATCTCTGGGCAGATATCCTTGACTCTTTTAAGAGACATTTTCTTGGAGGTAAGGAGGTAGAGAATGAATGCAGAAGCTTTGGGAACTGGAACCTTTTATTGCTGTATAAGACAGAAAATTGGATCTTGAGGTGCAACTTCATATAGGCCCATTGGAGTTTGAAGAAGCCATATTGAAAGTAAGACTTCTCTGTTGTAAGAAGCAAGCACCTCCCTTTTTTATGTGTGCCAGATATTTGGGATAATCCCTCTGACTTATTAGGCATCAGTTCTGTCAGATCCTCTTAGGTAATTTGTAGCCAGTCATAAGTCATTTCTCAAAATATCTTTCTTTGCATTTCACCAGTGAGATGCTCAAATTTTGGCTTTTTTGCCATCAAAATTTTGACTCGTCATTCCAAAAACAGTGTTCTGTGCACTTCTCCACTGTTTTGTTAAAAAAAAAAAAAACACACACAAAACATCTTGCAGCTGATAGCCGTAAGTCATTATTGGCCCATCCACTTCTAATGGATGTAGTTCCTTTAGATGATAGAGATGGAACCAAAATTAGCCTACTGCAACTTCAAGTGTATATTATTGAAGGTACAAGGTCTCTTCAATCATAGCGTCTCGTTATGGGCATTTAACATCTTCCAGTAAGCTCCCATTCACAGTGAGGTACTTGAGCATCAGCTGTCTTTTAAGAGAAAAAATAAATGTAAATCTTGTAGGAAGTTGCAGAAATGCCCTTTGCACTCTGTCTGCATGCATTGGAAGTAAGCAAAACAAATACTTGCAGTAATGCTTACTGTTAGAAATTGGTTCTGGATCCTGTCTGTACCTGATTGGAACTTTAAGATGGGCATAAAGGATGGACGTTGGAATGCTTTGGCAGATGCCATGTCAAAGTCCCTTGGATATTCTAAATTAGTAAGATTTTTGGGGGAGTGCATTTTCCCCTGGTTGTATTTCAACCTCTGTGGAGTCTTTAATTGGATTTCTGGTTAAAAGAATGAGGAACAGCTGATGGTGTTCTGTAACATTCACAGAGTAGAAGGGAAAGGAATTTCAGAATGGAGGGTGTGAATTGCTCCAGTAGTCTTCATAAAATGCACCTAAAATATACACTTTTACAAGTAAAATGCTTTGTAGAGCCAGCTATGGTAAAATAAATAGTCCTTCTGTACAAGAAGGTGAAATTTTGATTTTATATGCCTAGTAATAGTTGGTATTGATAAGGAGATACAAAGGTATGTTTTGAACTGAATCTGTTTGCCAGATGCTTATTGGGGAGTGTTAACAAGTCTGTAGGTAGAAATGTAAAGTTTTGTTGACAGAGTCAGATTTTTGTAGAATGCTTAAAATATCAATGGGAAGCAGTTGAAACGTTAAGTGTGAGGTGAAGAAATGGATGAACTCCATGGTAGATTGCAAAGATAAGCTTACATCTGTATAAAGGCTTTATGACTTGAACAGTGAGTACATCATCTAATAATCTTTTCACTGGGGTTTTATGAAAGCCATTTAGTGAACACAGTCAAGTTAAATTTTTAAGTTAAAAATTGTTGTCTTTAAATATCTTCCCAGATATTATTTTTATCTTGGCAGGGTTATTTTGTTCCTTTGCTTTTAAGGCTTGTTTTCTAGCAATAAAGAAACAGACTTGATTATATGGAAGGAGTGAGTTTTAACTAAACTCAGAGTTCTAAAAATAAAACTTAAGAAAACAGGAAAATTCTAGAAATAATGTGTAATGTCTTTTCAACTTCAGCTGGCAACCAGAGCGCCAGGTACCCTTTAATGAAGTCAGATTACCACCACCCCCTGATATCAAGAAAGAAATTGGTGAAGGAGATGAAGTGGAGGTGAGTTTATTCTCATGAACTGTCCTGACACGTAACTGGTGGTCCTTTCAAGGTGGTGATGATGATTGTAAGTATATTAGCAATCTCAAGACTTAAAATGGACCATGTGTCTAGTAATGGTTTTATTAGTTTCTTCACAGAATTACCAATGGAACTTTCTCAGAATCTAAAACTTAACATTGGTGAGAATGTTTCAGAATTAAAACCAAAACTAGGTAATTTTTATTTTTTGATCTGCAGTGTAACTGTTGGAAATGTTTTGATGTGAAGATGTCAAAGTGATTCCAATAAGAAAAGTTTTAACCCAGATGAAATACATGGTGGGCAGTTGTGTGAATTATACTGTTTTACAGAGAAACAGTGTTAATTAGAAATGGTGTATTAAACTGGGAAATTAGAAGGTGCATGTTCTGTTCCCAGCTCATTGTAGTATCTTAGTAATTAGCTTAACTTCTGCTTTTCGCTTTACTTGTCCTTAAAGTCAAAGTAATGAGTTTTATTTAGGATGCTGTTCTAGTTTTGGGCTAGTAATCTAAGAAACAACGTAGTGTAGGTGCTGGGTTTTTCTGGTTTTTTCTTTGATATATGTGCTATTTGTTGGCTTTGTTAGAGGTTAAACTTAACAGATTATTTTGTACCTCCTTGCTATTGCAAAATTTCTTGGTAAGTCTGCATGCAAATGACTTTGGCATGTCAGAAATGTATAAGGAATAAATTAAACTTACAGGAGATGAGGAAAATGAAAGTTTCAGAAGTCATCTGTTCTATATTTGATCTTGCATTAACTTGGTAGTGTTTGTTAAATATGGAATATGTAGTCATATGATGACTTGGTTCATTTCAGTAGTACTAGGTGTATCAAGTAAGCCAAGGACGAAACAAAAATCTTAATTGTGGAGTTACTTCTACGTGTGAACTTTAAGTGTGAAGACAATGTTTGAATTTAGTGAGGAATTGCCCCTGAATAAGCGTTGAGCCAAGGTATTATCTTCCTTTAGAAATTTCTCTTGAATTATCAGTAATGTATGCAAAGGAAATTGTTCACAGCCCTTGTAGTGCAAAATAATAAAAAATTGTGCAAGAAGCACGTGCCTGGATAATTTATACAAAAATTACTTTTATGTAGCATACTGTTCCATTTTAATGAAAATTAGAAAAGTTGATACGTTCTTTCATCATTATACGTGCAGGCAAGTGAATTATGTCTGTATGTGCTTTCAGTGTTCCTTACTACTTCCATTTTCAGGTTTATTCTAGAGCAAATGACCAAGAACCTTGTGGCTGGTGGCTGGCAAAAGTTCGAATGATGAAAGGAGAGGTAACTTATTTTAAATCTGATTTCATGCTGTTATGTTAAATACAGTAAACATGAAAACTCTTTGTGGTGGAAAAACTATGAATAAAGTACTACCAATACAGAAACATGACAAAAGAGAGTTGTAAGTTGAGATCACTTTGGGATGACCCATGCTGCATTACACAACTGAGGGTTGTGTGTTTATAGCTGAGCAAGTCACTTCTATTATTAGTAGTTTAATTGCTTGGGAGACTGTATGCATACATAAGAAGAGGATGTCTAACACCTACTTAGTGAACTGAACATCATGTTAAAAATTAAGTAAAGCGGTACACTTCACCTGTAAAGTTACGTGTTTAAACTCCATAAATTAAGCATGCTGTAGCTACTGATGTGTCTTGCTCTGTGTTCTTTTTTGTGTATGTGTATCTACTAAGTGTAGTGGAAAGACACTGGTTGGTTTGCTCTTAGGTAATGTCAAGTTTGTATTTTACCGTTGACTTAGAATTGCATCTGTAGAGTAACTTGTAGGTTCAGACACTTAAGTGTGTAGAGCTATGGCAGTGTCTGATATGGTCTCATTAAAGCTTTGTTTTGTGAAAAGGCAAAGAGAAGAGAATTTAACTTTATAGTAGGAAGGGTACTGTGTTTTGATGCTTCTACTGTATTAGATTCCTAAAACCAAAGGAAACAGGGTTGAGGGAAAAAAATGTCCAATTTCTGATATTGTTTAAAAACTAACCAAATAGTATCTGCTATTGAGCTCTGTGAGGTATTACTACCTACTCTGTGGTAGTAAACAGTATCAAAGGAAGATTCTGTGTCTTGATCCTTGTGGATGAACAGCTTGTTAAGAAAAAGAGAGAAAAGGAAACAAACTGATTTAAGTGTTAGAGTTCATAATTTGGGGCTAATCTGCTAATCTGTCACAGAAATTTGGACTTTAGTTTCAGTTGCCTTGCTGTGCTACTTGTTTCAAAAAAGGTAGTAAAAGTAAAATTTTACATTCTGAATTTAAATGCAGTTCTATCCATTTCTTAATTTTCTAAAATTTTTGACAGAAGAAGGAAAAAATATTTTTCGTCCTCAGATTGCTGGTATCCTTATTATTTTACAGATAAATATTTTATTTTACGTTTTTAAAGTTATTTTACGGAATTGTCTGCCCCCCCACCCCCAAAAACCTCACAGTTCCATCTTGACTTCTTTGTACAGTCTTTAACATGGTTCCATATTCAAATTTTTTTTCCTCAAAGCAGTTGTGAAATTCACAAACAACCCTCGTATCTAATGATAGTTAGCTTTGTGATTGTTCTGATAACCAGAATTATCTTTAACTATAGGAGTTCATTTTTTTTTAACTTACAGAGGTAGTTCTCTTAAATTTAGTTTTCTGTTTAGTATTTATATTTCATTATTTTACCTTGTTGTGTGTTTCAAAGCAGTTTTATATGAGTAGGATGATACCTAAGCTAAACTTAAAAAAATAGCATGTGGAAAAGTATGTCACAACCTTAGTGACAACGACCTTTTTCTTGATGCTTGAGTAAATTGTGTGTGTTGACAAAAATGGATACCGGTTTTGAGGGATGAAGAGGAGAAAGTATTGCTGCACTCCTAAATTGCGTACAGGTGGAAGGGAGGATTGGAGGAGGCTGCATCCCAAACACAAAGCCAGGCTTTGGGGATGTTGTGCACGCAAGCTTCTTTATACCTGCATGTTTTGGGTGGAAGTGTAGGAATAGATTATTGGTAGCTGTTAAATCTTCTTGTTCTCTTGCCTTTCTAACTTTGGGATAGTGTGTATCAGAAAGATTAAATTTTTATTTTCCTTTTGATTTTAGATGATTCACAGGTAGTTTGTCCATTGAATCAGTGGATTTGCCTTTTTTTTTAACTGTTGCAGAGCAGATATTTCCATGAAGAATGAGTTATGTTTGCTTCTCTATTAGATATTTTTTGAATTATAGCTCCAGTAAACCTTTTGAATTTTGGAACTTGAACTAGATTAAAGTAGGTATTTGAAGAGGCATGGGCATGAGAAAAATCTATAAATAAAGATGATTTTGTGAGGGACTGTAATTATGCTCATATGGTGGCCTGATTTCACATCAGAAACATGTCCAGGCTTATTTATGTAAATTCTAGCATTATATCAACTCAGATTTATGTACAAAAGTACATAATATGAATATATAGACTAAAACAGATTTATGTTTTAGATTTTGTACTTTCTTGGTGATGCTGGTAATGTTACTATGTCTTTGTTCCTTACTGAAGTTACCATTTAAAAAAAAATTCTTCCATAGTTTTATGTCATTGAATATGCTGCTTGTGATGCCACTTACAATGAAATTGTCACTTATGAACGACTCCGACCTGTGAATCAAAATAAAACTGTCAAAAAGAACACCTTTTTCAAGTGTACAGTGGATGTTCCTGAAGATCTGAGAGATGCGTGAGTAGCTCTGCACTCTTTAATAAGGCATTTACTATATTTAAGGGGGGGGGGAAACCCACTTGGCTTATATTTTAGAGGCCAGTTTACAGGTCCATGAAAGATCTTAAGGGTGTCTATGGCTGCAGTAACTGGTTTAGAAACTACAGACTGGGATCCCTGCTGAGCTTCTGGGGTCAGGACAAAAAGCAAGTTCTGAGGTGGGAGCTTGAGGTCTTGCTTTAGGCTTGTACAGGTGATGCACTCACAGTGGGCCTCTGGTACTGAGGTGTTACTTGCCTAATAACTGTATGCCTGATGATGGCATACAGTCCACCGAGAAATAAGCTCTGGAACAACATTAAGGAGAATGGGAATTTTCCAGTTTCTGAGCAGTCTTTGCCATAAACTACTCTTGGTTCTGATGATGATAACTACGTGTTCTGTTTTGATGCAGCTTGTTGAAATAACAATTGTTTTGTCTCCTTAGGTGTGCTAATGAAAATGCACATAAAGATTTCAAGAAAGCTGTGGGAGCGTGTCGAATTTTTTATCATGCTGAAACTGCTCAACTAATAATACTGGTAAGTATTTCTATGTAAATGTTACATGAATTTTTAGTATATTATTTATGGGAAGTGTATAACCAGCTGTATATTTGTATGGAAAATGGATTAACTTGTTGAGCTACGTGAATTGTGAGAGCTTCAATGTAAGTAGATGTCTTTAAATTTTGTCTTTGTGGGGGAGGCCTTTTGGAGGGGTACGAGTACTGCACTGCATTTGACCTGCAGCTGGATTTCCACATGAAGAACTGCACCAGTTCAGCATAGCCATTAAGGAATTGTTCACTTAGATTCTGTGACAGTTTTCTCTTATTACATAGCCTTTTCCCAGCATTAGTTTATCTTCACAGTTCTGTTTACTTAGTATTATCCATTTGAACCTTACTCTCCAGAATTGTGTTTTCCTTGCTTATTTCCTTAGCTCTGCCATTCATGCAGTGAGTGACAAGTAAGTATAAGCTAGAATGATCCTTGATTTGTTTGTCTGGGGAACATCAAGGGGAAAGAGTTACTGTGTATATCCAGCAGCAAAATCTTTAGTGTAAAATACGCTGAATGAGAACAGAAGATTGTTGGTTTGCAGAGGTGGTGCTGAATTTCTTAGCTTTGTTTTGAGGAAGACTAATGTCCATGTAAGTACTAGAAATTAGATCATATTTATGATTTAGTTTAAATAGGTTCCTGATTTATCCTTTAAAAGTGGATTTGCTTAAAAACGAGACCTTATGTTCTTTCTCTTGTAGTCTGCCAGTGAAGCAACAGTGAAGAGAGTGAATATACTAAGTGACATGCATCTGCGCAGCATTCGTACCAAACTTATGCTTATGTCAAGGAACGAAGAAGCTACAAAACACTTAGAAGTAAGGCATAGCTTGTGATTCTTGTCGCTTGAAACTGAGCACATAACTGGATGTTAGGTTGAGTGCACGTGGATGAGTTATTTTGTTTTCCCTTCAGTGCACAAAACAGCTTGCTGCAGCATTTCATGAGGAGTTTGTAGTCAGAGAAGATTTAATGGGACTTGCTATAGGAACGCATGGCAGTAACATACAGCAAGCCAGAAAAGTTCCAGGAGTTACTGCCATTGAACTTGAGGAGGATACTGGTACTTTCAGAATCTATGGAGAGGTAAGGGGGAAACTTTCTATGAATCTGAGCATTTCATGCTATGTCTGCTTTTTAGAGTGGTGAGAGCTGTACCCAGAATTAAGAACTGTAAATAGCTGAGTAGTCGTCTGAGTGTCTCTATGCATGTTCACACTGTGGCAGCTTGTACTACATGTATTTGAAATACAAGACTTTGTTGCAGTGGTGACATCCATAAGATGTGTTCTGTCCTAATCACTCCATGTGCTGATGCACAAATTCTGTGGTAACTGCACTGTACATCTCGGTCAGCCTGAGAGAAGTATCATTTGCTGCTATTTTACTTGATCACAGATTTTTTTTTTTTTTCCTTCAGACTGTATATGCCTTTCTTGTTGGTTCTGCCCCTTACCCCCTTTTTTTGCTGTGTGGTGTCTGCTCCTCTGACCTAGCCAAATGTGTTAAAGCCCATATCTGATGCTTTTAACCCTTTTATTTTGGTGATTTAATTGCAAAATTTAATTTAATTCATTTAATTTTGTCTGGCTTTGGAAAAATAATACTGGTTTGCTCCAAGTTAATTCTATTTGTGTGGCTTTTACCTGATGTGCTTTAAATCTGACAAGTGCCTTGAAATGTAGCTGGTCTTTGTCACTACTGTTCTGGCTCCTGCATGGATCATTGCTTTAGTCCAAAGATGCTGCTGTCACCAGGGCCCTGTCATAACATTTCTTGAGGGTTTTTATCCCGTGTTACCAACTCTACAATGCCACTAACACCTGAGTCTCTGGTGATAACACTTTAGAAATCGTTGGTTGTCTACTGTTTCAGGAGTCTGTGGTCTTGAATTATGCTCCATGCATGTCAGGACTAGAAACTGGTTGTGATCCAGGGGTCCGATGAAGTTCATATTGCTGAGAGGACGACAAACTTCTGTACTCTCCAGTATCTCTGAAGCTCTGTGTCCTGTTTTTTGTTTTTGGAAACCTTAAACACTTCCAGGGTTATCAGGGTGGCAACAGATACTTTGACCTAGTACTACCAGTAAATCACATCTTGCAGTTCATGAAGAAGAATCAGACAAGTTTAAATGCAATAGAATGTCTAGTGTATTCCAGTTTCAATCTCTAGCACGAATGATGTTATGCTGAAACTTGTGGAAAGGTTATGACTGTCACCAGCCTCTTACAGTAGTGCACGGCAATGATTATAAATACCAGATGCCTCCTAAATAAAACTGCCTTTAGACACATCCAGAAGTGATAGCTGCTTCTAAAAAAGCCAGGCAACCTAAATATTCCACGTGACTAGGGCTTCAGCATCTGGGTCTACTTGTCTACTCTTTTTGCCTCTCTTCAGCTGAAGTTGGCAAGCAGCCAGGCCCTAATGGCTGAGTGCATGGGCAGACAATTTTAGGCTGAGATCTGTGGA
The DNA here is from genome assembly GCF_964289735.1 of Phaethon aethereus. Lineage (NCBI taxonomy): Eukaryota > Metazoa > Chordata > Aves > Phaethontiformes > Phaethontidae > Phaethon > Phaethon aethereus. The sequence goes on along the minus strand of NC_138585.1, from coordinate 20,018,625 downwards.
AGAAGTTATCTAGTGTCCTTGACATTGTAGTCAGGGTCTGAGGGTCTCCCATAGCTAATGTTTTGCATACAAATAAAAGTTCAGTGTTGCTCAGGGCCACAATCTTGGAGGGAAACAACAGGGAGATAAATTTTAAAGAATCTTGGAAAGCTAGATGATTAGAAGGAAGCTAAACTGTATGGGATGCTGCTTGTGCTTTTTCCCTGCATGGTCAAGAGGACTTTGGTTCCAAGACCCTTCCCCTTCTACCTGAACTGCTGTGTGTGATGCCTGTTAGGAGACCACAGTACTGTGAACTTCAGAGCTTTGGACAGTGAGTCCCTGCTTTTGAAATCTTGTGCTTCCCCAGAGAGGGAGAGCCTTGTAAGAAACAGAAAAGCTTCTCTTAGACATCCATTACTGGCAAAATTAAATTGCATTCAATTCTTGTGCAATTCTTAACACGAGCTTTTTCCTTCTTTTGCCATTTTTTAAAGGTACTTAACTGTATGGTAACCATTCCTTTGGATAGAAGGATGGCAAGATCCTATCTATCTTGGCTTTTTCAGGAGACTGTTACTTCTTGTTTTCCTGTTAGAGAAAACAAGAAAACTCATTTTCCCTTTGGAGCTTTCATTAGCTCAGCTCCATTTGAACTAGGAGACTAATACGTGTGTTATTTTCTGGAAAAAAGACTCATATCTCAGTGGAAAAAGCATTGTTCCCTGCCCTGACTTGGGAGGGCTTTGTCTGTATCTGCATGGGGACATGGCTTCTCAAATTGTTCCCAGAGGTAGTTTTGTTTTTTCCATTTGGGAGGGTCTAAAAGAGCTACCAGGACTTCAGAGAGACACTTGAAATGTTGTCTCAAAAACTAGTGTGAGAATCCTAAGACAGATCCACCATTTGTAATAGGAGTGCACTCCTCCAGTGTGTAGCCGCTAGATTTACTTCAGTGGCTGTGTTACAAAACATTTTCCCTAAAATCTGCAGCCATACAGTTGTTTTGTGCTTATTTAGAACTCTCCTGCTGCAAAAATGGTAGGTATAATGCCAAGTTTAGAAAAATAGCCTGCATTTAATCTTTCTGTTAAAGACTCTTCAAGTAACGTGGATGTGTCTTAGTCGTGTGGGCTGCTATGTGAAGTAACCAGAGCATGAATGGATGTATAGACTATTAATTCAAAGCTAGAAAGATAGTTACTAGTAACTGGAATTCTTTGAGGTCTTTAATCCATGTGCACACTGATTTATAGAGAGAGAGAAATTACTTTTCCTTTTCTGAATTACTGACCGTGAGGCACTGAGAATACATTGTCCAGATCAGCTTTAAATGCTATCTCCTATTGGGGTGTGAATGAGTCATACAGGTTGTACTTGCATAAAAATGCTGAGTGCTTGTGGCAAAGTGTAGATACGCATGTGTGTCCACTGGAGAACTGCAGTTACTGGCAGTTATTTTCTTGTCCTGACTCTGCTTCTGTGAAAGCAGTCACTGTTCTGTGATCTTTATTGGGGAAAGAATTGGTAAACATACTTCTGAGGCAGGACATTGTGAGCTCTTCAATTAATTGTGTCCTATTTGTAGACCTCATTGAAGGTGAAAAATTGCTAATGTGTGGTGAAGTTTGTGTCATTTTAGCAGTTGCTTTGAGTATGCAGCACAGCCTCTGCTCCCTACAGTGACTTCCTGTTCATCTGTTTTCCATGCTTTATTGCTTGTTTCATTATCTTGAAGTTCAGTTTACCCATGTTTCTCTTGCAATCATTTTGACCTCTGAGAAAAGTATAGGTTTATACATTTTTTTTTTTTTTTTTTTTTTTTGTTCTTCTAGGACTTCCATAATTTGATTGAAAGATGCAGGAGCTGGTGGTACTCATGACAGATGAAAGGGCTGAGGCATTAGTGTAAAATGGAAACTGCTCAAAAGCTGTCATTACTTGACTAGATGCTGATACTTGTTCCTTAATTCTAAACTTTAGCTGTTGCTGATTGGAAGCTTTATTTCTTGTTTCAGCATCTGTGTAGCCTCAACTGTCAATCAATTTCTGTCATGTAATAATAAAGCTGTATGAGAGCATTTATAGTTCTCCCCACTAACCAATGACATTGTCCTATCTTGGAAAACATTGTAGATGAACTGTGGCCAGAAACAAGCATTCAGGAAGGACACTGCCTTGGTTGTACTTGCGATGGAGAGGTGATATGATTAGGGCAGATTCCTTATTAGTGATAGCTGTAGAGTTCGGGTTGCACTAGTGTAATTTGCCTGCGGTTACAGGAGAGAGTTTGCTGGAAGGTGCTTGTTATTCAGGCTTAGTTTCCCATCAAGCATAAGACGGGAGAGAAACAGAAGATATTTTTGTAGAGAAAATAGTACTACCTGTGGCCAGTTCTGAACAGGCTTGATGTGCTGTGTCTGTATGCTCCTGTACCTTCCAGCACTGCTGTTTTTCCTTTGAAGCCCCAGTTTGCCTGACCGCTGCCAAATTCCCCTGTAGAGCACTGTACTCTGACCGTAGCCTCCCAGCCTTTCTGCAGTGAGACCCTCTCCTAAAGATAGAAGTGGGTTATGTGGTAGGCAAGCCTTGTGAGTGTGCACACACCTAGAGGAGTAGCTACTTTTGTCATTTTGGTAGCATTTACTCACTGAGGATTAATGTGTATTTGGAAACAGAACTTTGTACTTAGACTTGCATGCAAAATGGATCCTTCTGTTACAAGAAAGGTTCTGTGACTTTGTTGTTTTCTTTCCATTCTCTTGAATTCTGAGTAAGAGAACAGAAACCTGATACAGGAAAGAACTTGAAACGGCTGTTTTAGTTAGGCTATTCTGAAAAATCAGTACACCTTTCTTAGGGAGCAGGTTGTAAAGCCAGTCAGTGCTCACAGTGAGCCTGTAAAGTTCTGTGGAGAGATTGCCCTTTAACCTTGCAAATGTCTTCTCTTTATCAGGTGACATAATCTTTAGATACTGTCAAGAGACAAATGAGTCTAAAATTCATTTTCTCCTTCCCCATTTTTCCACATGTGGTCTTCTGGGAAATGTAATAGTGTATTATACATTAAAAACTACATTAAAAATTGCAAAATCAAATTTATATTGCTGCCAGTATCAGTGGTAGCACAGTTTCTGTGAAGAAAAACTGGATGCTTCCAAGGCAACCTAGAGGAAAATGCAGAGGTTAAACTATAGTTTTATGGCTTGCCCATCTAATCATAGCCACATAGCCACTCATTCTCTGCTAAGTCAGGTGAAATGAGATACATGATCCAGTGTTTCTTTTAATGTAGTATTCTTATAAGCTGAAGTTTCTATGAATGCTATAGGAACTCTTACAGATTTATTTCTTTTTCAATACAGAATGTTTGTGATAATTGGGGTTTTTATATACATATATATATTAAAAAATGGATTCTAGATTTGAAAATTGTGTTTCGATTTTGGAGAAGAAGAATATAGTTAGCTGTTTTTTCCCAGTTAATGTCTACCAGAAACTGCTTCAAGATACATCTGTAAGATATTTTTATGTCTGGTGTTTACTCATTATAAATTGCAGGTAATATTTTAAAATGTCTTAAAACAGCATGGAAAACGTTGCTTTATTCATTACTGATGCTTTGCTACTGAATTTTGTTTCTAAGCATTTTACTCAATTATTTTTTTAACATTTAGTTCAAAACTAGATTCATCTTGTCTCTCTTCCTCTCTTTTTGAAAATAAGTTTGATGTTTGGAAGACTTGCAGCTGGTGCTGCAAGGTTTTATTTTTAACATACTATATTCACAAATAAACTCAATTATTTTTTTTTTATTCATTTCTAGACTGCTGATGCAGTGAAAAAGGCTAGAAGTTACTTGGAATTTGTGGAGGATTTTATTCAAGTTCCCAGAAATCTTGTTGGTATGTAATATTGCTAAAACTTGAAAACTTAGGGAAAGGGAGCCTAATCAGCATGACTCTGCAAAGAAGAATTAGATGCCAGTATGATATTTGATTTCTCCATTTAAGTAGAATGTTATTAATCTTTTAAAACTATATGTATTAGGGAATTATTAAGGAATTTCATATATTGTTGAATAGTACTTTGTCAGGATTTTAACACTCAAAATGGTTTCATTACAGACTTGTACTGTCTAATTTAACAGGAATATTTGAAGTTCAAATTCTAATTAAAAAAACAATTTGCTAAATTGACTACTTGAAAGTGCTAAAACTAAATTCCAAAATTTAATATGAAAGTACTACAGTTGAGTTGCAAGAATGACACAAGACAATTCTCATGTTACTGTTCCCTCCTGGGTTCAGCTTTGTTAGAGGTGGTGGCTGGATGGTGTTGAGCCACTGTATAAATAAGCAGTGCTTGTGAGTCTCATCTTCAGTCTAGAAATTAGCATTTTGCCCTGTTTCAGTTTTATGAAGCTGTAGCTTTTCAAAACTTGTAAATGCATATGATTTTCTGTATCATAACCTACCTAAAGCTGGGGTTAATCTCTATCCCCCTTCAAGAGAAAAACATCTTTCCCTAGTTCATTCTTCACAGGGCACTTTTTCCATTTCTCTTGTTCTGCTCCTCTTTGCCTGGTTATTACGCTGCGTCTGGCAGCTTCCTACTCTACATTACCAGCTCACAGGCAATTCAAGTATGAAGGGCATATTAAGAGTGCAGGTATTGTCCCCAATTCAACAGCAGTTCGGGTTACCCAAAGCAAACTGAAAAGCTATGCTTTAACCTCCTGTGGTTTTGGGCTTAGAGCTTGCATAGACTATGTAATGTAAATAATTCATGTGCAAACTCCTAAAAATTAGGCTTTCAAGGTTTTATAACTTGAGCAAGTTAAGGTGTAATGTTTTGGGGTTTGTTTTTTGTTTGGTTTTTTTAATAGGACCTCTGCAGATTCTGTGTCCGATGCAACTTGATGATTCTCACATCTACCAAATGTTAAAGCTTGTTTTAAAATTTAGCAAATTAATTGTTAGTTTGTATATGAACACATTTTTTTCTGTAATCTCATTCAGCAAACCTAGTTGAGCCAAGAAACTTCACTAAATTTAATGTTTTACAAATTGAGGTTTTTGGCGCATTTTGGATAGTGTTCACTAATGCGAATCATGGCTTTAGTCATAGTAATCCATTTAGTTTGAAAAATGCTACTTTTAGGCAATTACAATACCAATTTATGACAAAGGCAGACATCTTGCCTAATTCACCTATGGTCATATATGTAAGCAGATGTATTTATCTACACTTAAGAAAACACCCAAGTTAAAAGAAGTGTAGTGATCGTTAATGGCTCAAAATGCCCAGTGCATTTCTCTCTGTACCAAGAGAGAAGAGTGCTGCCATCTGCTGAGTTCCCCATTTCAGCTACTAAAGCTCCTTGGGATGGAGGACTTTTTCCCACATACTGGCTAACCATTATCCATAGAAAAACATTTAATGCTATAATGAGTGTGCTTTATTTTAGTAGTAACAGGATCACTGTGCAAAATTAAATTCTGGGCATATAGATGAGCTGTAGTATTTTCTTTTTTTTTTTAAAGACAAAAACGTACCAAAAAGCCCTGCTGAGCTATTTGAACTGTTGAGGAAGGGAAACAGTTTTTAATGCTTTTTGCACTTTACTTTGTATCATATTGATATCTGCTGTAAAGAATGTTTCTAGCAAAGTATGCTGTCACACACTTTTAGCTTACACCCTTTTTTCAGAGGTTCTGCCTTCCTTTACTCGTAATTTAAACAAATATTTCTAAGTGCCAGCTGTCTGTAGCTGGGATGAAGAAATGTTTCTGCCTAAGGTTACTTTAAGGATGAGCTAAACTCTTTTAGCAAGGGAGCAGAGGAGTCGCTTATTTTGAGATTTAAACACAAGTTCTGAAGAAGCCTTTTGTTTATATCACACATGATCCAAACTAATGTTCATTGTAAAGGCAAAATTAATTTTCAGAAACAATTATGTAGGTGTTTTTACTTCCTTTTTTTTTTTTCTTTTAAGAGGCTCCCAACAAACATATATTGTATAAGCCTGCCAAAATGTCAGTAAAGATTTAATGTGGAGTCAGGGGGTACAAATAATATTGATGTATAAATTTAAAATAGTCATTTACAAAACTTTTGTGCCATTTTACTCTTAGCTTGGAACTTGTGTATAGTGGTGATCTTCATCCCTACTTGTCATTCTGTGCATATATATATACATAGTTTCATTTTGGAAGTTTTCACCTCTTTCTTCTGGCACAGTGTGGGGTTTTCTTTGGGGGGGCTTTTTGTACCTCTGTGAAGTAGGAGAAAACTTCAAAACAAAGTGAACTTTATAGGAGAGTCAGGTGGTTGTTACAATTACGTTATACATAACCTAAAATACGAAGAAATCCATTAAAATACTTTGCACACGGGTGCAAAATTAACCATTCTTGCCCTCTGAAGGAAAAGTTATTGGAAAAAATGGAAAAGTGATTCAGGAGATTGTAGACAAGTCTGGAGTCGTCAGGGTGAGAATTGAAGGAGATAATGAAAATAAACTGCCCCGTGAAGATGTAAGTACTTAATTCTTTCTTCCTATGATTAGGTTTTTAGTTTCAAAACCAGTCATGTCGAATATTTTAACAAAGAATATGTAGGAGAATATATGCAGAAAGTGAGAATTTCTGGGGCATAACTCAAATGAGTTAAAGTGCTACCTTACAGCATCAGAATGGGATCACTGTTTCATCTGTGCATCATTATGCAGTTTCTAAATATAGCCTTTGAGGCCTTTGCACCCTTTTTTTTTCATGGCCAACCTGTAACGGTGATGATCTCCATATTACAAAAATAGGATGTCTGTGATTTGGGTAGTTTTCTAGGATACATGCTTGTGGATTATTTAACAAAGCCAGTTTTATAACTTCTGTGGATATAGAGAGCGCAATTCTTAAGGTTTTTTCAGCCTGGTATCTTGCAGTAAATTTCATATGAAACAATGCAAGAAAAGTTTTTTTGCTGCTGAAGCAAGATGATTTTTTTTGAATCTTTTTCCTATATGTACTTTAGCTGCATGATTAATTTGGGATTGATAGTATTAATACTGTTCACATATTTTAAATATATGAGGACATAAGATAAAATCTTCTAAGGGTGCTTCATCTTGCAAAGTTGATTTAATTAACCACTGGACACTTCTTGGTGAACTGTGGATGCTTCTACATACCTACTGTCGTAATCACACAGTATTTGTGTTGGGGGGGGGGTAATATAAATGCTTTTATGTCAAGGTACCTCAACTGCCAGAATTGGTTGTTGGGAAAGCTGGATAGTTCTAAGTCCTTAACATATAAGCCCCTACCCTCACTCCAGTCTGAGCTATGTCTAGTGTATCTTTGCAGCCCACGATTCAGTTACTATCTTTGCTTGTTTAGCTCACTTCTGTAACTTAAACAGATTTTTTTTTAATAATTTAAACAGAAAGCATTATTTTGATGATGATAATGTTCATGAAAATAAGATTTGACATTTTGTTTCTGTAGGGAATGGTGCCATTTGTATTTGTTGGTACTAAAGAAAGCATTGGAAATGTCCAAGTTCTTTTAGAATACCACATTGCATATCTAAAGGTAAGTGTATTTCAGAAGAAAGACTTTGGAGAGGAAACTTTGGTTGAAGTAACAGAATTTTTTGAGCAACAACTTCGAGTGGGATTTGCAGTTGATACACAGAGGAACAGTTTATCGGGATTTAAGGTTTGGTGCCTTGAACCTGCCCCTTGCCCGTAGGTTTTAAAATAATTATCGTTATTACTTAGTGTTGTTGGTATTGAAAGGATTGGACTGTGAAGCACACTGTTTTAAGTGGCATTTAAGAAGTAATGCACAGTGGGTTTTGTCTGTGTTAGTGTTCTGTTGTTCTGAGGTTAATGCTTGGTTGGGGTAGGCTGGAATTTCTAGTAGTAACACACCAATACTGTGTAGTGTTGGAACAAGTATCCAGTTAGATTCGTTGGCTTTGTACGGAGTTGTGGTGTTGACTTAGCAGAAATAATGAGTGAATTTGAATTGTGCTACTTTGTTAGTTTGCTTGTTTCTAAATTTGACTAGAAAACGTGTGGTGTAGTTAAGAAAGGTAATAATAGTCTTAAAAATAGTCTTTCAGCATGGTGATGTAAGAGAAAGGGCTTAGATGTCTTCCAAAACGCAGAGATTCCAGAACTCGTAGTTGAATTGTTATTTGCAGTCACCTTCAAGGTGCTGTTGGCTCTCCGACAGGAATGCTAGTTTTTAAGATGACTAGACAGACAATGGTATTTTGTGAGGGGAAAAAATGTTTCTTTATCAACAATTTGGTTTTGTTTCCTTTCATGTAGGAGGTAGAACAACTAAGACTGGAAAGGCTCCAGATTGATGAACAATTGCGTCAGATTGGTATGGGTTTCAGACCTTCTTCTGTTAGAGTTCCTGAAAAAGAAAAGGGTTATACAACTGATGAGAGCACCCTCTCCTCAGTGCAAGGTTCCAGATCCTACAGCGGAAGAGGGAGAGGCCGCAGAGGCCCCAATTACACATCTGGTTATGGTGAGTTTTCTTGAGCATCTGTTGAGCAGGACCTCAGGATATATTTGAATCCGTAACTGTCTCTAGATTTCTTTGTGTTCAGCTTAGTTAAGTGTAGTAAGGTTGGAAACTGAGAATTGCCATTTTATTTCTTAGATAGCTCAAAATGCCTAATTAGATTTACATTCTTGTTGAAGTTAAGTTTTTTAAATTGAAAAAAATTACTGAGCAGAGTTCCAGTAAGATCTTACTGTTCAACAGTAGTAGTTATATTATACAAAGCTGGGAAAGAGAAAGAGCTACAGATACTCTTCAGGAGACACAAGTAAAAAAAAAAAAAAAATCTGGAATTAGCAGTATCTGTTTTGATTGCGGAGGACAAAAACCAGTTGTCTGTGATCATGGCCATCTTATGAAGGTATTTTCGAAAAGTAAAGCAAAATAATTTAAAATGGAAACAGCACAAAATCCTGTGTGTTTTTTTTTAACCTGGTCAGGAACTAACTGGATTTAGTTGTAGTGAGATACTCTGATGTATTTTTAAATTAAAAAGGAACTGCTATTCGGTTCCCTAGAGGCGTGCACATCCCCTTTTCATTCAGCAACAGCTCCCCAAGTGGAGACAGCCTGTGTTTGAACATAGACATATTTCACGAAGAAACATAGGTGGTCCTGTAAACAGAAAAAAAAAATACTTATTGAATACAGTAAATTGCTCGTGATCATCTACACATCACTTACTTCTGTTACAAAATGAGACAAGTCCTTTTGGATTTTATAGGCTGTCACTGACTGTAGCTTCCAGGATCATGCTGTGTGGGTCAGGTTGAGTCTGATGACAATGCTAATATTTGTAACTTTTTTTTTTACTATTTCCCAATGAATTGTTTGACTAAACTGTAATCAAAAGTTGTTCAGTTTGTTTATATACCCAGACTTTTGTCTGGAAAACTTTTTTTTTACCCCTACAATGGCAAGAATTGCATGTTAGAACCATATGGGTCTAGATTTCTTTATTCCAGAATGGTTGGTAGAGAGAGTTCCTGGATGTTTAAAATAAATAGTAGGTGTTGAATTTTAAGTAGTAAAAAGCTGTGTGGGTTTGGTTAGCTCAGAGGCAGTGGGATATTATGGGCACTATTTAATATAAACAGTTAAATTGTTCAAGCAGCATTACAACAGACAGAAGAGGTTGCTTAGCAACAGCCATCAGCTATAAAGTTGTCCTTGGGAGTTTCAGAGAAGTTGCCTAGAAACTGTACCAAATGCCTGCAGTGTATACACAAAGAGAGGAAATACTGTTTAATCCTTGATTTATCTGTGCACATAAATTACAGTTTTGGTAATGTTTGAGCCCTTCTTTCTCATGTTATTACAAACCAACTGAGGTTGAGAATCTCAGAAACTTAGGTAACTTATGTTCTATCTGTATTTTATATCACAGAATCATTAAGGTTGGAAAAGACCTTTAAGATCATCAAGTCCAACCATTAACCCAACACCACCATGCCCACTAAACCATGTCCTGAAGTGCCACATCTACATGTTTTTTGAACACTTTCAGTGATGGTGACAACTCTACCTCCCTGGGCAGCCGGTTCCAATGTTTGACCACTCCCTCTGTAAAGAAAGTTTTCCCACTATCTAGTCTAAACCTCCCCTGGTGCAACTTGAAGCCATTTCTTCTCGTTCTATTGCTGTTTTTTTCTTTTTCTCTTCTCCCAAGTAATTAGTGATAGAAAAAAAATATATATATTTGTATTATAAAAATATACACACATATACTATATATGAGTATATATAATATAAAATAGATAAATGTATATAGCTTTATAAGTATATGTTAATAAATTTATTTAACTTCTATAGTTATACAGTCTTTTTTATATATATATATAAAAATCATATATGTATATACAACCAGCAAAGCTGGTTGGAAGTCTTCTGTGAGAATCTGAAACCAGAATATAATCCCAAATTTCACACTCATTTCCAATTTTCTTTTCCTTCTTGTACAAGGTACAAACTCTGAGCTCTCTAATCCCTCTGAAACAGAATCTGAGAGAAAAGATGAACTTAGTGACTGGTCCTTGGCAGGAGAAGATGACAGAGAAAGCAGACATCAACGTGACAATAGACGACGTCCTGGCGGACGAGGACGTAGTGTATCTGGAGGTCGTGGGCGTGGTGGACCTCGTGGTGGCAAATCATCCATTAGCTCTGGTACTGTGTTTCAAATGTATTCTGGATTTAGTTTTTGTTCCTGGCAATGTTCTGTATAACCTCTTGCTATTTTAAAACACACCATTCTTACGTTTACATCTTACACACTGGGAGTTCCCTAGAGTTGTGCTATAGTTTCTTGTTGCACACTATGTTACTAGATTTTTATTCATTTATCTTCTGCTCATGATGATCTTCACTTCCTTCCTCTACTACACACACAAAATACTGATTTCCCCCCCCCCGCCCCGAGTTTATACATCTTTTCCAGAGTTTATACATCTTTGGCGTGTTACCTATGTCTGTCTTTTGAGCTAAGCTTATGTTTAGATATAGAATGAGAGAAGAAATAATAGACAGAATTTGTCTGTGTTAATACACAGTGTTGAAAGTACTATGCTGCTATGAAGTGAAAGGTGCATTTTAAACATTTTTCAGTTTTGAGTAAAATAAAAAAAGTTCTGTAAATGTCACCTTAGAAATGTTTGTAATGAAATAATACAAGTGCCTGTTGTGGTGCCTCAGAAAACCTGCTGCTGAGGTTAGAGTCAAAGGGGAACCAGTATGAAATCATAAATACTGTAGTCCTGTATATTACACCTTTTTGTGAAGTTGCTTATATTTTGACAAACACTGATGTGAGTCAGCCTGGAGATCAAATTATATATAACTACAGTATCTTAGATGGAAATTTTTTGTTTCAGTGCTTAAAGATCCGGACAGCAACCCTTACAGCTTGCTTGATAACACAGAGTCAGACCAGACTGTGGATACCGATGCTAGTGAATCTCACCACAGTAGTAACCGTCGTAGGAGGTCACGCAGGCGAAGGACTGATGAAGATGCTGTTCTTATGGATGGAATGACAGAGTCTGATACAGCTTCTGTTAATGAGAATGGTTTAGGTATGTAAACAGTTGGGTAATAGTCCCAGAACAAGCTAAGAAAAAAAATGTGGTGTCCATGTAAGTGTAGTGGAACGTTTGTTCATTTCTGTTAGTGACGAATCATTGTTCTGTTAAAGGCTGCTGTCTAACTAAAGAAAGACTTCCTCCATGGCCTTGCCATGAATCCCCTCTTTACTGAGCTCCACTAGTATTTTCATAAGCCTCTTTTTGTAAAAACTGTCTGACAGAGACACCAGAGACTAACTTGTTTCCCATTAATACTGCTGTTTTCATAGAAACTGTACTGCTGGATCAGCATTCTGTTTTCTCCTTGGTAACCTCCGTCTCAGTGTAGGGAAGCTACCTAAGTAGTTCTTAATTTGTCTCTACCCAGTGTCTGCTTAAGTATTTTCCCTCAGTAAATTCTCTTGATACTCACTGGGACAAAAATGTGATCTATTGCTTAATAATGTAGAGAAAAAACCACCTGTTTCATGGGTTATGTGGCTAAAATTTGACATAGTTACTTATCTAATAAATGAAATCTGAGGTCATTAAGCATATGCCTAAATGTGTTAATGAGCCAAGAGGGGAAAAAAGTAAAGTCTAGCTTTTGCGTTATTGTGTATGCTTTCAGTATAAAATTATGTTTTTCTTTCAGCCTGTCTTATTTAGCCTCTCTTTAACAGAAGCAATTCTAAATGCCCCATGCTGAAACTGCTGAAGAACTTACTTATTTTATCATCAGAAATAGTTCATGGTAAACTTTGCAATTGCAGATGATAGTGACAAAAAACCCCAGCGACGCAATCGTAGCCGCAGGCGTCGCTTCAGGGGTCAGGCAGAAGATAGACAGCCAGGTAATTCGAGTGGAGCTGTGGGTAATCTCAGGTCAAAAGCATGAGAGAATGTTGTGTCTGCTGTTTTACATATAGCTGCATAATATAAAAAGGTTGCTCAATAACTAATAAGCCTACTAGATAAAGATGAAAGACATGTCTTCTACTAGGAGAACTTTTTTGTAAGTTCTTAATCTGTCTAATGAGACTAATTTTATAATGTCTAACTTTTTGCTTGGACATATGAGTTGTGCTTCTGATCCAGTTCTCATTGAAGTCAATAGCCAAACTGCTGTTGACTTCAGTGGTCCAGGATCAGGAGAGACGTGAAGGTTCGTGACCTGCGCTCACTTGCATCCGTGCGCTTGCACTGAACGTGACACAACCTTTTTGGCACGGGCTGAGAAGCCGAGAGTTGGAATGGCAGGATGTGGGTGCCCTGGCAGAGCGCTGTGAGGCAACTCACATGGGATCTGACAGTCCTGTGCCTGTATCAAACTGCTGCTGTCACTCCTCGGCTTTTGTGAATATTTGAGTCATCTACAAATTGAGGGTGGGAAGGAGGAGGAATTTAAATGAAATTGCATGTTTCCAATTTTTTGTTGTTGTGGCTTGTTGCATTTCTTTTGTGTGTACTAACACTTGAAATGTTAAAGGTGAACTAGCTAATTTTCAATATAATGCCCTATTTAGAAAATGCTTGCGCATATATGACATAACGTAGTAACAGAAGGTCTTCTAGATTGACAGGTTCAAAATTTCACCAATATTTGTCTGTCTTCTATCTGTGGTGCTCATACAACACTTGATTAAGAAGAAAAAAGTTGTTGCATTACACTAACTAAAACTTGGGGGAAGAATAAAACCCCAAACATGCCACCCCCTTAAAGAAACAAGCCCAAAGTAACCCGTTACATCTCAGTGTTCTAGTTTTGTAATGGTGGTATGAGTTTATAAAGGGGTGGAAAAAGTAAAAATTTATTTCAGCTCTTACTTCCAAGAAACTAATTTCAGCTGGCAACATAAAGAGATGTTAGTCATCTCTACAAAAGTAGTGAGATTTTTCTTTTAAATCTAAACAATCTAAGAACAAAACAAAACCTCCCAAACAAGATTTCTCTTTTCTTTCCCGTTGATGTCTTTGTTCAAGATACCATTTTTAGTTTGGGTAATAAATATTCTTAAATACAGCAGTAAGAGCATTGGTAGTTAGTTATACTGTCTTTGTGAAATATGCTCTTAATAATTGAATCTCTTCATAAATACTTAGTAAATGTATAGTGAGTGAAATTGAGACAGAACAAACCCTGCCCCCAAATGCTAACAATGTACTTCAGTCACTTAGTTCTCTTAATGTACATTACTATATGTTTTGGGTTCCTACTACATATATGAATATTAAGAATTGGGGTCTTACACTGTGTGCATACAACATGCTTCATCTTTACGTTAGAGGAGTTGGGTGCAGAACCTCCTTTTAAAGAAATAATTCTCCCTGTTCAGAAACTCAGTTGGTCTTGACAGTTGTGCAAGGACCCAGTTGTAAGAAGTCTGATTACTGTAGCAGAAAATTCTTGTGATGTACTTCCTATTCTGATTTAGGTTTCATGCACAATCATTCCTAAATCCAGAGAAATAGTTCACCTGAATGCATGATTTACTAAATATAATTGACTGTACTGTTCGATAGATAATGCTTGCCAACTCTAATGTGCTTTAGCTCCTCAAAGATATGAGTGTATATTTAAATTTGTAGTACTATGTATTCTAAAGATAGAATTGACTCTCAATCAGTGTGGTTACAAGAGGGCGGGCTACAAGAACATTTGCTGAGGTGGTAAGAAGAAAAGAGGTCAGAGAAGCCCTGGCTGTCATCCAGTAAGTGTAGCTGTTACAGTGCAGACATGGCTGTCCTGCTGTTGAGTACGGGCTCGCTCACACAGAGCTGCTTCAAGTGTCTGTACGCACACCACAATTCACCCACCCACACGCCAGAGTTAAGGGTGTGGATTGCACTTGAATACTGGGAGGAGGGCAAGTTCTGTTGCCAGTTGCTTCATGAAGTAACAAAGATTTAAGTCCTGCTTTATTGTAAGTGATACCATGCTCTGAACCTCCCTCCAATTCTTTTCATATTTTAACTTCCCTTCATATTATTCCTGTGAAATTCTTCACTGGAGAAGGAGCCTGCAATCCAATCTCTTCCAACCCAGTATGGAAAGCCCTTATTTTCCAATAAAACGTAAAATTGGACCAAAATCACAATTTTCTTAATGTTAAGATTACACCTTCAGATCATCATGTTACCACTGATTTTAGTGAAAATTGTATTTAACATGAGACAAATTGATCCTTGCTATGTAGTTGATACCTGTAAGTGTGAAGGCCTTTTGTGAGATGTCTCCCAGTTAGAGCATAACTTGTACAGAAAAGACATAGGAAGCTTAATGCTAAATTAGACTTCTGATGTGAGCATCACTCTTAATTTTTTTCCTTGAACAGTTACAGTAGCTGATTATATATCACGGGCTGAATCGCAAAGTAGACAGAGAAACCCTCCAAAGGAGACACTAGCCAAAACCAAGAAAGAAACGGTAAGATTTTTTTTTTAATGTATGTTTCCTTTTTTCCTCTTTCCTTGCAGGAAAACAGTAAAGGAGTGCTCCATTTAGGTCACTCTCATTTGACTAGAAAAGCATTTGAGTTCAAGAGTAAATCATTAAAAGCAAAAATGGCCCAGAGTACACAGAACTGACACCAACTTGTAGACTCGTAGACATTGCAGACTTCTGTGAGCAGTGTAATGCTCAAATTAAGTCTTTACACATTTTAAAATACCACACTTACTACTGTAGCATTATGTAATAAGATGTGAAAATTATCCATGGATGAGTCTTGAGAGCTAGTCCTTAAAACTCTTCATAAAAAGGGGATACTAGGTAGCATGTTTAGTGATTTGTATAAACTATTTTAGAAAGAATTAACATTACAAAGACTGTAGATTTGAGATCTGTTCTTAAAGGATCAGGGTGGCCTTTATGTATCAAAAAAATAGTGTTCAGAAATGAACAAAGCAGAATTCCTTTACTTCTAAAGTAACATTGAACTTCTATGTTATGTCCAAGTTTAGCAAAACAAGAAAGCTCTATTGCTATATGATTAATAAAATCACTCTGAAAGAGGTGTAAAACTCAGCTTTTCAGTTAACTTCTTCACTGGCTCAGACAAACTGAAATTGTGAACTAAAACATTCTGGGTAAGCTGTCTCGGGGTTACCTTAGCACGATTTCCTTGAAGCGTCTGCTACAGGAGTAGCCTATAAATGACAAGGCAAGTAACAGGATGTGATAAACGATGGGATACTGGTGCAGACAGACAGACAAGGGGCGTTTCCTGTTGCAAAACTGCTGTGTGAGCCAGAAGGAATTAGATTACACTCCGTGTATTTTTTTATGGCGTTGTTAAATTATGACACTGTTACCCTGTTTTTGTTTTTGCAAGGCAAAAGATGCGATTGATGAAAACAGCCCTTCTGAAAAGGCAGTGAATGGTCCTGCTACAACTTCTGGGGATGAGCCTTCTAAACTACAGCACAGTCCTGATGAAAAGAAAGTTACTGTTCAAGAGGATGGAAGTAACCAGGAAGAAGCAGTGCTGAATGGTGTTTCATAAACTGAAGTTCCTAGTTTACAGTTCTTTTACATTACATTTAAAATAGTGCTTGTATAAGCTTGCCAAAGATAGAATATGGATCGCCAGTCTTGACACCGCACTTTCAGTTCCTCCATTTTGGAATACAGAAAGGGGAGGGATCCTGAAGAAATCATATGTTAAACATACTTTGACACCTACTGTGTTATAAATATATCATCAGATGTGCCTTGAGATAGTATATGTAACATTTAAATAAACAAAATTGCTGGCTATAGGAAATGTTATTTTGTTTTCAAAATATGGCAAAGATGTGAGGGGGATCCCTAACATAATACTCTTTATGAAAGCATTAGCTGCTTTTGTTACATTTTTAATAATATGCAACCACTTCTTCACCTGAGGAATACTAGAAAGAAATGCAGTCTAAAATATTTTGCACTGAAATGTAATTTCTCCATTAGTTTAGTCTGGAAACTGGTCTGTTTTAATACATGTTTTTTAAATGCTGTATGTAGAGGAAAAATCTGCAGACCACTGGAATACATTTGTTAAATTCTCATAATCTGCAGGGATACTGGGTGACATTGGCAGTGACTGTTCTACATTGAGGCTTTGTTTGGTTTATTTATTAAACTGTACAGTATTTAAAAATCAAACATAGCTTTAGTTAACACTAAGCTGAATTAGTCATGTCCATTAAGACATAACCTGAACTACTGAAAAGATCAATTTCCAGAAAGTTTATTCTGTATAAACTACATATGTTAGTCCTTAGTAGAGTATTTTTATTTTTGTTTTGGTTGTTTGATGTGCAATATGTTTTTTTTGTATGCTGGTAGTAAAAGAAAATAAACTTTGATCTTCCATCTGTTGACTGTTTCTATCAGAAATTTAAATGACTATTGACTCCAGGGTGTTCAAGCTGTTAACACTAACAACTGAAACTTACTTGCAAGGCAGCTTGAACTTTTAACTCTTATGAGAGAGTCTCCCAACATGCTAGTCTTCTGTTCTTCAAGGTGATGATGTAAAATGTCAGTTCACGAGTCTGGTTTTAGACTTCTTTTCTTGGACAATCACCTAACCTAACTAACATATATAGGAATTAATGCAGATGTAGTTTTGGTTGAGAAGTTAGAAGCATGACATACTAACCCATCTTTTCAGGCACATGTGTGGGAGCAGTGCAGTGGAAAAACACCGGTGTGGAAAAACACCAGGGTAGCAAGGAGATTCTGTAAGAAGTCAGAGCGGAAGCAGTAGTGCTGAAGCTGTGCTGACTTGAAAGAAAGAAATTGTCTTACCTGATTTTGTCAGAAGTAAGGGCAAAACCAGGTACTCCGCCCCACCTGCGATTCCAGCTGCTGTACTCAATACAGCTACAGAAGAGTTGCACCAATTAGGTTTGAGCATGTATTTCATTAAGGTGTTGTAGTTTTTAGTAGGGCTTAAGTGTTGATACTCATCAACAGTGTTCCCTCCTGGAGAACAAACAACTTGTTGTAACTGAAGTTACTGATAAGGCAGCCACAAGAGTGGAGAAAATTTAAAAAAAACAGGGAAAAAGAGAAAGCTATATTTAAAAAGTATCAATAGTATTTGGTGGGGAAACTCTGCATGTGGCTTGAACCACGCATACTCTGGAACTGCTGCAGTAAAGAAGTTGTAGTAAAAGGCTGTAGTAAAGCAAAGTTGTCCCCCTCTCTGTAGGTTCTAAGTATTTCATACTCCTGTTACTGACTTGATCCCCTCTTCTGAAGGCATGGAGCTCTTCCCCACTCTTGTTCTGGCAATACGAGATGGCCTATAACTCATCTACAGAAAAGCAGCAATGTAGCAGCTGAGGTTCAGGCCAAGGATGTAAGGCTACTTACAGTGGTGCTCCAGGGTAGAGGCTGGTTATTTCTGGAGAAATGAAAGCACTGGAACCCACTGCACTGATGAGCAGGCATCAACTCTTGCGTGTGCTGCACAGCAGTTTCACCCTAGTTGCAGAAAGACTGGCAAGATTCTTAGGGTATGACAAAGCTCCTGGGCCCTAATTCAGATGCATGCAAAGGCAACAGCTGCTGGGGTACGTTAGGCTTCGCGCCACACAACAGATCCAGCTTGGGGCTCTTCATGTGAGGAGTTTCCGTTTCCTAATTACTGCACACCTTAGCATGTGAATTCTGACTTTGTAGTGGAAGATAATGTATAAAACAGTACTGAGATTACAAATCTGGAATTTATTAAATGCTATAAAATCCATTAAAAACTGAAAGTTACTAAAAAATCTGGGACATTCCAGACCCATCAGTAACACATAAGAAGCTCAACCAACCTTGTTCTTCCCAAGGCAAAGACAACTGAGTATGTTGCTTCCTAGACTTTATTTCTTCAGTCTGAGACAACCACACGTCTGTACCAGTTCTTCCCATCAAATAAATCCTCTTGATTCCCCCCCCTCCCCAAACCGGTTCACCGTGCTAACTTTGGCGTATGAAAGAACAGCAGCATAGACTTCAAACATAACTAGTTTAACAAGAGTTAGGTAACAGCAGGTAAGTACCTGTATCTGGTAACATGCATTGGCCAAACCACGTCACTACTCTTTTACACTGAAAATACTTCTGTGTGGCAATTGTGCTGATTATTAATAAAGAACAGCTATGAAAAAAACTTTAAGCCTCACTCCCTCACACATTTCCCCAAAAAGTGCGTAAGAAGTGAGTGGGGAAGGAGGTACCTCCCTGGATTCATACTTCCAGCTTCGTTTATGTTAAGCCAAAGACTGACATGAGAACTTCTCTTAAGCCATTTATCAAAAATAATCATGTGCATGGACAAAGCCACTGATTTTCTCTCACATTCATTTTTTAGCTTGGTCTTCCAGTAAATCTTTAGCTTCATTGATTTTGGCTGCTACATATGGAGAACCACCTAGAAGAAAGATAACCTCACGTCACATCAGATGGAAAAAATATTTTCTGTGTTGCTAATAGTGCCACAGTACACAGGAAAAAAAAGTGACGGTACGGTCTGAAAGTTACTCAAAGAACAAAGTACATCACGACTGACGCCATGTAAGTTTAGACAGTCACGGCGGTAGCTGAATGTGCAGACGGCTGAATGAGCTGCTACGCTGTAGTTCATTGGAGCCAGTTTTTTTCCCTCCAGTTTTATCAGTCATAAATGAATTGATAACTAATGACTTAGCACAGTTTGTTGCGAATACAGACACGTTAAACTAGTAAATCTGCAGATAAACCTTTTCCCCCCAATTCAAGGCCAGCACATGAGCTGCTGCTGTACCAATGGACTAGTTCAGTTTTTAAACATGACACGCAAATGACTTGTGAAGGTACTGAAACAGAATCCACAATGCAAATGCCCTGAAATTGTAACTGACCTTCAGGTGCAAAGATCTGCAGCGTGTATTTGTAGCATGTATACATTTACTAGTACTAGAATTACTCTATTTACTTGAAGCTTAATTTTAACTTACTTAGGTCATGTAAAACATGCGAAATGCTCCCACCAGTCTTTTATGTTCTGCATATATTCAGTAAAGTTACTTTCGAAGTTAACTTCTGCTAGATACTGTCTATGAAAGGCATATCCCAAGGATTATTTTGGATTACGATGCATAAAAGTAAAGTAAGCAAGTTCAACAGTCACTTTAAAGGAAGCCATTTTACCTTTCAAGTGAGGATTAAAAAGTTAAATGCCAAGGACTAACACATGATTCTGACTCAATGAAGTAAACAGAACTTAGGACAGGTATAGATGCCTCAAGTTACTA
Organism: Phaethon aethereus; assembly: GCF_964289735.1. Classification (NCBI taxonomy): domain Eukaryota; kingdom Metazoa; phylum Chordata; class Aves; order Phaethontiformes; family Phaethontidae; genus Phaethon; species Phaethon aethereus. The sequence goes on along the minus strand of NC_138585.1, from coordinate 19,998,731 downwards.
ACATTAAGTGTAACTAGATTCTGAGCCCACAGAGTACCACAGAGAGATTTCATAGTCTAGTGTCTTCAACAGACACAGAAGGCTCAATACCTGCCGTTTATGGTGAATTCCCAGTGCATTCAAATGAAATCAAACTCACATGGTACATAAAGTGCATAAATACACTTTCATGTAGAACTAAGGCAATTTTAAGTCATTTTAACAAACCATATTTTAATCTGATAGGCACAGAAGACAGAGCAAGTAACAAGCTGATCTGCTGAATCTGCTTGCTTTGGAGCAAACACAAAAATATGCTCCAAAACCACAAGGATTAAGGCATGCTAAAATTTGTGTCACTCAGACTTTTCTGATTGTTTTTTTTTTTAGTAGCTGGGGTAGTCATATGTCAGTCACTTCTTCGCTACACAGTTCTACTAATCTGTGTTAAAAACATATATTAATTAGTCTGTGTGTGTGTGTAATAATGAAGATGTGACTTAATTTACGTACCTTTATCTGGATGATTCAGAAGCATGATCCGTCTATGAGCTTCTCTAATTTTACTTCTGTTGGCTGTAGGGCTTTAAAAGAGAGAGAAAAACTGACTCAAGGGAACCTCATAAAGTTCCCCAGATCTTTAAAAGGTGTCTCGGAATAAGCAAGCACTCTGTCTTATCCGTATACTCTTTGGCTTACAGGTATGTTTTTCTTTTCCTGCTATTAACGTGTAGCATGTTAAGCCCTAGAGAGGGTTTCTAAGGTTTTTCCAAAACACTGTATGCAGAAGACGACGTGCTATAGCAGTCTCATATGCTGCAGGACATTCACACAGTTGAAAACAAACAGAACTATGTTGTAACTATTTTTATTGGGACAACTTCCTAAAGGCTCAAGGAAAAAAATAAAATAAAATTTGCCCTTTATTTATTTAAAAGAAACCCAAAACCCACCAAACAACAAACTGTTTGTATACAAACTTCACAGTCAGAAATTGTCTTCAAATAGAAATTATTCTGTATCTTATTACATAAATTTGTGGTTTTGGTCTTAAGTCTCTACGTTTTGGCAGGGATAGCTACCATACTCATATCCAAGATACTCTAGAAATGCTGAATTTACTCCACATGCAGAAAGTGGGTTTGCAGCACCTTCACACTGCAGCTGTCTGACATTCACCCGCAGTGATGGGAACCACAAGGAAACAGCACCGCCCTGCTCCCCACACCTAGTAAACCCCAAGACTTCTTGGAAATGGCATATGTACCTGGACCCGGCTTTTGAATGTGCTAGGGATTTGCAGATGTATGGAAGTCCAGATAGAGCTAGCTTTAAGCAAGCTAACATGCAGCAAAGAATCCCAAATAAGTATGGAAAATCCTGAAAGGCCGCTGCATATTTCCTGACTTGGCAGCGACATTCCCAGAGGAAGTTGGGCACAGGACAGTCTTAAACAGTGAGAATTACATCCTTCTCAAACCAGGCCAGCAACTAGGTAACACTGTAGCCTCCTTTACACCTCTCATTTCTAATAAATTTCCTTTTACCTCACGCCTAGTATTAAAGCTGCTTCTCGTTTAGTCATTTTGGGTTCAAATCCACCTCTGTAATAACCACTGAAGGCCTGAAAGAGAGAACAGGTTAGTTTAAAAACCACTAATTTTTACATTTATCAGTTAAAGCAACTCATCATTGCTTTAGTAGCTGCTGAGCTTTTAGTCTGTACGAATACTGCGAAGCTTCTTTTGCACTTGTAATAAGAAATTCAGTCGAAGTATCATTATTTGAGTACTTCAACTTGCCAAAACAAGTTCTCTATTAGTCAGCCACCACCAGAATTGCTGAGATTACTTGTTATTACTGAAAAAACTGTTTAGTATTATAAGAAAATGCAGCAATGCTATACAGAGGCAATAGTCTGTAGTTATTTCACCACATAAACTTTTAAATTAAAAGATGCTACTGATAAAACAAAAACTTACAGGTTTTGGTAGATTCTGAAGTGCTTGTTTTACTTGTGGCTCCATTTGCTTCATAGCTTTTACTGCATAGCGACCTTAAAGAAATTTGTGTCGAACAAGGCTAAGTATAAAGTTTCATAAAGATTTAGCAATTCAGTGCAACTGGTAACTTGTGGATTAGAGCATCGAACAAACTTTTGGGGGACATAAAAAAGTAGTAACTCTGATATTTTCTTTAATTACAGCCGTGTTTCTCAATACTGGCTCTCCCAAAAGACTTGCCTGTACCTGCTATTAAACTACCTTAAAATTCATCAGTACTGAAGCAGGCAACGAGAAGTACCACTGGGCGTTCAGTGTCATCCCATCATCTACAAACCTGCAAATCCAGCTGCTGCTATGGTCAGGCCAACCGCCACCATCGTACTGGCCTACACAGGGAAGACATAAAGTATTTGTTTACGAAAGGAAAAGAAAAAAAACCCGCCCGACAATCTCTGCCGCCGGTCGGACCGGTATATACGTTGAAGACAACACGCCTGGGGGAAGAGCGGTCCTAACACGAGGTACTCCGGCCACGCTGCCGCAAGTCGCCGCAGGGGCACGGCGGAAGCGGCGCAGCCGGGAGGGGACCAGGCGCCCCGGACAGGCGGGAGCGCCCGCTGCGGGGGCCAAAGAACATCCAGCCCGGCAGCACCGCCCCGCCTGGCGGCCTCGCTCCGACCCCGGAGGTAGCGGGACTGCGGCAGGAGCCAACGGCCTGTGCGGGGCAGCGCACGCGGCCCCTCGGCACCACGGCCGGACCGGACTGGGCCGGGCCAAGGACGAGCCGAGCTTCTCGACCCAGGGACGGGCTTGGGCACTGCCGGCACAGACAGAAGCGCCCGCCGCTCCTACGGCGAGACCCAACGGGCGCGGGCCCCCGACCTCACTCACCATGGCCGCCCCCGCCCCGGCGCCGCACACTGGCGATCGCCGGGCCGAGCTCGCCGAGGGCCCCGGCTCGCTGTACGGCACCCGCGCGGGCCGCAAAGCCACCACCGGCTGTCGTAAAGCGGGGCGGGGAAGGCGCTGCGGACACCTCCCCGGGACAAACGGGCGGGGCGGGAGGGGACGGGGGTGGGCGCAAGGGCAGAGCCCGGCGGGGCGGGCGGGGACAGGGGAGAGGGACAGAGCCGGCCGGGGGTGCTGCCTGCGGTGGGAGGGTGCGCGGTAGGACGGCGGGAGCAGCGCGGGGGCTCCTGCAGGGACCTTTCCCTGAGGAAAATGTCATCCCCTCGGCCTGGGGCACGGCTGGAGACCCCTGGTCCTGTGCAGTGCCCGGCAGCCGCCGGCACGGCGCGGCCTGGCACGGAGATGGCGCTGATGGGGTGTCTTGCCGAGCTCAGCAAGGTCTGCCCCGACCTTAGACAGCAATTGCTGCAAGAGGAACAGAGCACAGCGTTACGGCGTTCTGAAAATGACAGTACAGATCATGTTCTTGATGTAACGAGTGGTTTCGTTCCTGATCTAGAGCCTTCTCGCACACCAGATTCGGTTTTTAGAAAAATTAGTTTTTCTTCCACACCATTTTTCTTGTCTTTTATTCTTGTGATTAGCTCCCCCTCTCTGGCCGTCCCGTTCGCCTGTGGACTGTGCTCTTGCCGCCTCCTTTCTCTTCTGAGGCATCAGCAGCCGGTGCTGCGCTGTGCTGGCGGCACAGGGCCCCGGCCGAGTCAGGCACTGGCTCCAGTGGGGCAAGCTCGGTTGCTTGATTGCTGAAGATTGCTATGAAATGAGGGAGAATTACAGGCCTGGCACTTGTGTTTGAATGTTATTAATAACATAGTGTCATCTATTAATAACACCGTGTCATATGCGGCACAACAGTGGAGTGTCCATCTGTCTATAGTGCCAGTCTAAAGTCACAGTTCTGGAAACTGAGTGAGGCGGCATCGAGACCATGCCGGCCTTTAGCCATAAGGTACTGCTTCAAATTGGTCACACTCGAAGCTCTGGGCACTGCTGGCTGACTGATGGTTAGTTTGCAGGAGTGAGAAGCTTTAGTGTCATCCTCTGTGCTTGTAGAACATGCCAGTGTCCTCATGGGCTCCTGGAGGACCTAGTAGTCAAAGGCAGCTAGCTTTTGGTCGCTTAAGGCCTCGGACTCGCAAGCCTCACGTAAGCAGTTTGACAGCTGATCGTTGGCTAAGCAGTTTGTGATTTTGTTGGCTCTTGCAGTAGAAGATAGAATTTTTGTTTGCTGGATAGTTTCTGTGAGTATTGAGTTTACTTTGAATATGTCATAATTTCAGTTTGAGCGTGAATTGTTTTTTTCACTAAAATTCCAAGTGCCTGATTTAATGTCTCCTGAGATAATGTTTGGAGGTTATCTCCTCTCTCTATCCTTCCCTGTCATCCAAATAACACTACAAGGAAATAACTGCTGCATTTTAAAAAGGATAGAAGAAGGGTTTTGGTTAAGGCACTTGTACTGTTGTACAAATGTTTCATGAGATGGAAATAAAAGGAAACTTTTAGATTTGATAAAGGAATCAAATCCATTTATTGCAGAGCACGAGGCCCCTGACACCCTATAAGACCTTTTCAAATATGGAAAGGGGAGCTAGCAAGTGGAAAACAACTAGATGGTTGTTTCATGGGGGAACAAAAAAAGTGTGTAGAGATGTATGGATCTGGTAGCTATGTAGAAGAGGATTTGGTTTTAAGATGGTTTCCTCTTTGACCCTTTTCTATCAAAAAAGGGGAGTAGAGCTGTGCAAGCTAATGACTTTACCAGGGCATGACTAACATTTAATTTTTCATATCATCTAAAGCAATAAAGTAAGGGACAGGGGCTTCTTCCCTGTAATTAATTAAATGAGGTTTGATTCTTCCATCTTGACAGCGCCTTTTGCTGCATCCAAGTCTTAGTGGCTTTCAGGAGAAAACTATCCTGAAAGGGAGTTTTATTTTATTTCTTTCCTCATTTTCCCCAGCCCTTGTTTAGAAGGACTGGTAGCTCTACTGACAAAGGGGGTTTTGCAGATTTCTACTTAGTGGTTCTTTCTATAGTGAAATTTCTCATTCTTAGAGAAGAAGGACAGACATTATAAAACGTGCAGACTTACACATGGGTTGGGAACGTGTTAGTAACTGGTACCTAATCCTTCTCCTGTGACAGCCCTTTAAAGAAAAGCCAGAAAGGGAGATCTTGGGAAGCTTCTACTTGTTTAAGAGAGCAATTTCATCTTTGCTGAGGAGAAAGGAGACTTCTACCTGTAAGTGGGAAGGCCTGGCAAGAGTTGAGGTGGGAGGGAGAGATGTGCATTATTAGTACATGTTTGATACCAGCAATTGGACAAGACTGTTGGCTGAGCATAGAGGTGGAATAACTCATTTTTTTATTATTAGATTAAATAATGTATAATATGGCATTTCAAGATGAAATTTCATAATTCCTTTAAAATATGCTGTATATATTTTTACTCCATGAGGCAATCCAAACTTAGTTACTTCCCACACTTCGTTGCACTTCCCTGGCAGCACTAAAGGAGAGCTAGATGTGTCCCAGCTTGGACGTCACAGTGGGCACATTATGTTGGATGAAGAAGACAAAGCCAGTGTTACAAAGTGCCACACCTGCTAAGGAAGAGGATCTTCCTTAGATGGAGACTTCTAACATGTTTTCAGTATGGTCTTTTTTCAGAGCTTCGTTAAGTGCTGGGTGTTTCTAGGAAGTATATGATAAATTAATATTCTTCTACCTTCTGCTAGCTGGAGGGAGAAACAGTTGCTTTCATTTCCTTAGCACTGCCCTTCTCTAGAGTACTTTGGCATGGGTGATGGGTGTCAGCTTTACTGACCACAGTACTTAAATAATGCCACTAAGCTTTCCAAATATGTGTCAGAATTAAAATAAGTTTTCTATGCATAAATTTGCAAGTAGCTGCTCTAATCTTGTCTACATCTATTCCCTTCTCCTCCTCCACTGCTCAGGAAACCTGCATGCAGTGCAGAAAGGGACTGAGTGTTTAAAAGTTATGTTTAAGTTCATGTCCATTCACATTTCAACATACAAAGTCAGTAAACACTTACCTATCTGAGTAGCTTTAATAACAAGTGCTTGAAAGATCAGCGCTGTGATATATTATTTCTGAAACCATAAGGTTTATGAATTATTACCTATATATAGGTTGTGTTCTCCAGAAACTAATCATCTAGATGCCTTCTTGGAACATGGTGTTTTAAGTCTTGCCAAATACTTTTTGTTCAGGTTCTGTACATAAATATTAATCTTGTGCTTGTTACACAACAAGTAGCTTCTTGGTTGTTAAGCCTTGGTCCTTCAAGCTACTATAGCTAGAGTTTTATGGCCATGTTGGTGGCCATATAGACACGGAGGCACGATGCTGAAATAACAGTTATTACTGCTGATTTACAGGAAGCGGGAATCGGGCATCATGAGGAATATCAAAATCAAACAAAAGCAGCAAATGCAGAAAACTCATGGAACCAGTATCTTTTTTTCCCCTACAAATAAAGCTGGAAGTGACTTCTTTTGCCATCCGAGTTTCCATTTATTTAGAAATCGAAGTTCTCTTCTATTTGCCTGATTAGTTCATTTTATAGCACCTTATTCCTCTGGATCTTCTATTGGTCAGCCTTGTGGAAGTGTATGGAAGGTCATTGACAGGGGAAGATTAATAAGCTGTCATGGGCTCAGATGAATAGATGCACTACAGGTTTTATCCCTTCTGCAGAATGTCTGTTTTTGAAATCAGGAGGAAGGCAAAATTATTGAGTGTTTAAGAAATACACTCTCAGTTGGAGTACAAAACCTTTTATTTTGCCTACTGTGTTTCTAAACAGCTCCCTTTCTATTTTCCAGAGAACCCTGAAGCTTTTGTAGTTTCTTCTGTCAAGAGTTTTATCCTACTGCTATCTTCAGGTTTTCCACTCTGGGGTTAAAATACCTCATGGTAGAGGATTATTTTTCTTTGGAAGCTTTATCTTACTGGACTATCCAAAGCAGCTAGTATGTAGTACATGAGTAAACTTTTCCATTAAAGCAGACCACTTCTGCAGAAATCTGGCAGTACTTTCTCTTAACTATATCTTCCACAAACCGGACAGAAGGTGAAATAGATAGTTCTGCTTTCAGAAGGTTTGTGATGTACCTGTTAAATGCCTATATAAGGCTGTTAAACATTTGTTTAAGAGAAAATGGCAGTTATATGTTGTCATATGCACAGCCGGCCAAATCTCGCATTGCTTATTCCTATATGTGCAGTGGCTGAACTACCAAGGTGTTAAAAGCTTGCAGACTTTCACCTTGCAGCACCAAGATACGGATCTCTTAGACACTTTTAAGCACATTATTTACTTATATTCTAAGATATATATCATAAAAATAAAGTTTAGGTAGAATACTTTGGGATTTTTCTTTCCTGCAAACTTTTTGCTGCTTTTTGCCCATGTTCACATTCTTTGGGTATGCCAGTCTGCCAATTATATGTTTCACACCTCTTTTCTATTTTTTCATTTGTGCTTTTTGAGATTCTGCTATCTTTTTGTGTGCTCAACATCTGTACCAGAATGCAATGACACACTCTTTTACCTGTGGCTAAATTAGCTTGGTATATGTAGCATCACTTTGTTGTTAAATTGATAATCATAATTATTAGAGCATAGTGTGGATGACACTAATTATAAAGTGAGATTCTCTCCCTTGGTAAGAATGGTTGTGGATTTTTTTAATCAAACAAAGCAAGATTTCCTGTAATTTGACACCAGGTATGAAGAGTGTGTGTGTGGCAGGTAGCATATCTGTGTTCATGACAATCATAAGAGAATCCGTCTGACTTGCAGTGGGCATTATGTGACTTCCTAGTTCAGTTAAAAAACAGGTAAGATTGTTGGAAAGTGATGGAAGGGCAAGGCTTGTAATTTTTAGTAAATTAGTCACAAAATTCACTGAAGCTGAACTAAGAAATACGTAATCTAGAAGTGAATATGTTCCCTCTCAATAATTTCTAAAGTCAAGTTTCATACTTACAATCTCTTGCCTGCGTTGTCGTGAGTTATGTTTTTTATTTGAGGAAAAAACAACGAGATAATGCTATAATATTTTACCAGGCCTATTATGTTACTTCTCGTTTTATGTTGATTGTTATTACTCTTGAGTCTTCGTTTTTTTAATTTGTATTCTGCCTTGATTGGCGCTGAAAGTTGCATTTCTGTGCTGTGAAACTCTACTAAGTATTAGGAAAGCAAGCTTGTGCTAGTTATAGCAAAGAAATTGGAAAGAGTAAAGCCTTTATTTGCTCTGACAATGAATTGTAGTCAGCAATAGTTCTTCAAAATGAAGGTCCTGATTCCTGGGTTTCCCCCACATGGAGATTATTACAGGATCAAGGCCTGAATCAGCTATCATGTAGGCTTTGGTCCCTTTGTATACTGTAGGTTCAGATTTGCAACGGAATCTGCTCCTCTCCTACATAAGATTACAACTGCAACATCAACATTGTCAGCCAGCAAGGAAAATTTGGTCAGAGTGGATAGCAGAATGTGGGGAAAGAGCAAGAAGAAGAAAGCAACAAGCCTAGGAGAAAGCTTTAATGGCATTCTTCATCCATGAGTTTACAAGGAACTTTCTCTAGACTGTAAGTGTTTTTCTGAGGAGAGGGTGGAGGATTTTGCAGTTTTGTTGGTGGTGTAAGGTTGAAAGTTGAAACTGTAAAGCACAGGCTGATCATAGAAGCTGTAATGGGCAGTGCTGGGTTTGCATTTTGCTCCTGATTTGCATATTACTGCATTAAAAAGAATCACTTGATTAGGTGAAACCATCAAGAGGGAGGGGGAGAGTGTTCCTTTTCTTGAAGAGCAGCTGACTGACTTCAGGAGAGAAGACTCAAGACTCTTGCTCTGTAGGCAGAGCAAGAAAAAAATGAAACACAGCGAAGAACAGGGAGGCTTTTGGTCAAGTGGGGATATAGCTGAAAGAATCCCAGGGCATACACTCACACCTATACATGATAAGAAGGAAAACTTCCTAGGGACTATGCAGAGATTGTTTCAACACAAACAGCCATTGAATTAACCGAAACCAAGCATGGAAAACACTACCCTCTAAATGCGTAGTGGACAAGAATTAATTTGTGCATACACCCTATTTACTGTTCTGTTTTGATAGGATTATTTAGTAAAAGTGCTCCTGAGAGACTGGCATATGTAGAATGGAGGATAGGATGTGTCTGCAATGTTGTAAGTTTTTTTGTTGTGGGTTTGTTGTTGTTGTTTTCTTTTTTCTTGAAACATGCAAGTTTATCTGGATTTCACTTAGGAAGAAGCCTACTCTCTGATGGACTGCTAGCCAGTGAAGGGTACTGCACAAAGCACATCCTATTCTCCCCACTTTAGTAGTGACATTCTGTCAGCAAGTGGAAAGGGAGCAGGAGGAGATCAGCACATCAACTGTTGTTTTTTTTCTGGGAGAAGCTGGAAGGGTAGCGTAGGTCTTCTGGAACACCTCATTTGGGAAGGAGAGGAAAGGATTAGGAACACCTCTGAATCTCTCCTTATAGTAGGGACACTGGGGAGGTGGGGCCTTACCAGACCCATTCTTTGCAAGCAGAATTGAGTATTTAAGGTAACCTAGTGTTAAGTGTGGTCACCAACAGCAGGAGAAATAGCACAAAATCAGAAAACTTGCTCTTGCTGGTCTCACAACTTTGTCAAACACACCATTTCTCAGGGTATTGACATTGCGACAGTTACCAATCTGATCTTTTATTTAGGAATGTTTCTAATTTGTATAAATCCTCTATTATTTACCAAGTGTGCAGCTTGTGTCACAGTCCCCTGTGTTCCAGATGAAAGCTGTAGCCACTGGCTTGTGGGAGAGACACAGACTTGTTCCGGGGTTCCAGTAAATATTTCTGAAGCCTCATTTGAAATGTCAGAGAATGCATTTCCTTCATCACTGACTAATTTCATAAGCCTCACTCTGGGACATCTCACTGTGTCCTTTGCAGAGGCTGATTAATCTCTGCCTGTCATATGTGGAACAGGATCTGAATTTGTCCCTCCGCGATGGAAAAGGTATGATTATATCGCATAGCATAATGTCATACCTCATGACAGAGTATATAATGCACGTTTTGGGTGATTTGGTGGGGGTTTTTTTCCTCCTTTGAATTTGTGCTTAAGGTACTGCTGATGAGGGACAGTTAATGTTAAGAGATAGGTATTCACTTTGGTCTTGAACTCAGAGGAGGTAAGGAAATCCTTATCCTTTTGAGAAGAGAGCTTCTTAGCTTTATTGCTGACAAAGTTTTGGCTCAAGTATCCCTTTTGTATATAACTTCATTGTCCTCAAGAAATTTGGCCCAGTGAGGAGCATGCAAGAGTCTACGTAACCTGATATTAATATTAATATTAATAGGAAGTCTGCCGAATGACAGTGACACTGAAATTGTGCATAACAGGTGGTCTGGCAAACTGCAGATCCACGCTGGAATGATACTGAGTAGGGGCACTACTCTGACATGCAAAACCCCTCTAGTTTCAGTGTCTTTTACTAGTGACCTGTTTGTGAAATAAGAAAGTCCCTAAATTTTTTGAGGTACATCTCGGCTTGCCTTCTAATGCCACCTGAAATGTTCTTTCAGGTCCTGACTGTGACACCTCTTCAGGGAATCCCACAGTTTCCATCTAAGGCAGGTACATGCATTTTAAGTGGAGGTGCACACCAATGCCTAGAGAGCATTTGCAGCTGCATTAGGGCACAGGTAACCTTTGTCCTCACTTTTGCACCTCTAAACCACTATTTGCTTTCCTCACATTATAAAAGGCAAAACCACTGAAATGCCTAGGTGTGATATTAGCATAGACTATAGGAATGTTATAGAGTGTAATTTGCAGGTTCTGTTTTTCCTTCTCTTTAGGAAAATGGGGTGAAGGAAGAGGGTATGGATAACATTGACATTAATGCACTTCCAACAGTTAGGGTCCTCTGATTTTCCAAATCTGTCCATTCTGTACACAGCTTTTGTTTTGTATACAACTCTTATTTTGGTTTGCTGTTAATATATCTTTCTTTTATAGTAAATACAAATTGTGAAATGTACAGAATGTGCACTGTTGTTGCCTTCACAGAAAAAAACCAAAAAACTTCCGTGACTTGCTCATTTGAATTTATAGAACAATTTGATGTATTTTCCTGTTAATTATGCAATTCATCTGCTAGGAGATGTGTTTTTATTCAGTCTGTGTTGTTAAATTCATGCAACCTGTGCCTTAAATCTCCATATGTGCCAACATACTTGTATAGAAAGTGCATTGACAAGTGTGAACAAGCTAAACACATCATGAATTGAATTTACAGTGTCATTTGCTTTAAGTCTAAGCTTGAATATAATACTGATTTTTCTGTCAGCACTCATTCTGCTTCTTAATTCAGAGATTTTTTCATTGTATAGATGAATTGCATATTTATAGTAAATTTACTTTCATATGCACAAATCCTTTCCATTATACATAACCATAGAAAAAAGTAAAGTCTGAGATTCCTCTGCATGAAAAGGAGTCTGACTAATGTGCATGCTTCCAGTACTACACATAAGGCTTTGGAATACCATGCAACACTTCTCCGAAGACAAAAAAAAAATGAGAGGAAATACCATCAAGCTAGGACATTTTTCCCCAAGTCATATACTCCCAAATGTCCATTCTTGTGTCCGAGGCTCCATTCCAGCCATTGTTGCTAACTGAAATGTTTTATGAGCATTTTAAATAGTGTTCTGTAATGGTACTCCTTCAAACCCCCAAATAAATGTGGGCAGGTGTAAAGGACTTTATGTCCTAGGCCTCTCTTGTGACAGAATTTTTCCCAGCTCTCAGCCATGGGTTGTGGAGATTATATCAGTTGTATAATAATGATTCATGTGATCATGGCCTGATCCTTTCAGAAGATCATAATATAGTTTGCTAACAATACTCTTCACATCAAAAACACAGTGGGATTTAGCCAGGGGACTACAGCTTACTGAGAAG